>NW_017731454.1:3385910-3407441 GCF_001890085.2 Hipposideros armiger | reverse complement strand
GATGCCTATTAAAGCTCCAAGTTGGGTACATGAGTCTGGAGTTCAGGGGGAAGGTTAGGACCAGATATATACAGTTTGGAGGCATCAGATGTGCCACCTACCTCGGGTACCAGTTGGCCCGTCTTTGATATCTGCCACAGCTGTGTGATGCAGGTTGCCGCAAGCTCAGACTCACCTCAAGTACAAATTGTGTCTTTTCACTTCCTGCTACCTGGCCTTCTCTGAAGCTTACTGCAGCCTAGACATGCAAAGCAGTTGATGCCTCCAGGGAAATCCTCCACCAAGGGAAATGAAGCAGGAAGCACGTGGGTAAATGCTTGAGAATCCTGTGGTGGGGGTGGGAGGGTTTCTAACACTTTCCGGGAGCCCCAGCAGAACCCAGCCTGTTGCCCGCAACAGTGACCTTGAAAACACACTTTCACATGGCTTTTCTTCATCTTCTCTCTTATTCTCCTCACTCCCTCACTCCTGATTAATGGGAACATGGTCCAAATAAACTCCCTGCACCCAAGTCCTGGACTCAGGCTCTGGATTCAGATGAACCCAGACTAAGATGTCAGCTTGTAAAAGGTACTTACAGCCAAGGTGCTGGATTTGGGACCTCCCAGGGAGTGAGTGTAAACAGAAAGAGAAGAGGTCTGGGAGCTGAGCCTTGGGGGTGTTCCAGCGTTTGGAGCAGTGATCCTCAATCCCGGAGGAGCACCAGAAATTAGCTGGGGGAATCCCGTAGCCCTCCCATGCCTGGCACCTTCCCCGGAAGAATTAAATCAGAATCACTGGGAGTGGGCTGTGGTGACTCTAGCCTTTACAAGCTTTCTAGGTGATTCTAATACACAGCCAGGGTTGAGAACACTGGTTTAGAGGTTGGGAAGATGAAGAGCCAGCAAAGGAGAATAAGGAGTGACCAGAAAAGTAAGAGGGGATGTCTAGAAGCCAATGGAGGGAAGGGTTCCAAGGAAGACGGAATGATAATTGTCGTATGTTGTCGATAGGTTAAGTTGGATGAGCCTGAAATTCACCAAATAGATTTAACCGTATGGAAGCCTTTGGTGACCTACAGTTTTGGTGGAGCAGTGGGCAGAAAAGCCTTCTTGGAATGGGTTCAAGAGAGGCTGGGACGCTTGAAATTGGAGTCAGTTAATGTTGGCAACTCTTTCAAAGGGAGTGGAGAAATGGGGAGCTAATTGGAGGGAGAAGTGGGTTCAAGAGAGGGTTTTATGACAGCGGGTTTATGTGTTGGTGCCGGTGGGAATGAGCCAGTGGAAAGCAAAAACACTGATGTGCCGGAAGAAGACAGGGAGTTACCGGAGCCCAGTGCTAGAACCCAGACTCAGAGCATGACTGGAGGGGCTGGGTTTATAGGGAGTCTGGGCAGTTTGCTCGTAACAGTGGGAGAAAAGGCAGAGTGTTTGGATCCGTTGCAGGTAGGAGGGTCAATGTGCAAGTTGGCTTGTGATGGCCCCCAGCTGTCTCTTCTGGGCACTCTTGCAGAGGCCTCTGCTGGCCCTGGCCCTGCGCCCTCCAGAGGTACCAGCTGCATTAGCACCTGCAGCTGATGCCCTTTACAGGTTCTATCCTCACACCCTCCTGTTCACTAAGCATAGAGCTAGAGGGAGCAACACTTCTGCTGTAAACACAGGTTTTTGTGTGCATTTATCTTTTTCTACAATGCTCTAGGCACACCTATAATCACATTTTAAAACAAATGTAAACAAAAAATGCACACAAGAAAAATGCAGTTTTTGGTATAACAAATGTTGACTTCTGAGACACTGCTGAATATCGGAAATCTTGTTAAAAAAAAACACACGGGGGCACTATTTCTTTAAAACGACAGTATTTCCAGTTTTGATGATTGAAGCAATGGCTTCTTTGAAGTTTATTTTCCTATGAAACAAGAAGCCCTTGTGTCACAATAACAAAATATTTTCTGCACGTCACAGAGCGTTCGAAATGTTCCAGAGTCCTGGATTTTTAATTTAATCTGGCCCTTGAGCAATTATCCTTTTACTTTTACAGCCACTTCCTTTGTACTTAAGGTACAATGCTTATTGTTTTATTTCATTTTTTTCATATACTTAAAATACAGGCTGTAACAAATCCAGTTTGTGCTCATATCTGGAATGTGGTGTGAAAAAGAAAATTCTTTTGAAGCATTTCCTGTGTTCAATAAAGTCATCACACCTGATTTATACAATTGAAAGTAAAAGTTTTGGAGCTGTAGTTAAGATTGGGAGAAGAACAGTAAAATTTAGAATTTGCTTACCGGTTTAACCATGTAGAAGCAAGTGGTTGCAAATGATTTAGCCAAAAAGGCAAATTGGTTCAGAGTTAATATTGGTGTTTAGATTTCTGGTTTTGCAATTTTTAAATGCGTGCTGCTTACCATATTGTTACGATGACAGGTCACTAGGAGTGCGGTACCCTTCAATTGTATAATGATATGGTTGTGGGAAAAGATACAATGATGCCTGTCATAGTTGGTATGCTAAATTAATAAGCAATGACTATTTCTCACCTCTTTATTTCACAGTTCAAAGCTAAAATACCATATAATCTTTTAATGCCATTTTAAGGACTATCCAATAAGAAAACTACAATATCCCTTACATAAAGGCTTTATGGAAACTGCTTACATATAAAAGAAATAGACAAGTAAAAATGGTGCAAAGTAGCCATCATAAGCTAAATAATTACAAAACTAGTGTCTACAAATATTCATTTTTAGCTACTTTGTGTTTTTCTTAACTTGAACTTGTAAACAGTTAGTTGGTGCTTCAACTAGACATTTTAGGGTCTTCCTGACATTTTAAATACCCCTACATGATCCATGCATTGTGCTTCATCTTAAATATCAGTTGTCACAATGTAAATAAACAGATGTATGTGTCTCTCGGCCACAGTTCTAACTTATTTGTGTTTTTAGAGGTTCTCCTTTTGGCTTTGTGGTAACAGAAATGCTTTCCGTTCCCTGAGTTATATACCCTTAAGTTGTTTTTCAAAGCAGATAGCCAGTGACTTTGGTGGGGGAAAGCTATTTAAAAGTTAATCCCAGGAGTTAATATTAAATGTCAGTACCATGCCCTTCCCATCCCCACAACGGTCTTTAACCAGAGTTCATTCTCTCTTCATTTTTCTGTCCAAACTTATTTTGGTTTTGTTTTCCTTGGGCTTCCTCCACTTTTCCAAGTGCAAACATTGTCAAGAAGTAGAAGCTCAGGCAACTTAAAAACAGCCCTCAGTTCCTTTGGCCTCCTCACCTGGGTCCTAATGGTAACAGGTGTGAGTCCTGTACATGATCTAACAGGTGAGTCGTGGCAACACCACAGGTGATGGGGCACTGTGGATCCCGGTAGAACATTAAGATTTCTGTAATTCTTTGACCTCATGTTATTTCATTAAGGAAAAATCACACCAAACACCTTATTTCTAACTTTGCAAGGAGGACTGAAACAAATGTAGAGATTACAGATCATTAAAAAAAAAAAGTCCACGCTTTCCTTTGCACACATTAAGCATATTAAAGAAATGGAGACCTATGACAGGCTGGCATCTCTTTTGGAAGGAATATTGTCGTTCTTGTCCAACTTAATCAAACCAGGAGATTTTTAGAAAAATTGTAGCCATGCATATAATTCTTGATCACTCCTCGTATTTTTATATTGTACTGGGACTGAATTCATTGCCCTTGGACTCTGAAGCACCTTGCTCCTGTGTGACTTGAGACATTGATCGCATTCTTTGTAAACTAATGACTGCTTTCACATTTCCTCAGCCACTTCTCTTTAAGGGCTGTGGGCTGTGTGATTCATCACTGCCCTTCACTCAGAGTAGAATGAATAGTGAAAACTCAGTGAGCTGGGTGGACTTGCAGGAGTTCAGATAAGAAGAATGGCTGGAGTGGTGTATGTTGGGGTGAAGGTGATGCAGAAGTGGTTGGAGGGGAGCGCGGCAAGGAGCAATCAGATTGCTGAAGAGGGGAGCTGAGCCCTTCAGAGCCTGTGTCGAGTTTTATGTGGTGGCTCATGTGCAGTCAGTCACGCCAGTTGTGAGGGAACTTGTCTGTAACTTTGGATCGAGGTGGCATATTTGAAGATAAGGCACTTATACTTCTTGAATGTACACCGCCTTAACTGTAAAGACATAGTCTACTAGAGAAAACCTTTTTGAGGAAGAAGACAAACTGTAAAAGGCCATGTTTAGTGAGGTGAGGAATAAGCTGTTATCCCTTCTTAAGAGATGAGAATTGAAGAAAGGAAGTAAAAAAAGAAACATCGGGTTACTTTCAGCTTTTTCATTTTCTTCCTTTCAAGACGCGGTGTATAGTTCCACGTGTGTCGTCTCTAATTCTGTGATGTCTTTCAATCAAAAGATATTTTTACACTTGATAAAACATATAATTTTTATACTGGACATTTTATGCTTAATAAGCACCAATTAACAAATAAAAGTACAAGAAAGGAAAATAGGCACTTTTTAAATTAGTTTCAGGTGTACAAAACAACATGATTAGTCATTTACTCCCCTCACAAAGTGATAACCCCAACAAGCCTACTACCCATCTGATATCGTACATAGGTCTTTCAACACCATTCACTATATTCCCTATGCTGTACTTTACATCCTGTGGGATATATATATATATATTTATATTTAAATTATAGTTGATATTTAATATTATTTTATATTAGCTTCAGGTATATAGCACAGTGATTAGTCATTTATACAAGTATAATCTATGCAATGATCCCCCGGTAAATCCAGTACCCATCTGATAACCCTACATAGTCTTTACAACATTATTGACTATATTCTCCATACTGTATTTCACATCCCCATAACTATTTTGTGACTACCGATTTGTACTTCCTAATCTCTTCACCTTTCAATAGGCACTGTTTTAATCTTTAGAAAGGTTGTCAAATGTTCTCCTAAGTTTTGATAATATTCTCAAAAGGAAAATATTTTCATATTAAGAGACTTTTCTCTTTGGTTTTACTGATAGCCTACTGACATTTCTAGATGAACCAAATGATATGGAAGGATGGGTTGATGGCTTCATATAATTAATGCCCTTTTTTTCATTAAGTCAAACTTTGGCTGTCTGAAGGGTAACACTTTTCCTTACTTGAAGTTTTAACTCTCTATGTACTAATCTATAATTCTATTTTATTTTAAGTCATTCAAAAATGGATTATGTACTTTTCTGCTTACTTAAATAGAAGGTACAGAACTTAATTTGAAAAAAGTTGTTTTAGAGAAAGACAAATACCTTATGATTTCACTTGTATGTGGAATCTAAAAGAATAAACAATTAAAATGGAAACAAACTCATAGATACAGAGAACATTTTGATGGTTGCCAGATGGGAAGGGGGTTGAGAGGCTGGATGAAAAGATGAAGGGATTAAGAAGTACAAATTGACAGTTACAAAATAGTCACAGGGATGTAAAGTACAGCATAGGAAATATAATCAATAATATTGTAATAACTATGTATGGTACCAAATGGGTACTAGACTTACTGGGGGGAATCACTTCGTAAGTTATATAGATGTCTAACCACTATGCTGTACACCTGAAACTAACACCTGAGTGTCAATTGTAATTGAGACTTTAAAAAAATTAAAAAGAAAAAAGTTGTTTTAATATCTCAGAGTTGTTTAGTACATTTGGAGGACGAGTCACAGATGCAGGTGTCAGATTAAATATATGCATTTATATAAAGTACATTTTAAGTGCCCTAGTTTGAGCTTTTGCCTCCTTTGCGTATTGTTTCAGAGAAGAAATGCCCTATGCTTTCCTTTCCAGGGCTCCCTCCTCCATTTTTGTTCCTGATCCTCTAACCCCACCACTTCTGTCGTCATCTGATCATTATCACTGTTGATTGTGTTTTTGAACTTCAGTCTCCCTTTGCCCTCTGAGAACTTCTCCCTTGGCTGCAGCGGTACTTAAGTATACTCCATTCTGAAATCAAAGCAAGAATAAAAACAAAAAAAATCACTAACTCCCTACAATTTCCCCCAAGGTATTGCCGAATCTCTCTCTCTCTCCTTTCCTTCACTGTCAAATCTTGAAAGAGCAACATTTTATTCACTGTGTTTATTTCCTTATGTCCAATTTATTTCTCAGACAGGAGCGTTTGGCTTCTTGCCCCCATCACCCTGTACTGAAATGCTCTCTGAAAAGCCATCATGACTTCACTGCCAATTTCTAAGTCTTCATAGAATGCTTCTTATCCTCTCTGGAGCATTTCATCTTTCTGAAAACACCTCACTCTTGACTTTTGAGACTTTCCTCTGTCTTGACTATATTGCAACCCTCCTTGCTGCTTGTTCTGTTTCCTTAACAGGCTCCTCTCTAACTACTCGACTTTTAATAGTTAGTGCTCTCCAGCGTTCTGATCTGATCACATTCTCATCCTTCACTGCATTGGACAAACATATCCATTTATATGCTGAATATTCCCAATCATTTTACTGTCTCCAAATTGTCTTTAGGAGGTCAAAGACAAAAAGGTCTGTCGATCCCACCACCCAAGTAATCATATGCCATTAGTCACTTGGAAATGTTCTTCCAAACAAGACCATTTCTCTCTTTGAAAAGGCTCTCGTTTGACAGGCAGCAGTGTATGATGATGACACACTGACACTATATGTCAGATATCGTAGTGTCTTTGACTTGTGTCACTGGGCGTTGCTAAGATATTTCATTGACTAGACTTCATCTTTTTACCTTGCTTCTCTTTTCATGTCATGTCCAAATGTTTTTTCTTTTAACTGATATTCTTACGTTGCCACCCTTATTCCTAGATGAAGTTTAGAATCCAATTTGAATAATGAGTTCTTTAATAACTTTCGTTATTGCTGCTTGGTTAGACCTTTTGTAGAAGCTTATGTTTTCTGTAATGCAGTGTATGCATCGTGGCTTAACCTGTATCTTTACTATTATGCATAAAGGGAGGCGCTCTTTTTTTCTCCTTGCTTTTGGAAGCAAGAGGAATATATTCACCAGAGGCAACCAGAATACTTATAACATTGGAAGGTTACAGTCACAAGAACGGTTTCTGGGGTCGTTTGCGGTCTCCATTTCTATTAACATGTCAAAGCAATAGGGATATAGCTCTCTCTCTTTCTGCTCCTGAGTTCTGATCAAGTCTTATCTGGGAGCCCCCAAATAGGAGACATCCTAGGAGGGTAAGGAGAAGAACGCCACCCACCATCTTGATCCCACCAAAATCCAATGTAGAAATGCCTGATATTCTCTCTCAGCAAAACTGTCATGGCCCTGGCGTCTCACATAGACACTCTTGGGTACCTCTCAGCCTGAGAAGGCTCTCCTTTTCCAGAAAGGGTAGGGCTTTTAACCCTCCATCACGTGCAACTGATCTCACAGATCCATTGCACACAAAGATGACGCTATGAAATGTGTGTTTACTGTACTAAGTCACAAACACGACTGGCGATAGGTTACGGTAGAGGGGGAAGATACAAAAGCGATGAGTCACGATACTTAAGTTAACTGTTAGATAGTTGAAAATTTGTGTGCAATGAATCTGTGAGATCATTTGCGCCTGATGAAGAGTTTTAATAAACAGGACCAGGACATCTAAGCTCTAGCGACTTTGACCTGGGGATGGACATGAGTCAGTACTGTAGTCTGCAGGGTTAAAAAAACCTTGACTTGGAGACAAAGAGAAGCATAGTGATTTTTTTTCCCCTGAGTTTTTTTCTGGCTTTATCCACTGCCTGAGCCCTCTTTACCCAATCAACTCTCATCCTGACTGCCTCTCAGTCTAACGATCCTCCTGCCCCTTTGGCCAGACACCTGTACTGCTGACTTGGCGTATATATTCATGTCAGGGTACTCCTGCCTTTCTCACAGCAGCTGTGAGAGTTGTTTCACTTTTCCAGAGTAGTAAGTGAAAAGAGGGAGAAAACTAACTCTCTTGAGGAGTCCTCCATTCTTGGTCTTTTGCATAAGTACATATACATGTGTGCACACACACACTCACATATATATTTGGTGGTCATCTGACTATATTCAGTCCACTTGTCATTTTAACATCTTTTTTTTTTAAAAGATTTTATTGGGGAATTGGGGGATGGGAACAGTGCTGGGGAATTAGGGGAAGGGGAACAGACAAGTTGTTATCCTTTGGTTCTTCAGTCTAGTTGTGGAGGACGTGGCTTCACTGGCCCATGTTGGTATTATCATTGTGCTCTTCCCAGGTGAGGCAGATCAGTCACCGGCCTCTGGACGGCCGCTTCTTCAACTATCCAGAGAAAGCTGAAACAGAGGAGACAGACTTTGAAAAACCTCAGAAGACAGAAAAGGAGAACAGTAAAGTCTTCTTCTACCTGCAGTTGTTCATCAGCCAGTGTGTGAAACGTCCATGTTTTTCAGAGGGTGGCCTACAGAACACCTGCCTCACAACCACTAGGGGTGCTGTTAAAATGCAGGTGCACAGATCCCACCCCCGATATGTTGAATCAGAATTTCTGAGTGAAGGGCCTAAGAATATGTATTTTTATGAAGCATCCCTGGCTATTTGTAGACCCTAGAGCTTGAGAGCTATTGGAATGGGTGTTAGGTCTGTGTTCTGAATCTGAGCTAAGCTTGTCTTATATTTGTAGTTGCAAACTTCTGAGATGCTCAGAGAGGCAGAAAAGCCTAGTGGTTAAAAGTGCGGGCTCTGGAGCCAATTTGCCCGGGTTCAAATCCCAGTTCTACCTCTTAACTACTATCCTCGTATGATAACCTGTGTAAACTCGCTGTGCCTCAATTTCCCCATCGATAAAATAGAGATGATAATAGGACCTACCTCATAAGGTTGTTGAATTAATATAGAAATAATTAAAAACAGTAAGCATACAATAAATGATAACTATTATTACAATCATATTTTTGTATCAAAGTGACTGTGTCACAGCTTTTGTGGTTTATCCAAAGCATAGTGATTGCTGTTATACATAAAAACATCTTCCCCGATCACTCTCATGCCTGAGTATGCATACATAGATATACATAATTGGTACCATGGGTGACGTATTATGACCTGGCTTCAAATAGCACAACTGTAGGTCACTTTTGTGTTCACAGTTACTCCTACCTCTTTGAAAGCCAAATATCCCAGTTTGAAGGGGTATCACTGTCACGAACCTTAATTTTTATACATATTTAAGCCGCAAATTGTGAGTCTCATCAGAGGATTCAAACCAGAGTCACGGCTTTGTTTTAAGACGGTGAGGTAGGGTTCTTCTCTGCGCACCAAATTATGCAGCAATTATGATGGAATCCCATCCAGAATTCTGTTGGTTTCTATGGCAACCTGAATTCAAAATAGGATCTTAGAAACCACTTCAGAGTAGAAAAAGCAAGTTTCATTCCTCCTATAGTTATGGAATATATAGTTTATGCAAAGCGTTTTCTAAATGGATCTTTTGTCTTTTTACTTATCTTGCCATTAATAATTTTAACGTTGTTGTAGTACTACATTTCTAATTTTTTTTCCTGTTTCTCTGAATGAGAATCTTAGGCCTCCCTAAAGGGCTCATTTTGCTATGAATAGCTGGTGTTTCACTTTGTTGCTCATAACAGATGCACTATGTATTTTCGACTTTTCTGACTAATAGTATAGTAATTAGTAAGAGGAGAGAGCAACTGCTACAGAATTCCCAGGTTAGCAAGTAAACCTATTTTTAGTGGGAACTTAAATAAAAAGCTTTTGAGTAAATGCCTAATTTATTTAAAAGACGTATTCGAGCACGTATCTGTCTGAACAATTCCAAAATTGGAGCTTGTGATCACGACGACCAAGTCTTTTGCAGATACTAAGTGATTTGGCAATTTTGCAAGTACAGTGGTGAGGATAGGTTAGGTTCTGCTGTATTTTTTTTAAAGATTTTATTGGGGAATTGGGGGAAGGGAACAGCGTTGGGGAATCGGGGAAAGGGAACAGACAAGTTGCTGTCCTTTTGTTCTTCAGTCTAGTTGTGGAGGATGTCGCTTCACTAGCCCATGTTGGCATTATGATCATTGCGCTCTTCCCAGCTGAGGCAGATCGCTGGCCGGCCATTGAACGCCCGCCTCACAGCAGCTCATGGCAGCTCACGTCTGCTGCCAGCCACTCACTGCAGCCCAGCTCCACAATGAGCTGTTGTTCACCATCTTAGCTGTGAAGGGCGGAGCGTCACTGGCCTACGTGGGATCTGAACCGGCAGCCCTGCTGCTCAGAGCTCGTGCTCCCAAGCCAACTCTTAACCAACGAGCCACTTGGCTGGCCCAGGTTTTGCTGTATTAACAAACACACCCAAAGTCTCAGTAGCTTGTGACAACAAAAGTTTATTTCTCATTTGTGCTCCTGCGCACCGCAGGTTTGTTGTAATTCCTCTCCCTACCACTTCATTCTGGGACCCCTATTTGAAACAGTGTTGGTGATATGGTGAAGAGAACAGAATAGTGAAGTGACTACTGACTCTTAAAGATTCTATCCAGAAGTGACACACATTTCTGCTCGCAATTCACTGTCCACAGCAGATCTCATGTCTGGGCCTGAATCCACAGGTTAGGGACATATAATTCCCCTGCAAGGCAGTGAATGTAGTCTACCACATCAGGGCCATCAGAGCTTGGAGACAATAGAGATTTTAAAGGGGTGATAGCGGTGGGGAGTAATGGTAAAATCACAGAAGTTTGAACTTGAGAAATGATCCATGAGGGCTTTGTAACTAAAATCCTTGCTGTCATCTAGTGGCAGGGTGCCATTAAACCCGGGTCTCTTAGTGCCAAGTCTAGCCTTTTTTTCTTTCTAGAATAGGAGATTTGGTCTCATGGTTTTGACAAATGAGCTCTTTGTATAAGATAGCAGTGTAGTCAGCCTTGGGTTAAAGTGCTTTCTCTCCCATTTGTTTTTGTCCTTTTGATTAACATTACTTTGGATAATTAAATTGGACATTTTAATTTCTGATAGCGGGACACAGTGACTGCATAAATGTTTTCATAATTGGTTCTCTGAGGCACAGGACCTCCAAGAAATGCAAATGGCCCAACAAAACATTTTTCCAAGGGTAGTTTTTCTATATTGATTTGGAGTTATGATCCTTTAGATTGCACCCAAATCATCAGACAGTAGAAAGCTCTAGAAATAGACCTGTATTGGACCAAGAAGTCCTTGTTTGAACTGTAAGGTGTTATTCATTCACATTCGTAAGTTATATGTGGTCAGCATTGAGCATCTAAGGGGCACCATGTGAATCATGGGGATAGGTGGAGATACGTGAGTAATTCTACATCAGTTTATGCCTGAACCATTTCTGTCCTGTGGTATTGCCCTAGGAGAAAACTTAAGTGGCCTACCATTGGCCTGCCTACTTCTTTGGGTATATCAACAGCAAGTGAGTCTTCAGGATCACTATCTACCTGGAGGAATCAATGAAGCTTGCCATCCTGTTGTGTCACTAGGTAGTGTCAATGTTTTCTCAGATAGTTAGGGAAGGCCTGATTTGCTTAGCCCGTGAACTTACCTACAGTACAGGTGGGAAGACCAGCGGAAGAGACATATTGGTCCAGAGGACTGTGGAAGTGGGCTATGTTATAAAACTCTGTATTAGGACAGCTGAGTTTTGAGTTTCAGGATCAGAAGAGATCTCAAAGTTTATCTAGAATTCTAGATCACTGTTCCTCTAGATCCTTTGTGGCCTATTTCCTGGAGGGAGCCAGACCTCATTGCCCCTTGCGGCAATGACCCTTGGAATAATTTTTCTTCTGTGCTCTTTATTGTATTGAACCTAAGTCTAGTTCTAGCCTTCTTTTGCCCCATTTCTGCTTTCTTTGATCACCCTTTTCCTACCCAGGAGCCCTTTAAATGTGTGGAGGAACAAACACATTAGCCCACAATGCATCCTTTAGGGGCCAAGTTTCTTCTCTCACCATTTCTCACAGGAAGTGGTTTTAATTCCTCCTCCCTCTGGGTGCTGTCATTGGGCTGCATCTCCTTGGAACCTTGGCCTCACCTTTTACCATGCTGGTCCTGGAATAGATGCAGGACTCCCGCTGTGACTGGGCCAGTGCCCTCGTGGCGTGAGCAGAATGATCCTCAGAGAAGGGGGCACAAGCTTGGCCATCAGATGTACCTGGGCTCAGAATCCAGCTCTGCCACTTGCTGGCAGTGGGACCCATGTGTCATTTTCTAATCTTTGAGTCTGAAGTTTATTTATTTTGTAGAATGGGGATAGTTATTCCTTCAACCAAGGGGTATTGTGAGTAATAAAAGATGGCATGTTTGGAGTATGTAACATTAGTGTGTGGCATATAAACTGTTCTCAGTAATGTTTGTTTTCCCATTGTTCTGAGTATTATACTTCTATTAATTCAGGATAATATTATGTCAGCTGTTTGGTAGCCATATCACTCTTTTGCCACACTGAACTACAAATGATCTTAGGTCTGAAAGTCTTGCTGTTGTTAAACCTGTCTCTCCTGTCCTGTTGAAAGTCTCTAACAAGTATCTCCCGGAGTTAACAGCACCTGCCTCATAGGATTCGTCAAATTTGAATCTCGAAAATGGATATCTCAACCCAGGAAAGGCAGACAACATAGTGCTGGAATATTCCCTAGTGTTCTGTGTCCTTAGTCCCAGATTCTTGATACACTTTTAGCAGGTGGCTTCCCTCACAGAGTAAGATGAGTAGCCATTTAGATTGCAGGGGCCTGTCCCAGGCCCAGCAGAGGGAGGCTGGACTGATGTCAGATTCAGAGCCAACCAGTTGCTGACCATTTTTCCTCCAGGCTGTGAAGGTGTCACTTTGATTACACAAGTGTACCAGAGGCACCAACCTATTCCACAGCAGGAAATTAATGACACAAGTGTTACATCCTACACATCTGTGGCTGACTGTCATTTTGACGCCCTGCCTATTCTCTGCCTCCCTTTTAAAAATAAACTTTTAATTTTAAAGTAGTTTTAGATTTGCAGCAAAACTGTGAAGGTAGTACAGAGGGTTATGCCCCGCAGCCCGTTTTCCCTGTTATTAGCATCTCCCATTAGTGTGGGACATTTGTCACAATTAACGCACCAGTGTTCATACGTTATTGTGAACGGAAGTCATACTTTATTCAGATTTCTTAGTTTTTGCCTAATGACCTTTTTTTTTTTTGTCCCAGGATCCCACCCAAGATACCACATGCCATTTAGTCATCATGTCTCCTTGAGCTCCTCTTGATTGTGATAGTTTTCTCTGCCCTATTTTTCAACCTGCTTTGAGCTACTTTTCAAGAGATGCTTTTTCACATTTTTGATAAATGCCTGATAGTGGGTGTTCACAGGGCTGTTAATTTTCAATCAGCAAACATTTATAGAGCACACCTACAAGATGAGGTGACGGAGCCTAGCGACAGAATGAAGTTAAATTGCCTTTCCCCATCTCAGCACCACTCAACTCTTAATGTGCTTGCACGTTAATGTGCCCCTTGCAGATCTTATTAAAATTCAGCTTCTGGCTCAGTAGTTCCAGGGCAGAGCCTGAGAGGCTGCATTTTTTTTTAATTAAATTATTTTTTATGAGGCTGCATTTTTGACAAGCTCCCAGGTGTGCTTGTGCTGCAGGGGACCACACTTTGAGGATCAAGACCCCAAACTTGTGCAGAGCTCCATATTAGGTGTCAGTGGCAGCTAGGGTGCTGCGATGGAGCGGGGGTGGGAGAGTTACACAAAGTGCTGATGACGATTTCTGCCATCAAGATGTTTGTGATTCTGTTAGGAAAAAAAAAGACTGAACAAAACAAGGGAATAAAAAGTAAAGTACGAAATGGAGATTAAGACAATAGAAGGTAAACATTTCACACCACCAAGATGGCTATTATTATTATTTATTTATTTATTTATTATTTTTTTTTTTTTAGCTGAGCCATTTTACTACCTGTTGGCAGCTCAGCAGCAGCTTAGCTCGGGCTGGGAGTCGAACCACTGTTGCTCAGAGCTCAAACTCTTGAGCAAGCTCTTAATCAACTGAGCCACTCGACCAGCCCAAGATGGCTATTATTTTAAAACCCCAGAAAATAACAAGTATTGTAGAAGAGAAATTGGAAGCTTTGCACATTGGGAGCGTAAAATGGTGCATCTTCTATGGAAAATGATAGAATGGTTCCTCAAAAACTTAAACACAGAATGAGTATATGATTCAGCAATTCTACCTCTGTGCATATACCCCAAAGAACTGAAAGCAGGAACTTGAACAGATATTTGTACACTCATGTTCATAGCAGCATTATTCCAAATTCACATTCACATTATTCACAAAAGTTGGAAGCAACTCAAGTGTCCATCCATGGATGAATGGATAAACAAAATGTGATATATATATATATATATATATATATATATAAATTATACATGTAAATTATATATATATATAAATTATATATATGTAAATTATACATGTAAATTATATATATAAATTATATATATATATAATACATATATATTATATATAATATATATATATATAAACTTCTGCCTTATAAAGGAAGGAAATTCTGACACATGCTACAACATGAATGAACCTTGAAGACATTATGCTAAGTGAAATACGCCAGTCAGAAAGGACGAGTACTGGGCCGGCCGAGTGGCGCGATGGTTAAGAACTGGCTTGGGACGCCAGAGGGCCCCGGTTCGGATCCCACATACGAGGGCCAGTTACACTGCCCTCCACAGCTAAGATGCTGAACAACAGCTCAACCTGGAGCTGGGCTGCCGTGAGTCACTGGCGACAGTGTAGGCTGCAGCCCCTGTGGCAGTGGGTTGCCATGGGCTACCGTGTGTAGCCAGCAGCCAGCGTGAGCGGCCATCCAGAAGCCGGCAACTGATGTGCCTTGCCTGGGAAGAGCACAATGATGGTGCCAACTTGGGCCAGTGAAGCAACGTACTCCACAACTAGACTGAAGACCAAAACGACAGCAACTTGTCTGTTCCCCTTCCCCTAATTCCCCAGCGCTGTTCCCATCCCCCAATTCCCCAATTAAAAAAAAAAAAAAGAAAGGACGAATACTATATGACTGCATTTATATGAGGTGCCTATAGTGGTCAAGATCAGAGACAAAGTAGAATGTTTGTTGCAAGGGACTAGGGGGAGGAGGGAATGGAAATTAGTATTTATGGGTACAGAGATTCAGTTTGGGAAGAAGTTCTACAGATAGATGGTGGTAATGGTTGCACAACAGTGTGAATGTGATTGATGCCACTGAGCCGTACTTAAAAATGGTTAAAATGGTAAATTTTATGTTATCATACTTTACCTAATTTTAAAATGGTTACTAAAAGACACGTGCACAAAAGTACAATAGGTGGTAGAGTTGTCAGGTGAGAAAGATAAAATGATATTGGTAAGGCCTTATTCATGGACCATATGTGATATACCAGCCACAAAGTGCTTAGTAATCTACTTAGCCTCCAACAACTACCCTGTGAAGTTTATTAGCCCTGTTTATCAATGACAAAACCAAGGAAGGGAAAAGATTACTGAAGGCTATAACAGTCAGGGAAGTGTCCAAGATGGACTTTAAGGCAGGCCTTGGAGGAGAGACAGGGTGGAAAGGCTTTGGGAAGCATTCTAGATGGATATGGGGACTGGCCTAGAAAAGACAGAGTCAGCTGGCATGATTGCACCAGATGTGAAGGTTTTGTATGAATAAAGCATGACTAGCAGGGCAGACTGTGAAAGGCCTTCAAATCCAGAATAAGAGATGCGGACTTGATCTTTTAGTGTCTAAACAGGGAGTATCAAACTCAAGTGTTTTCAGAGCCAGCAGGCAACATGACTGGGAGACGTGGCTTAGCGCAGGGTGACAGGGAAGGGTGTGGACTATGGCATTGTGAATGGCGCACATCCCACCCATGCCATTCGAATCTCATACATAAACACACAGCAGTGTGGGCTTCTGTGGGGCTCTCAGGCAGGCATTAGCTAACATTGAATTTCTCAAGGTAAGGTCCCTGCATTAGAGTAATGTTGAGGGCATGTAATGCCACAGGATACATAAAGCACATCTTCCTGGCTGTGTCAATGGTACTGGAAGATTGTGGGTAAAAAATTAATGCAGTTTCTAAGTACGTAAAAATATTATTTTTATGTTATGACAGAGTCAAATGGAGTAGAATGCTAATGTATTGAAACAGTTGTTAGCATCAATTATTATGTTCCAGATCTTATAAATACATTCTATCAATGAAAATAATGCAAAACTAATACTAATGGAACACTCGCTATGTGCCAGGTGCCATTCTGAGCACTTGGTATATATTATCTCCTTCAGCCCTCCTCACAGCCCACGTGCTCAGTGCTGTTATTGCCCTGTTTACAGATGAGGAGATGGAGTATGGAGAGGGGACGTCACTTGCCCCAGATGACTGTGGCAGAAATCTAGGATGGTTGCCGCAGTTGCATGTCTACTCCAAGAGTAATTTAAATAAGGACCACTAGATGTCACTACTGGGTTTTCCCCCAAAACTGCTGAGGAACCCCATGACTCCACCTTGAAGAAAACAACAAAAAACACATAACCACTGGTATTTATGGTCTTCCTGTTGGAAAATGCCAACGTGACCTGGTTGCCAAAGACACCTCTGTCTCCTTTCTTCCCACCCTCGGTCCAGCCCAGATAGCTGGGTGCTGGTGGATTTTGTACTGTCAGGAAAACAGAAGGGGCTCTGTCACTTCATAAGTCAGTTCCCTCCAGGGGGTCTGGGTTGGAGAGAGAGAGAGAGAGAGAGAGAGAGAGAGAGAGAGAGAGAGAGAGAGAGACAAGTTGTGTTTTTTTCCAACTTTGAATAACCTGGAACATTTCTTGCAAATTGGACTGGTGCTTTCAACGAAGACTTTTTTCAGCATGGTGCTTGCACAGGGCAGAAGCTGGACAAACATCTCTATTAAGTAGCACAGAAGGGCAGGAGTGGGGTTGTGTACAGGGTGCCAGCGAATGAGAGGAGGGCCTGGGAAGGGAATAGGGAGCGTGCCGGGCCTCTCAGGGGCCGTGTGGGTGTAGGAGAGGAGAACGTGCCAGGGGCTCATCACGGAAGTACAGGGCGGGAGCATGGGGCCCTGTGCCTTCCTCCTGGTGCACGACCGACGCTGATTCAGGATGTAACTATAGAACATGCACGTTCTACTTTAAGTGCATAAAAGATGTGTCCAAAACCAACAAATCAAACATGTCAGATTAAAATAATTTTTTTCTTCCTTGATTCCAGCATCTTCCAATTAATTTTGAAATCTTCCTTCTCTACTGTAAACTTCTCGAGAGTACTTCTATCTAAACACAGTCAATCGAATAATGAAATTACATTTTTATTTCTGTTCACCCGAGGCAGGAAAATGAAGTGAGGGCTCTCTAAAACATGGTGCTCATACAAAAGTAGAGCAGAGAATTGGGGAAAAAACACCTGGAAAAAAAAAGTGAACTTTTTACTGAAATGTGTCTCCTTTCCTTTGGACAGGAGGTCAGCCTATAATAGACACGTCAGGAGCTGTTTCGAAAAATGGGGCTAAGTTGTGAGAACGGCTGCAGAGATCTTTTTATAAAAATCTGGACAATAAAGCAACTAGCACAGGGAGAAATGTACTATATCAAAATGACTTATAGGAAGAAAACGTCGTATCACGGAGAACTTTATATCTTACGTGGGCTCTGGAGATTAAAATGCATTTGCACAGAAGTGGAACAGAATAATTGATGCTTTCAAGACACTTTTCACTTTTATTATTTTAAATGGATACTTTCTGCTAAACACAAAAATGCAAATGGTGATTTATTTCAAATAAGGCTACTATTGACATTAACCTCTTTACTGTATGGAACGACACACACTTCCTCCATTTGAGCCCTGAATCATCACCAACGCCACATAGAATGGCAGCAAGCTCATTTTGATGCTGCCGTATTTATTTGATAAGAATAGTAATAGCTGTAGCACACATTTGAATCCCACTTTATCGTATGTCATTACATTTAATTCTTACAGCAGCTCTCTATTGCATAAGGTCCTCACTGTTAATTTTATTTGATAGATGACAGACAGATGAACAAAGCGAGGCTCAGAGAGGTTAACGTGCCCAGGGCCACAACTAGTTAGTTGCATATTTGATCATGGAAGAATTCTTATTAAAATTAATTTGATCCAATTAATAAACATTTTGCTTTGGGGAAATATCTGCAAAATCTTCCACCGCAGAAATTTAGACTGTAGTCACTGTATAACCTTGGCAGTACTTGTTGTCTGTATGTACAGAGAAAAAGCCAAGCAGATAGATCTTTGATCTCTGTTAGCTCCATATTATTTGCTCTTTAAAAAAACCATCTTCCTAAAAAAAAAAAAAATCGTATTCCTAGCTTGTTGAATCAGAAAGCACCATCGTGTTTGTTATGTCTTGCTTCTTTTTTTTTTTCAACAAGAGGAAGAGGGATGAGGGAGGAACTCCCGTCCCCCCCACATCGTCACTGTAAAAATATTGCTACATTGCCAGTCAGCCAGTTACGAGACCGTGATACAGTTTTATTCAAAAAGATTCTTGGAGTGCTCGCTTCGGCAGCACATATATTTTTTTAAGAAAAGATTCTTGGTACGTTCAGGTAGGGAAGGTGCAGGCACACCTGTGATCATGTCTGAAGCAAGCAGGAGAAGGTGGTCGCAGCCCTCTTGCCGTGACTCATGGTTTGCGAAGGCTTTCGTGCGCCACAGACCACTCCTTGGAGAGCTGGTCATTGTCGGCAGCTTTAGGCCTTTGCCTGGCAGGCTGGCAGAAGCCAGGTTTGTAAAACTGCCTCTCATCAGGTACCTTTTGCATTGTCACTCCACCTGGTCTGCGAAGCTCCCATTGACCCTTCACACTGGCTCACACTCTCGTCAACAGCCCCTCAGAACCACGCTCCCCACACTCCTTCCCGGAAACCGCCTGATGCCAGCTTCATCCTCCCAAAGCATTGACTGGTATAACTCACTTTGTTTTAACTGAGTGGACACTGCGTTGCCTGATGGTGGTTTTGTTCATGATGGTGGAGCATCCGTGATTCGTCTCCCCGACTTGAGTGTAAACTTTAGCAGGGCAGGAGCTGGGTGTCAGGCCCCGTTCTTCCTACCCACCTTCCCACCTCCCCTCTGCACCCAGCCCTGGGCCTGGCCCAGTGCGCTGAGAGGCACTGGCTGGGGTGATGAAGAACCTGTACTCGGGGGCCTGATTCCCTGGGTTTGCTAGCTACTGACCATGACCTTTAGCAACTCAGCCTCTTAATCTGTAAAATGGAAGTCACAGTGGTGGTCCCTACCTCATAGGGTTGTTGAAAAACTCAATGAGATACGGTACCTGGTGCAGAGTAAACATGATAGACGCCTTAGCTATTGTTATTCTTCGGGAACTATGTGCAGGTGAGAGGCTGGAGGCCTCTGAAGAGGGCTCTGGAGCAGTGAGAGTGGAAGAGCTGGCGCAGGGCTCCATGCACCTTCTCCACACTCTGCCCGGGCCACAGGCACCAGTCCCTACGCCGGCTTAGGTACCAGCACTCATGCTTACTGGGAGTGCAGAGTAGATGCCGACTGCCGTTGCTGAGGGAAAATTCTGAGGTAGAGTCGACAGGATTTGGTGCATGTCAGAGTGGATGCACGTCGGAGTGGATGAACGGGAAGCACATGTGGAGTTAAGGCTGTCTTCCAGCTGGGACAACTAGCTCGATAATGATGCTGTTCACTGGGGAAGGGATCCAAGAGTGGAACAGGTTAGAGGGGCAAGTAATGAGTTTGGTTATAGACATGTTGGGTTTGCCGTGTCTGGGATGCATCTAGATGGAGCCTCCCAGTAGCAATGACAACAGATAACACTATTGAAAGGAGATCATGTCCCATCACCATTCCAAGGCCTTCACTGGTTCTGATCAACTTAGTCTCACAACCAGCCTATGAAGGACGTGGATGAGAAGACCAGGTGCCAAGTGGTTAAGTCATGTGCGTAAGACCACACTGCTAATAAGGGATGTCGCACAAATGGAGCTCCCACAGTTAGCTCCACTGTACGCAGACTCTATAACTGTGCTTTCAGAGGGAGGTGGGTCTGGAGATGTAGATGTGGTGAAGCCATGGCAGTGATGATACTGCTCCAAGGGAGACTGCAGGGTGAGATGCATGATGACTGTAAGAAACTCACTTGCTGGTGTAAGTGAACAGCATCATGGGAGATACAGGTTCGACATAAGGCATGACTGGGAGGATAGGTCAAGTCAGAGAATAAAACTTTCTATGGACTGAATTTTTGTACCCTCTCCCCACCCCCTGCAATCCATATGTTGAAGTTCTAACCCCCAAGGTGAAAGTATTTGGAGGTAGAGCTTTTGGGAGGTAATTAGGTCATGAGGATGGGGTCTTCATAATGGGACTAATACCCTTATTATAGTAGAGACTCCAGGGAGATCTCTCTCGGCCATGTGAGGACACAGCAAGAAGTTGGCTACACCTGGTGTGTGTACAGGAAGAGGGGCATCACTGGAACTTGGCCATGCTGGCTGTCTAATTTTGTACTTTCAGCTTCAGAACTACGAGAAATAAATGTGTGTTGTTTAAGCCTCCCAGTCTGTGATATTTTGTTAGGGCCGCCCAAGCTGACTAATACTCTTCTTAAAATCTCTAAGAAAAGGTTATGGGCTTGATTTAACACAACACTTAGGTCGCCCATTTCAGTCAACAAGGTTTGTTTAAGTTGCTTTCAAATTCTATAAATTAACACTCTTGTGAGGTAAGTAGGTAGTAAGTGTTATTACTGAGAGTACAGGAAGAAATGAATATGGGAATAGAATCCTAGCTAGATGCTTCCTGCCAAGTGTTTATTTAACAAAGTACCACTGAAAGAGGATGTAGGTTGCAAAGTACTAGTTATATCCTGGAGTTGGGATAATGATTTTCAGTTAACTTTTAGGTGGCATGGCCTGGAACCTAAACAAAATGAAGTGGCTGCTAATGACTTATTTTGTACACTGCATGCAGCCTTAATATTATACCGAGAGATTTAATGCTGTCAGCTCTGGCTTCACATCAGAATCACAGTCACCTCAGCACTTTATAAAATAATGCCAAATTAGCTCCCCAGTGCTGTACCACTAAGGGCTGTCATTCCCCCAGCACTGAGAGCTCTCTTGGTTGCACGTCTTCTTCAGTACCCTTGCTCTTGTCCTCCTCTAAGGTTCTATCATCCAAGTTGAAATGACATTGTATTAAAAACTTAATTTGGGGCCGGCCGAGTGGCGCATTGGTTAAGAGCTAGTTTGGGACGCCAGAGGGCCCCGGTTCAGATCCCACATATGAGGGCCAGTGACACTGCCCTCCACAGCTAAGATGCTGAACAATAGCTCAACCTGGAGCTGGGCTCCTGTGAGTCACCGGCGACAGCATAGGCTGCAGCCCCTGTGGCAGTGGGTTGCCATGGGCTACCTACCGTGTGTAGCCAGCAGCCAGCGTGAGCTGCCGTCCAGAAGCCGGCGACTGATATGCCTCGCC
>NW_017731454.1:3376834-3384420 GCF_001890085.2 Hipposideros armiger | reverse complement strand
ACCATCGGCGCACCTCATGTCTAAGGGGCAGGATCTGTGTTATTTTTTGTTAAACACCAACAGCTAACAGCTACTGTTTGAAAAACCGGAGCTTTTCTTGAGCCTTTCCCATGCTTGTTTGTGACATTTCCTATGACCCTGTCTCTCCCTCCTTTTCTTCAGCTTCCTAAAAGCAAGATTGGGATTTTCAGTCTTGGAAACTGCTATTCAGATGGGAGGCAATCAAGCCCAAGAAAATCAGCAAACTGTGCTGTGGTTTCTGTATTCTTTTCGTAGTGGAAAGGAGTGGCGGGTTTACTCAGCTCCAGATGGGAAAGAAAGATACAAGTCTTAGGAAGGGAGTGGATATACTAGCCTGTTTATTTGAGTCACTCACATTCCTCAGTTTGCAGATGGAAAACACTGAAACCCAGAAGGCTTATATAAGGTCACTTGGCACGTAGTAGGCTGACCCAGCGTTCTCACTTGGAGCTTCCGAGTTCTGTACTCCGATCTCCCAA
Source organism: Hipposideros armiger (assembly GCF_001890085.2). Lineage (NCBI taxonomy): Eukaryota > Metazoa > Chordata > Mammalia > Chiroptera > Hipposideridae > Hipposideros > Hipposideros armiger. The sequence goes on along the minus strand of NW_017731454.1, from coordinate 3,383,920 downwards.
ATTCCAGTGCCTCTCAAGGGTTCTTACTCCATTAATCTTTGGTTGTCTGAGCAGTGCATGAGGGTCTTGGCATTCACAATAAAACACGCAGGGAGAAGTTAAGCCTTAAATTTGTTGTGTTTGAGGCTCATTCAATAAAAGAGTACAAAAACCAAATGCTGTGATTGCATTGTTTAGGCTCTCTAAGCTAGCTGGTGGTATGGTGTCTGCAAGCAAATGGGGTTTTAAAAGTTTCATACTAATATGTACCATTGGCAATGCCTCTCTTTTTAAACAAGATTTATATTAAAATATAGCTACCATACAATATTTTGTTAATTTCAGGTGTACACCATAACATATATATATGTGTTATACACATTTATATACCTAAAGAAGTGATCACCGTGATAAGTCCAGCAACCAGCTGACACCGGCAGTGCCTTCCGTGAAGCTGACTAACTTGTAGGGTTACCATGGCTGGAGTCGTCGTTTGTGTGGTTGTGTGAGAAGAACAATGACAACAAAACAGAAGACAGCCTTTCTTCTTAACAAGGACTTGCTCCAACTATTCATCTAAGAGCATATTTTTCCTTTGCAGACTTTGAACTGCTTTGAACTTGTTTGCGAGGTCAGCCCTCCAAGATTTCAGCACAATAAAAGCTATGTGGGGAGCTGGAGTAAATGTTTAAGTAAACCAGGCCAAAGAAAACTGCTTCATCTCAGGAGCAATGGATAGCTCTAACAGATCCTTGTGGGTCGTGATTCAACATAAGGCCCGAGTGCCAGGCGATATTGCCAGGTTCCCAGGACTTCTGAATAACAAACAGACTCTCATGAAGCATGTCTGTTAGTGGTATTATGTTTTGAATCATTTTGTCTGTGAATTTAGTGCCTTATTTTTTTGCTAATGCTTATCAAATCTATCATACTAAGCTTCCTTTTGTGGTGAGCACATAACTGAACAGCTGCAAGCCACAAATTTTATGCTCAAAAAGTTCACATATGATGTTTTTTTTCATTTGACCTCCTAACTGCATTGGCCTTGTGGTTCATTGTCATTGCTTGGGGGAGTTTTCAAGGGACATTTTTAGTTTCATCATCTAAAAGATTCGAGAACACCCCTGGTGTGTATCTCAGGGGATAGCCATGTTGGTAGTTTTATGTTGGCATGTAAGCTTGCCAACCTTTTAGAAGTACTCAGTGGGCCAGTAATAACTTGGAACATGTTTTGTTGAGACTAAACTTCTGGAAAGCTCAAAAACCCGTTTCTGCAAATTTATCGAATTCCTGGTTTGATCAGCATATGGGCCTCAAGTCTAAGTTTGTTTTCCATTTTTGCTTGGACACAAAAGTCATTGCAAGAATTTGCAAGGCTAGTAGAAATCAGTGGACTAAAATGAACCTGGCCTGAATGATGTTATCTACAAGATGGAGGCTAGGCAGGCAATAACCCTTAAAGAGTCCAAGAAGCATCCTACAGAAAAGGCACCCTTTTTCAGATGGCAGATAGTCAAATTTAAACCTCAATATGAGGATATTTGGTACATTAGACTGATTTTCTACAAATGTGTTTCTTTGGATTTATATATTTCACCTTTAAAAGTGGTCCCTAGCCTATGTCCCTTTGTTCAGAGAAGTAGCCTATTTTTCTGATTACTTACCTGGCACCTCATGTAATTTGGTCGCCTCCCCTGGCCTATGGGTTTCTCACGTTATGTTGTTTCATCCTTGCCCTGTCACTTTGGCCCTATGCTCCTTCTGGTCTGACTCAACTTTCATTAGTTCCCATGAATATCATCTCTCCTGGGCCCCCGGCAGCTAGTTCCTGTCCCTGAAAGTAGGTCTGGGCTTCCTGGGTCAAACAAAAATGGTATCTACAAATTACTTTGTCTCAAAGAGTGTTTCTAGATATAGTTAGTGATAAAAAAACGTGTTAAGAAAACATGGCTCAACATCTCTGACCCTGACCTCATCCAAGATGTTTTCTTGTCCTTTCTTCCCACACCTACCAAAAAAAGGAACCAGAGTTGAGAACCTTGTGAGAGCCACTCAATTTTAGCACTGTCAGTGGGTGTGAGGAAACAATAATTACTGAATTTGGAAGCCTATAAAAGTGTTATTTTGACAGTCCTGAGAACTGAAGTTTTCTGTTTGCAATACTTACAAAATCATTTACAACTTAGGAAGTGGAATGTTTCCAAAGCTCCTTTAGTGACGTGGCTTAACCTTGATTTTGAAGGAGTTAAAGGTCAGTCAAACCATGTGAAATGCTTGGCTTTCACTGACTAAGTGGTTACAGCATTAACTTTTTCTAGGGGTGACAGAATAGGTCCCAGATGGAAAAAGGGAAGAACTGGCGTTAAGAGTTGCATCCTTGATTGACACAGTGACTGGGGTCTGATTGCAGCATTCCCAGAAATTTAACTTTGCTCCCCAAGGTGCTGGTTTGCATTCACACCTGTCAGGAACTATAATGACACATGAAACAGCTATGCTGTTTACAGAAAAGACTAGAATTTGGTGTTGGTAAATAGAAGCCCTCCAGAGTAGGTATCCGCTTAGTGGCTTCTGCCAGTGGTTATTGTATATCTTTTCCTTTCATAGTTATGTATTTAACAACCTCCCAAAACCATAGTTGCCCTTACATTTCCTTCTTAATTACTTGAAAGACAAACTAATAATGCAGGGAGCTAATGCGCACCATTATTAATTAAAATCCCCATGAAATGGGACAAACTGAAGAGAAAAGTGCTTCTTAAAAATAGTAAGTGTAGCTTGCCACACTGGATAGAGAATCTTATACCCACATGTAGCTGTGGCTGGTACTTCTTGGGCCCAGGGCATATCTCCTTGGAGCACCTCGGATTTCCACTGCCACTGTGGTGGACAGTTCTCACGCGTGAAGCCTGTTTAGCTTCTTTCTTTTTGCCTCAGAGTTTTGCCCTGAAGCCTCTGGAGTATACGCCATCCTTGCTAAAGCCTGTTCCAAATGTGAGAACGTTAACACTCTCTCAACCAATGGGTTAGGAGGGTTGATGATAAATGACCTAACCTGTCATCCTTCAGAGGGGCAATGCGAAGTGCATTTTACCCTGTTGCTCAGACCTGGAGCTCAGTGGGCTTGAGCTCCAGGTACCTGAAATGACAAGTCAGGAAGGCATTCTTCATTGGCTTTTCCTTCTTCCCTGGTTTACTCTCCTGTCTCCCTGAGATCACCTCCTAAACTCCTTTATTTTAGATTCTGCTTTGGGGGAAGCCAAATTAAACCAACTGCCATCATGGAATGAATGATGAAAAGATCATTAGAAGCATCTCTTTCAGCATTTCCTTTTAACGCCCTGTAGATAAAAATAACATTTCCAGATGTTTTTGGTGTTTTTTTTTTAATTTGGAAGCCAGAAAAATGGAGAGATGAAGAAAAGGATTATTTGTTTCTCATGGTCATGTCAAACAAAGCCTTTCAGAAGCCTGCATTCAANCTAAGTCAAGTTCATACAGGTAATATATGGCAGAGTGAGGATACAAAACTAGGTCTGGGGACATCAGATTACATTCTCTTCCTCTTGTCATATAGTTTCCAATTCATTTCAATTACTTGGTAAACATTTGTATCCAGAAGAGTGAACGGACTTGGGGATCTTTAGTAAGCATTTGTTATACATGCCAAATGCAGTAGACTAATGGTGTTGCAATATATTGAGAAGTATTTTCATATGATGGCTCTTATATGTAACTCAGGTGACAGTAGTGAAAAGGACAGTTTGATTTAGGGATTTGATTGTAGGTGGATAGAGTGTCTATTAGCCTATTAGTTTCCTAAAGCTGCTGTAACAAATTACCACAAATTTGGTGCCACAGATCAACAGACATTTATTTTCTCACAGCTCTTGAGGTCAGATGTCCAAAATCAAGGTGTCAGCAGGGTCATTGTCCTCTGAAGACTCTAGGGGAGAGTCCATTCCTTGCTAGTTCCAGCCTCTAGTGACTGGTGACAGTCTTTGACTCCTTGGCTTGTAGCTACATCACTCCCATCTCCGCCTCCATCTTCACATCGCCTTCCCCTCTGTGTCTTTTTGCCCTTCCCTCTTCTGTCTCTTCTAAGGGTACTTGTTATTGGCTTTAGGGCCCACGGGGATACTCCAGGATGGTCTCTTCTCAACATTCATAACTTAATTGCCTCTGCAGAGACCCCTTTTCCAGCTGAGGTCACCTCTAGAGGACCCAGGGATGTGGATGTGGGCATATCTTTTTGGGATATACCATTCAACCCACTACAGAGTGTACGTATTTTATTTATTTATTTATTTATTTATTTATTTTCACAGTGAAATAAAAAACCCTTGGTCCTTATACCCTGTGACGTATATTTATACCACCATCGGCGCACCTCATGTCTAAGGGGCAGGATCTGTGTTATTTTTTGTTAAACACCAACAGCTAACAGCTACTGTTTGAAAAACCGGAGCTTTTCTTGAGCCTTTCCCATGCTTGTTTGTGACATTTCCTATGACCCTGTCTCTCCCTCCTTTTCTTCAGCTTCCTAAAAGCAAGATTGGGATTTTCAGTCTTGGAAACTGCTATTCAGATGGGAGGCAATCAAGCCCAAGAAAATCAGCAAACTGTGCTGTGGTTTCTGTATTCTTTTCGTAGTGGAAAGGAGTGGCGGGTTTACTCAGCTCCAGATGGGAAAGAAAGATACAAGTCTTAGGAAGGGAGTGGATATACTAGCCTATTTATTTGAGTCACTCACATTCCTCAGTTTGCAGATGGAAAACACTGAAACCCAGAAGGCTTATATAAGGTCACTTGGCACGTAGTAGGCTGACCCAGCGTTCTCACTTGGAGCTTCCGAGTTCTGTACTCCGATCTCCCAAATTCCAGTGCCTCTCAAGGGTTCTTACTCCATTAATCTTTGGTTGTCTGAGCAGTGCATGAGGGTCTTGGCATTCACAATAAAACACGCAGGGAGAAGTTAAGCCTTAAATTTGTTGTGTTTGAGGCTCATTCAATAAAAGAGTACAAAAACCAAATGCTGTGATTGCATTGTTTAGGCTCTCTAAGCTAGCTGGTGGTATGGTGTCTGCAAGCAAATGGGGTTTTAAAAGTTTCATACTAATATGTACCATTGGCAATGCCTCTCTTTTTAAACAAGATTTATATTAAAATATAGCTACCATACAATATTTTGTTAATTTCAGGTGTACACCATAACATATATGTATGTGTTATATACATTTATATACCTAAAGAAGTGATCACCGTGATAAGTCCAGCAACCAGCTGACACCGGCAGTGCCTTCCGTGAAGCTGACTAACTTGTAGGGTTACCATGGCTGGAGTCGTCGTTTGTGTGGTTGTGTGAGAAGAACAATGACAACAAAACAGAAGACAGCCTTTCTTCTTAACAAGGACTTGCTCCAACTATTCATCTAAGAGCATATTTTTCCTTTGCAGACTTTGAACTGCTTTGAACTTGTTTGCGAGGTCAGCCCTCCAAGATTTCAGCACAATAAAAGCTATGTGGGGAGCTGGAGTAAATGTTTAAGTAAACCAGGCCAAAGAAAACTGCTTCATCTCAGGAGCAATGGATAGCTCTAACAGATCCTTGTGGGTCGTGATTCAACATAAGGCCCGAGTGCCAGGCGATATTGCCAGGTTCCCAGGACTTCTGAATAACAAACAGACTCTCATGAAGCATGTCTGTTAGTGGTATTATGTTTTGAATCATTTTGTCTGTGAATTTAGTGCCTTATTTTTTTGCTAATGCTTATCAAATCTATCATACTAAGCTTCCTTTTGTGGTGAGCACATAACTGAACAGCTGCAAGCCACAAATTTTATGCTCAAAAAGTTCACATATGATGTTTTTTTTCATTTGACCTCCTAACTGCATTGGCCTTGTGGTTCATTGTCATTGCTTGGGGGAGTTTTCAAGGGACATTTTTAGTTTCATCATCTAAAAGATTCGAGAACACCCCTGGTGTGTATCTCAGGGGATAGCCATGTTGGTAGTTTTATGTTGGCATGTAAGCTTGCCAACCTTTTAGAAGTACTCAGTGGGCCAGTAATAACTTGGAACATGTTTTGTTGAGACTAAACTTCTGGAAAGCTCAAAAACCCGTTTCTGCAAATTTATCGAATTCCTGGTTTGATCAGCATATGGGCCTCAAGTCTAAGTTTGTTTTCCATTTTTGCTTGGACACAAAAGTCATTGCAAGAATTTGCAAGGCTAGTAGAAATCAGTGGACTAAAATGAACCTGGCCTGAATGATGTTATCTACAAGATGGAGGCTAGGCAGGCAATAACCCTTAAAGAGTCCAAGAAGCATCCTACAGAAAAGGCACCCTTTTTCAGATGGCAGATAGTCAAATTTAAACCTCAATATGAGGATATTTGGTACATTAGACTGATTTTCTACAAATGTGTTTCTTTGGATTTATATATTTCACCTTTAAAAGTGGTCCCTAGCCTATGTCCCTTTGTTCAGAGAAGTAGCCTATTTTTCTGATTACTTACCTGGCACCTCATGTAATTTGGTCGCCTCCCCTGGCCTATGGGTTTCTCACGTTATGTTGTTTCATCCTTGCCCTGTCACTTTGGCCCTATGCTCCTTCTGGTCTGACTCAACTTTCATTAGTTCCCATGAATATCATCTCTCCTGGGCCCCCGGCAGCTAGTTCCTGTCCCTGAAAGTAGGTCTGGGCTTCCTGGGTCAAACAAAAATGGTATCTACAAATTACTTTGTCTCAAAGAGTGTTTCTAGATATAGTTAGTGATAAAAAAACGTGTTAAGAAAACATGGCTCAACATCTCTGACCCTGACCTCATCCAAGATGTTTTCTTGTCCTTTCTTCCCACACCTACCAAAAAAAGGAACCAGAGTTGAGAACCTTGTGAGAGCCACTCAATTTTAGCACTGTCAGTGGGTGTGAGGAAACAATAATTACTGAATTTGGAAGCCTATAAAAGTGTTATTTTGACAGTACTGAGAACTGAAGTTTTCTGTTTGCAATACTTACAAAATCATTTACAACTTAGGAAGTGGAATGTTTCCAAAGCTCCTTTAGTGACATGGCTTAACCTTGATTTTGAAGGAGTTAAAG
>NW_017731454.1:3375709-3376824 GCF_001890085.2 Hipposideros armiger | reverse complement strand
TTAAACATTTGTTCACATGAACTGCAAATATACTTTCAGTTTGTAGCTTATCTTATCACTTTGTTTATAGTACCTTTTGATGAATAAGAATTCAAAGGTGTAATGTGAAAAAAAAAGGAAAGATTGCAATCACCTTAGAAGCTTTAGGAAACTGCACACTTGGGCCCCACCCCTGAGAATTTCGGTTCAGTAAATCAGGGTGGGGGTAGAGGAGCAGGCTAGTACCTTACATTTTTAAAATAGGTGCTCTTTTTGTCAAGATGGAATGACATAGTATTTCCTTTTCACACCATAATCTTACTGAAGTGATTTCCTCAAAAGGTATAAGAAAAAAAAAATCCATAACTGAGCTGGCAAACAGGAAAGGGTACAATCACCTGATAAGAAATTTTAAGACCTTTCTGGGAGTTACCAGCAGATTAGATTGTATTTTAAAAGATAGAGTAGAAAACTCAGAAGGATCTGGCCCAACTTGCTTTGAGGTGAGTGCAGTTCTTTGCACTGGAGCTGGGAAGAAATGCCAGGGTGCCAGGTAGTGGAGGTCAGGAGTGGGCCTTGGAGTGATTGATTATCAGGGTAATTAATTAAAAGACACCCAGTTCCCACTTGCTTCTGCATGCCGAGCATCTGGTGGCAGCGTTTGTCCCCACGCTAGAGCTGCAAAAACAGTTCTTTAAATAAAATTCGGGCTGTGTCTTGGGATGAGAGTTCCCAGCACTGGCACAGAGGTTACAGAGAAAAACAGAAAGTAACTTTGGACGTTGAGTGGAGTGAGGCTCACCACACTTGTCCTACTTTGGTGGAGGGAATGGTTACGTGACACCACACACACACACACACACACACACACGAAGACTGCTGTCGGCCTGTCTGTCCACTTTCGTGTTGATTCTCACAGACTCGGTGAGACAGTGCTGAATTCAGGGGAGAGGCCACCTGTACAAATAGACTTTCTGGGGTGTGTGCTGAATAAAACAACATCCTGAACCAGATTTGGCACAAGTAGCCAGTGGTTAGCCATATTCATCGTTGAGTCTCCTAAATGGATTCGTCAGGGCTCTGTTGGCCTGTTTGTAGAGGAGAGGTGAAGCAGTGAGGGCAGGATGACAAGCACT
>NW_017731454.1:3345718-3370039 GCF_001890085.2 Hipposideros armiger | reverse complement strand
GAGATTCAGTAAATGCTTTTTTGATAGGAGCATGTTAGAGATAATCTGAGTTTCATCAGGAGCAGGCCTCTGTCTGACATTTTCTGATGTAACCTAAGGTCTAAAGATAAAGAGGATTCAGTCATGCAGTTTTGAAAGAACGTCAGTATAATTTGTATTCCATACGTAATTCATTGCTAATTTATTCCCACTAGATTATGTCATTTTATATAGCTATTCCATTCACCAACTCCCAACTGGAAAACAACATTCTAATGTGGCATTTTAAACAAATTATTAGCAAGATTGTAAGTGGACTTATTTGTCATTTTATTAAACTAAGTTTTGAAAATTCTCACATCTCTTGTAATATGTCTCTGCACATGGTAATAATCTCTTTCTAATGCAGTTGATTGACTGCTTCTTTGTTCTCTTTGCTTGCTCAATTGAAATCGTGGCTTCATCAGGATCAGTGTCATGACATTGGTGTGTTCGGTATAATCAGACAGTAAAAGGGATCAGAATGTGTTTCATGGAAACTCCTTTACCGAGGATGAGGTTAATCCCAGAATTCGTAGAACTCTTTCAAGTATTCAAATAATTGGAGAGCACGTTGTGTGTAACAGGCCAGCAGTGGTTGTTAAGGAATCAACAGCATAACTAGGCCCAGTCCCTGTTCCTCCTAGAGCTCCAGTTCTCGCCTGAGCCGGGAAGACGCAGTGGACTAAGTGCTATGACATGGAGGCACCTGGACCTGGGAGACCCTGCAGCAGGGACTTGTAATCTCTGACTGCGGAGAGGTGTGCTTTTCCAAGGCTCCCTAGTGAGGAGATGCCCAAGCTGACTTTTGAATGAGAAAGTAGGGAAAAGGGAATGCGGTAGTGAAACATCTTTTGAGGAAGAGGGGTCGGTGTGTTCAGAAACACAGGTAGCAAGTGCAGGTATTTTAGGAACTACAATATGGTAAGGCTGGAGCCGATGCTGTGAGGAAGTCATGCAACACATGAGGCTGGTCACATCAGGAAGTGGCTTGTACTTTATCCAGGAAAGAATTTGAATTTTATCACAGCGAAAGGGAGGTGCTTTTGATGTTGTTTAAGTAGAGTCATAAGATAAGATTTGTAGAATACTTTGGTATTACGATAGAAAGGTGTGTGGGACCTGAGAGGTGGGCACAGGTGGCAGCAGGAAGCCCGGTAAGGAGGCTGTCAGAATAAGCAGACAGAAGAATGAGGGGAGCCCAAACGCCTGGGGATTGAGAAAAGAAGGGGAGTTCAAAAGGTGTCAGGGGAGTAATAACGGAATATGGGATTCAGTAGGGAGAGGGAGGGAAGCATCGAGGAGGATCCCCGGATTTCCAAATCAGACAACTGGGGGGAAGTGACATTCTGTTTTATGGTATAGGGACGTAGTTGTGAAGGAGATGGAGATGAGCTCACTGTTGGATATGTCACGTTTGACATGTCTGGGCTGTGGGACATCTGAGTATAGGCATCTGAAAGGCAGTTGAATATGTGGTTCTGGAACTCCAGACATGCATTTGGTTTTTTTGCTTTTTTTTTAAAGACCTTATTGGGGGGCTGGGGGAGGGGAACAGTGTTGGGGAATCGGGGAAGGGGAACAGACAAGTTACTGTCCTTTTGTTCTTCAGTCTAGTTGTGGAGGACATCACTTCACTGGCCCATGTTGGTATTATTATTGCGCTCTTCCCGGCTGAGGCAGTCGCTCGCCGCCAGCCATTGGATGGCCGCTCACTGTGGCTCTTGGCAGCTCACGCCGGCTGCTGGCCACTCACGGCAGCTCCACTGCAGTCCTGCTGCAGCTACGCCATCACCGGTGACTCGCGGCAGCCCAGCTCCAGGTTGAGCTGTTGTTCACCGTCTTAGCTGTAGAGGGCGCAGCATCACTGGCCCGCATGTGGGATCTGAACCGGGGCCCTGCTACTCAGAGCTGGTGTCCCAAACCAACTGCTAACCAACGCGCCACTTGGCTGGCCCCGGACATGCATTTGAATTGAACCTATTTATTTGTGAATTATCAGAAAATGGGAGGTGGTTTAAGCTGAGGGAAAGCTGGAAGTGGAATTCGGGAAAACTGGAAAGGTGGCCAGAGAGTTTTCTTGGTAGCCAAGGAACAGGAGAGTCTCTAAGAGAAAGGAGGTCATCAGTGTCAGCGGCCATGAAAGGTGAGGTTCTATGAGGTATAGTGACAAAAAGGTCCCTGGACTTTGGTAAGAACAGCTTTAGTCGGGTAAGGATAAAGACCAGATTATGAAGACTGGATAGTGTAAAAGAAATGAAAACTGGGAGTGTAGATATCTCTCTCTAGATGTTGGCTATGAAGGAAAGATAGAAATAGGTTGATAACCAGGAAAGGCAAACCCAGGGAAGGGTTGTTCTTTTTTTTAAATTTTTAAATTTTTTTTATTTTAGCTGAGCCATCCTGCCACCTGTTGGCAGCTCAGCGGCAGCTCAGCTCGGGCCGGACTTGAACCGCTGTTGCTCAGAGCTCAAACCTTTGAGCGAGCTCTTAACCAACTGAGCCACTCAGCCGGCCAGGGTTGTTGTTCTTTAAAGTGAATGAGACTTCAGCATGTTTATGTGATGAGGGTAACGGCCAGAAGAGAGGTATGGGTTAGAGTTACAGTTGACAGAGGAAATGAAGGCCGAGAAACTGGGATTCTGAGCACAGGTGCAGAGATCAACCTTAGGAGGAGGGATCCCTCTTCCATTGAAATGGAATGGAAGGAGGTCTAACTTGTGGGATAGAACAGGAAATTCAGGGAATTTCGATATGTTTTTCTGGGGAGTAGGGAAGTGAGAGAATCTGTTAATGGTAAAAGAAGAAGGATGAGGTAGGAGTTTCAGATTGATGAGGATTTATGTGGACTGAGGAGAAAACTGATGATAGATACTGGAGTGCTGGGCAGTTGTTATGGGCTGAATGTTTATGTCACACACACACCCCCAGCCCCCACAAATTTATACGTTGAAACCCTAATTCCCAGTGTGATGATATTTGGAGGTGGGACCTTCGGGAAGTAATCAGGTTTAGATAAGGTCATAAGGATGGGGGCCCCATGATGGGATTAGTGCCCTTATAAGAAGAGGAAGAGACACCAGAGCTTGCTCTCTCCATCATGTAGGGATATGACAAGGCGGCCATATGCAAACCAGGAAGAGGGCTCTCACCAGACACCACATCTGACCCTGATCTTGGACTTTCAAGTCTCCAGAATAATTTGCATTTTTTTTTTTAAATCAAACTGTATATCCACTCTGGTGTAGGGTAGAGAAGAAGATTTTTAGATACCACCAGGGTGTGGATGAAGTGAACATAGGAAGGGCTGATGTATTAGCTAAAATTGGAGGTGTTTAGGGTCTGGAAACTCAAGGGGCCAGAGAGCAAGTGAATGTGAATAATGAGAGACACGTTCGGAGGAATACATAGGAGAAATTGTATCTTTGGGTAGGGAGCCTGCTTTGTTTATCCCTTTACTGGACAAAAAAAGTCAAAGTTATAGCCTACTTTGACTTTCCTTTGAAAAAGAATGGACAATAAGATTATTTGGTACTAAGAAGAGAATATAAAAAGTATTTCATAGAATCAAATTTTCAAAAGGAGGGGTACAATCTCTAATAAATATATATGAAGTCATTTTTCAGGCAAGTTTATGCATATATATAAATCCTTAGGAGTGAACACCAGAAAGTGACACATGGTGACTGAGACATTGTCATTGGAAGTGGAAATATACAAAAGGGAAGACATTTAAATTGGTGGATCTCATAGAAACTATGATTCACTCTCCTTGTGCATAGGTACTAAGTTGTCTGAGTTAACAGTATTTATAATGGCACTAAATTTAGAAAAATGAAAAAAAAAATGAAGAGGAGGGAAAGTGCTGGCATGGTGACTTACAGTGACACACAGCTAAATGCCTAGGTGTGAACGTGTGACCTTGTCATTACGCTTTTGTATGTGTGTCTTGCTTTGCTAATGCCAGTCACCATGTTTGGTACATTTATTAATACTTTTTTCTTTCATTTAGTTCAAAACATCAACAAAGTCACTTTGCTTTGGATGCATCATCATAGCTTATTATGCTCAGTGGCCTCCAAGCTTTTCTGTCCTGAGGCTTTTTTTGGGAGGATAAGGTCCATTGCAAAAACAATCCAAAGACAAGCAAAGTAGCCCCTGGAGACAGATGAACAGAATAAAATGCAGTGTTCACTTTGCTTGTCTCTGAACTCAACCAAGTCCAGAGATTGAAGCACACATCCCCCCACTCCCCACACCCCCACTCTGAGCTGCAGCAGTAAACCATAAAGAATATTCATTGCCATATAAATATTTAATTTTTGAAGTTCAAATAACCTATCCATCATTGTCAATTAATTTGTACCAAGAGCTCAAGGTGGTTGGCATGGTAATGCTGATACTTGGGAGAATTTATGTGCAGAACAGATAAAATAATTCATTTGGACTCATATTTTACCTTTGAAAACTTATCCTTTGCTTTTCTTGTTGGAAAATTGGAGGGAGCTTTCCACTGAGGGATTTGTCAAGGACAGGAGTTGACGCGTTTTGTTGACTGACCTGACAGTGTAAGTCCTGCCTCGGCACTTAAGTTGGAACCCTCCTCCCCTCTCTGCTTCCCAGAATGGCCTCTCTGTGGTGGTAGGAGATGACCACTTTTAGCACCAGAGAGGGAAAGAAACAACCTCTGAAAAATCTCTTGCAGACCTTCTTGTGCTGATGATTTACTCATATAACTGTTCAATTTGTGACCCCCAGGAGGGGATCAGGCTAAAAGCGGCACTCAGGTCCAGGCAATGCTAGGAGTCTGATTGGGCCCAGGCTATTCTTGTGCTAGTGTATTCCAGCCAAATGGAGTTTACCAGAGTTAATGTGGTGGAAACTTCTCTCTAACACCAGATCTTATTTTTCCCCTCACATTTCCCCCCATTGCAGTGGTAGCTAACCTAGCTCTGAGAGTGAGACGAGGGCACTTCTTAAGTCCAAGTTATGACAGGCTGACAAGCATATTGAGATGTGTGACACCAGTATCAATAGCCATTAACCGTTCCAGTCTGATGCTTAATAGTCTGCAAGGGGTGTAACTGGTTGTTTAGAGATGGGAAGGGGATGGAGGGTGGGTCCAAAGTTTAGCTGGGATCTCATATTTTGGTAAACATCACCACAAAACAGTAAATAATATGAATATTTACCCCTGACCCATACAATACAGGCAGAAAATGTCCTGTCAAGTGCTGGGTATATAAACAAAAGGTACACCAATATTTAGATTACTTTCTTTTCACGTGAAGCAAGATCATTTTTAGAAATGAGACTACGAGATATGGGCAATGTTATGTCACCTGGCAAAAATAGATTTCACAGGGTGAATAAGTTGCTTTATGGATGTAAGGTCAGCACCATCGAATAAAATGATAGTTGAGGGCATCATGCTCTTCATCATATGTGTTAAGGAATTGCTTGCAGTCGCTTATTCATTCACCTGAGAAGTGTGATATTTAAGTGTTGCAGTTTTAACCAGGGGCCTTCTTATTTAATTGCCTATTTAATGGCAGTGGGATTTTTAGGAAATATAAATGGTAGAACCTCTACTGAGTTTGAGCTTCCGGAGTGTAAATGGATTGTAAAAAGGCTCCTCAAGTGATTCTGATCTGCCATCTATTGCCTCAGATGCCATCTTTATAAGACTTCCCCCCCAAAAGAGAAACAAGCATGTCACAATCTCTGTTATTTAGCTGTGGAAATTCCTCACTGACAGTAGATTTGCCATGCTTATGAAAAAATGCAGTTTCATATATTTTTTTTTCACACACACGTATGTGTCTATATATGTTCATTAGCAAGAAAATGCAAAAGAAAGCAGCAGTAGATGCCACTTTTTTGCATTTCACATTAACAGATTTAAAAAATTAGATCATTAGGTCCCCCCTTGCCCTGTTACTGGTGATAGGGCTAAGAAAACACGTTTTATTCTCTTATTGTTTCAGAGTTGTGTGATGTTAGGAAACTTTCCAATGATTTCTGACCCTTCCAATCTTTCTGGTTGTTTTATGTTCATCAAGTATGTGGTTACATGAAGCAAACACAACCAACAAGAGCTGAATGTGAAAGGAAGTGAATGACTCTACAGGCTATAAAATTAGCCCCGTCATCCCTTCTCCTACTGGACCTCTTTTTCTTTTCGCCAAACTTTTAGTAGTTGATTCACTTGATTGAAGATAGGATAATGATTTCCAAAGTTTCTGTGTCAGTTAATCTCTTACTCTCCTAGAAGGTAATCTTTTTTAAAAGTAAGCCTTCAATGGAATTGTAATAGATATGTATGATGTCGGGGGTGCGGTGGGTTCGGGGAGGGAGGTTGTCACTTTGTGAGCGGGTGAAAAGTATAACTAGTGCGTTGTTTCGTACACCTGAAACTAATTTTTTTAAAAATGTAAGCCTTTATTAGCTGAGGCCCACAGTCCATCTGCCTGACACTGTCTTTTAGTTCAAGGCTGTGATGGAAAGCTTTAAAGATACCTGGTTGGGAAAAGCTCATAATTTCTCATTAAGATAGGTAAATCTGAACATTTACTAATAATATTCCTTTTCTTAAAGTCCTTTGAGAGCAATGTGTTTATGAATTTCCCTCCTGTTTTCTGTAATGGGCTAGTAGTGTCTGTCATATTTCTCTCTTTCATGTACATATATCCAGATTATGTTAAGACAGTGGCTCCTTGTTCACGTGATCCATGAGTTTCAAGGGACAGTTAGAGGAGCCCAAGAAGCCTAAGGAACACTATGATTTGACATTATTTCCAGACTGAATAGCTATTAGTTTATCATCTTGTAATGTTTTATATTTATTTAGAGCTAATTATTTTTTTTTTGAGTTTTTATAAAAGTTTATTTGAGCCAAACTGACAACATGCCGGGGAACAAGATCTCAAATGCTCTATTTACAGCTAATTTGATGTTGAAAGAGTAACTTAGAGGGACTATTAGAAATAATTTGTTTTAAACTACTATTTTGAAAATTGTGATACTGTTTGCTTTTCCCAGTTTAAAAGGAAATAGATTTCCAAGGTACATAAAACCAGAAGGTCAAGTAGTATTTATAGCTTCCCCTCCCACACAAGGTTCAGAAATGCAGTGAGCTTGGGGTGCTGTAGGAACATGACACCTAAGTATTTGAATACTGGTATTTTTAATTTACAGTCTACCTTTCTTAAATATTTGAGAAGTCACCTTCTGTTATTAAGAAAAATGCATTGCTAAACAACTTTGCAAAGCCGTGTGTGTGTGTGTGTGTGTGTGTGTGTGTGTGTGTGTGTCCACAGTCTCTATGCTTAGTTTGTTTATGCTTTTGGATTTATGAAACATACCTGCCGATATAAGGGATTATTGATAAGTTTTTATATTCTATTCTATTTTCTATCAATATAAATGCACAGTGTTTTTATTAGTTATCCCAAATTTATACTATTTTTTATGGAAATGGTTGCTATTTTCTTTGAATATTTGATGCAAAAATCACTTCTGAGAATTAGAATATAGATCAAAATACTCAGCCTGTTTCTGTTTGTGCCTCTTGGGGAAAAGTATTGGACTTACAGCTCCAACTAATTTTCTATCCAGTACTGCAGAGGAAATGACCAAACAGATTGGAACTAAGAGAAATTATATTGAAATTCCAAATCTTCATGAGGAAATCCTTATGGACTTTGCTAAAAGGTGGTGAATATTTTTCTCTTTGTAGTGATCTACTTCAACTCAAAAACTCAATAGAGTAGAAGATTTTCTTTGAATTCATTTGGGCTTTGAAAAAGCAGTATAAAAAAATGGCAGTTTATATGTGTTTTTAGCTCATCAACATTTTGTTTTTGCCCCTAATCTTTGGTTTCAGGAAATTAACAGGCATATTGTGGTTTCACATTTACATGACGATGTTCTGATTTTATTGCGGATGGAGTGGTGGGGGTGGGGATTTACTATAACTGACCACCATCTTGGTTTGGTGAGCATTTTGTGAAAGAAGAATTAGAAGAAATGACAAACCCAGTGAGTGCAGTGCCTACCTTCTGGACATGTCTTCCTTGTTGCCTTGTTTCTGCTCTAATGAACTCTATATTTTAGTTACTTTTATATCTAGTATCAGGTAGCATGAGCTGCTTCAACAAAGAGATCCCCAAGTGAAGATGCCTACATAAGATGGAAATGTCTTTCTCTTGTACCTAAAAGTACAGGAGAGCAGTCCAGGACAGCATAGTAACCCTCTCTACAGGTCATTTACTGATTCAAGTTTCTCTAACCTGATTACTCTTCATCACCCATCTGCATGTACAAATTGCTTCATCAGCATCACATCCAAAGGAATGGGTAAGAGAGTATGTGGTGGGAAATCAGTATCCTTTCAAGGATGTGATGTGTAAGTTGGACACATTACTTTCACTCACATTCTGTTAGCAAGAACAGGGTCACATCCTATGACAAAGGAGGCTGTGAAAAATGTAGTTCCTAGTTGGAGGGTCATATTCCTTGCTAAAATTGGAGATGAAATGGGGTTCATTGCTAAAAGAAGAAAATAGAGAATGGATACTAGGGCTTTTAGTCATCTCATGCTATGTGTAGCATAATATAGAAGTCAAAGCTCAGCACCAAAACCACCATTTTTTCATTACTACTCACTGAGTTGCATAAACTGAAAATTGTCGACCTGAAGCCAAGACCAATTCATTGCCTGAGATAATCCTATTCAAGTCTAACAGTACTTTAAAAAGCTCTAGGTCTACCTGAAGGTAGGACCTAAAAGGAGTATCACCACTTAAGCTCAGTATTTTGGAGAAGGTCAGATTTCCCTATTCCCCTGTTCAGGTTCTAACATGTCTGGTGCCCAACGCTGCATGAGATATGATGGAACTTGACACACCTGGTCCGCTCAGTGCTATGTTGTATTGTGGAGGTCATCTATATGGTACTAGCTTCTTCGGCTTTTCCCAATATAGTTATTGAACTTCTATTTTCCGGTTATTGTAATAGACACTGGGTTAGAAAGGAGCATATTAACAAGACCAATAAGACATTACACCAGCCCTGGAGGGGTACATAGTCTGGAACACTTTTCTAAAGGGAAATAGGTGTTTCCCAAAAAATACGCCCTGAGGCAACAAAGTTTTGGGTAATATCCCAGGACCCTAACTGCCATCCATTCATCATCCACCAATATCCCCTTTGCCCATAGATTCCACCCCAAAAAAGCCTCTACCACTGACCTGAGTCCAGCTCACACCTGTATTCCTGATACCTCTTTTCATTTTTTTTTCCAAATACTAATGCATTTAAAAAGTAACAGTGACAAACCCAGTGCACTTTACATAAAATATTTCTCTGGAAAATGTGCTTCGCTGCCCGGGAACCCTGCCCCATGAAGGGTCTAAGCCCAAGGACACCAGTGATGTCCGGACTTGGTTGTGCGGACACAAGTGCCTCACTGAGATGGTCCCAAGGCTGACCCGTATCGTACACAGTGTGAGTAGGGTGAAAACGCTGCAGTCTGATTTTCCCTTGAGAGCTGGGGTGTCATTCCTGACAACACACACTGTCAACTGTCCTCGTAAAGGAGAAGGCTGACCGTGTCCAGAAGAGAGAGTGACCGCCACGTGCCAGCCACCGTTCTTTCCCACGGTGGCCTGTGGGGAAGGACGGCGACCGGGCAGCTCCAGCCACGGAGCGCTGCCTTCCTCCGCAAAGCCTCTCCTGCGGGGTGAGGGACACGTGCTTTGCGCGTCTTTCCCTCGGCGTACATGCTTAGAGCATGGACTGCACGGTTGGAGTTTAATAAACGGGTCAGTCCTGTGGCTCCGTCAAGTGCATTTCCAAGTGAAACACATTCTCTCGTGCACGTGTGGATGTGTGAAGGAATGTGGTGCTGCTGTCACCCAGCTGCCACCCAGCTGTCAGGATCATGATGAGAACCCTTTCAACCTCGCAGACTCCCAAAGGGTCTGAGACACCCAGGGGTACATGGGCCACACTCTGAGAACAGCTGGTCTAGACTGCAAGGGCGGGGGGGGGAGTGTGTGTCAGTGAGTGCGAGGCCCTGTGTGGTGCCCACCGCCCATGGGCCAGTCCGGGGCACAGTTCCTGGACTCCATGCCCACCCATCCTGCTGTAGCCAGGCCCCCAGCACTGAGCTGCCAGAAGGGGCCACCCTGAGCCCCCATGGAGATAAGGCGCAGAAGAGCCACCGCAGCTTCCCTGCAGCCTCTGAAACATGCCCTGATACCTCTTTTCATTTTGTGGTTTGTTTTCCTCAATCCGCAGCAACTCTAAAATAGATGTCACAGATTTCTGGCTCATTGCCTTTCTGCTGACTCCCTGTAAGATCTCAAATACCTACTAGACTAGGCTGCGTGGATTATGATGGAGGCAATGTCATCAGGGCTCAAAATATGGGTTTTCTTTTCATGTTTGTCATTCAGTTCCTGCAACCAACATTGACTGAGGCTCTTCTATGGAATGAAGCATTTGGGGTACAAAGCTGAGTAAGACATGGTTCTTTCTTGAGTTGTTCATTTTGTAGTGGAAGAAACGGGTCTACTGGATGAATTACATTGTTATGCGGTTGGCTCATGGGTAGAAAGAAGTGTAGGAGAAAAGAGTGCTATGGGAGTATAGAAGAAGGAGTGTCTAATGTCTGAGGGAGTTGGGGAAGGTCTTAGTGACATTTACATTGGACCTGAAAGAAGGAATGAATTAACCAAATAGAAAAAGTTGAGGGCAGAGTAGAGGTGGCCTTTCAGAGAGAGGGGACATCGTGTGCAAAGGTATGAAGGTATGAAAGATCATGGGGTCTTTTCTCCATCACCACAAAGAAAAACAATTGCGTCAGCACATCACGTATTATGTTTTCCCTAAAATAGAGGTATTGTTAAAACAACATGTCCGTGTCACACCTAGACTATTTCATTTGTAAGAATCTAAATCTGATCAGGACCCTTCTCTGCCAGTTGGAGAATGAAAACAATCTGGTGAGGACCCTCTAGGGATATTCATGTTTTGGGTGGCTTTACCTCCAAAAAATATCCACATTTTACTTTGTGAGCATGTTTTTTTTGTTAGTCACTGTACTGTTTTGGCAGCCACAGTGCAGAAGTAGCCAAGGAATCCAGGCATCGTGATTTATTCATGTATTTATTAAAAGCTCTCCATGTGCCAGGCATTGTGCTAGGTGGTGGGGATATACTGGTGAGTAAGAAGCTGTCTGATTCTTCGTTCCATAGAACTCACATTTGGAGACAGATACTAGTAATTCATCAGTCTCACTAATGTGTGTTCATGGGAGCGGGGTGGGCGGGGTGTGGCATTAGACAAAAGGCTCAGAATAGACAGAGTCTGGTGGCAGGAAGGAGTGTGATGCATCCAAGAAGGCCAGGCTGGCTATAGAGGAAAGAGAAGATGACAGAGGTGCAAGCTGAGAGTGGCCAGAAGAGAAACGTTGAGGCTGTGCTAGACCCTGTTAAAGATGTGGGGCTTTATCTTAAGAGTAGTGGGAAGCCTTAAAAGATTTCTAATAGGAGCCAATACAATCTGGTGGTTTTTTTTAGGAGATATTAGTTACTCAATAAGCATTTATGGGTGTTTATTAGGTGACCAAATGTATCTATCTATATGTAAACTGTGTTATTACATCAAAGAGAAAAACTCCCCCTAGGAAGGAAAACCATGAATTTCTACCTAAAAGCAGTAACAAAATAGAAAATAAAATTTTACAAATTTTACGTAAAAAACAAACTGAACCTTTTACTGTTTGTAGCCATTTGGAATCATGGGAAAGTGGTTTTCCCCAGGCCATATAGTAAGTTGGTGGCTGACTCATCTCTGCCCTGGTCATGAATGAAACTGGTCCCTTCCTTCCCCCTTCCCTACTCCTCACCCCTGCTGAAGCTTTGCAGATAAAAGAATCTGATTATTCTCCAGCTCTCATTGGAGCTTCTCCAAATTGAGAGCTTTGATTGTAGCCATCTCCTTGGCTCAGTTTCTGTCTTAAGGCTATCCAGTATTGCTACGACAACCTTCCTTCGTGGGCTCCCAGGAGGATGCAGTCCTGTCTTGTTGATCTTCGAGTTCCCAGCCTCTCAAGTGGTGCAAAGCAGTTGGCAGTTGAAAGCTGTAATTGTTAAATTAGCACTGATAATGTTAGCGGAATGATGCACAGGAAGCAGGGAGGAGATCAGCTGGACCAGTCTCCTCAGTTCATTTTGGAGAAGACTGGAAAATAAAGTTGCATAGTGTTCTTGAAAATTGTGGCTGTGTGGAATGTTTTTGCCAAAGATTGGCATTTTTTTTTTTAAACAGAAATTTCAGAAAGCAAGAGATTTCTGAGTAATACGTCAATCATGGGAGGGATCTGTCATTTTCTGGCAAGTTGAATAGGCCATGGGAATTTTTTACCTTACCTATGCTCACTCTTTTATGAATTATGAAGTATCATTTTTTTCCTGGAGCCATTAAGAATGGCAGGAAGGAGAGGAGCTAGTCCACATAGTCATTCTTCCTTTGAGTGTCTCTAGTGTTTTCTGTCTCCCTGTATGCCTGTCTCTCTCTGTTTCTCTCTGTCTTTCCCACTGTCCTTTGGCCTCCTTGGTAAGAGCCAGTAGTAGCATGTGTTACAGGATTTTCTTTTTTTAAAAGATTTTCATTGGGGAATTGGGGGGTTGGGAACAGTGCTGGGGAATTGGGAGAAGGGGAACAGTCAAGTTGCTGTCATTTTGTTCTTCAGTCTAGTTGTGGAGGACGTTGCTTCACTGGCCCAAGTTGGCACCATCATTGCGCTCTTCCCGGGTGAGGCAGATCAGTCGCCGGCTTCTGGACGGCCGCTCACTGCGGCTGCTGGCCGCTCACGCTGGCTGCTGGCTACACACGGTAGCCCATGGCAACCCACTGCCACAGAGGCTGCAGCCTACGCCATTGCTGGCGACTCATGGCAGCCCAGCTCCAGGTTGAGCTGTTGTTCAGCATCTTAGCTGTAGAGGGCAGTGTCACTGGCCCTCATATGTGGGATCCAAACCGGGGCCCTCTGGCATCCCAAGCCAGCTCTTAACCAACTGAGCTACTCGGCCGGCCCCAGGATTTTCATGGGGACGTTTTCTTGGCAGTGGTTTGTGACAGGTTAGGCAGTCCCATAGTGGCTGGTGGGGGTGATGGAGGTCAGAGTTCTAGTTTGGCCAAAGGCCAGGCTATTGGGGAGGCCAGTGTGGAAGTAGTGGGTACAGGGCACAGGAAAGACGCAGAACTCAGCGGGGTGGCTGAAGGGTCGTGGTGTTTGTTGTCAGGCTGTGGTGGCCTGGCCTTGCATGCCATCTTCAGCATAAGGAGCAATCAGCCTGGCCAGATGAAGCAGGTAGGCAGCCAGGAGGAGGCTGGCATGAAGCTAAGTAGGGCAGCAGGAGGCAGGACGCCGGTCTCAGCTCTGCTGGCTGAGGCCGGGGTCTCAGGTGGGGATTGAGAGTACCAGGCCAACATCAGGGGCAAGGATTAGGAATCCCACCCCAGAAGCAAAGGGTACCAGAGATTCTGGCCGGACCCAAAGATAAGAAGCAGCTGATGCTTGTTGAACATTGAGTCTGTGCCAGGCACTGTTCTGAGCACTTTCTTCTGTCAAGGTTTTCAATCTGCACCATAATCTTGGGATAGCCCTCATTTTATAAATAAGGAAATGGAGGCAGCATAGCTTGCCGAGTGTCATTCAGCTGGGAAGTGACACAGTGGGCTGTGTGGGCATCTGGCTCCAGAGCCCCTGCTCTTAACCCCTCTGCTGCATAGTATTCCCATCGCACGTGCCAGGAGTACCATTCACACAGAGTGCAGTGTGTGGGGGCCTTTGCAGCTGGGCGATGTAGTTGGCCCCAGTTCCATACTACTTCCCTTAGAAAACAGCTGATTCTTCCTCTGTCTTCCATGTGCCATGGACTTTGAATGTACCTTTCCTAGTATGTTAACGCCTTACATCTAGAGCTATTATCTCCATGTTACTGCTGAGGCCCAGAGAGACTCAAGGACATGCCTACCTAGGTAGTGAGGTCTAAATTCAAACTCGGAGGACGACTAAGAGAGAAATCGATTGTCTGTAGTGTTTTATTTTTTTCTCATTTCTTTGTTTGCCCTGCCGGCACCACCTGTCTGAAACACATCAGGGAGGAAACGGGTTACAATATTAATGCCTGCCCTGCCGCACAGATTTCTACAGGCAAATGCGTGCATAGATTCGCTCTTGCAGAGCAGAAGAGGGAGAAAAATCATCTAGCACACTGTGGTCACATAGCAAAATTTAAACAAAATCAAAGAGCAAAATAACGCCGGTAGCTGAGTGCAAGCCGAGGCCTTGGCTTGTGTTCTAATTCATAGCACCAAAGAAGAGTCCAAACACTGTCCCTTTGTTTCTTTCCTGACCTCTCAGGAAAAGAACCCATAATGACACTGGCTTAGAAAACTTAAATTCCGGAAAAACCTGGGTGGAAAATTGTATAGCAAAGTTTCCTTTAACTTCCAAATCAATACCATTGTCTTGACCGTGGCTGTCTAAAACTCAGCTGACCCATGCACGCTTGACTTTCCTTCCTCTCTTCTCCTCCCTTTCCAAAACAAATGGAAAAAAGGATCGCTTGTTCTTTGTACTCTGCTGTCAATTCCATGGGTTTGCTCTACCACAAAGCCCAGTCCAGGTAAGTGAAAGGAACTCCTTGTCCCTACATTTGAAGCCAACAAAAACTAACCGAGAGTAGTGATCCCATGAGCTACGTAAGAGAGCTTTCCGGAATGGTTGAGGACCATACCATTTCTTCTGCTGAACTGAGCTTGGTGGAGGCATTTGTTAAATTGCAAGAACAACCTCCCCACCAAGAATCATGTGGAATTTATAACAGAATCATACAGGCAATGCCTTTTCATTGGGTCTTTTGGCTTTGATGTGTTGATCATAACAAGAGATGACTTGAAAGGAAGTGGGTCAGACACCCAGTCAGCAGAGCAACCTCAAAATGGGAGGCAGCTGTTTTGGGGCTCTGTGGTTTTTGGAAGCTGCTCAGTGATAAGAGGTGGGTGGGTGGGTTCCTGGGAAACACCAATACAAGATAAGCCACAGCTTTCAGACTTGTTCTGAAAAGGAGAAGTGGACCAGGGGAGAGAGTAGTTTCTCTTTCATCTTCTCAACCCATCATTTCATTGGAGAACTCTTAAAGTCAAAAGTAAGAGGCTGCCAAGCCCTTAGTTCCTTTTTACCTCTTGCTGCAGTGAAGTATGATACCCTTGAAATTTGGCCCTCAGAACTTGGACCTGCTGGAATCCTGAGCCCCATTGTCATCTGAAAAGTCCCAGAAAGTTCTCAGGGGCCTTCCACTACTTCTCAGCCAGCTCTCAGTTAAGAGAACCTTGGGACAGAGATGGTCAGTTCCAAGAGCCTCTTGGAATTCCGAGTTCATTTTTCTGGGAGCTCCTCAGAGTTCCTTTGGGGAAGTCCAGACTGAATCTCTCACTAGGGTTCCTCTGGAACTCTAGGATCAGCCTGAGTATGGAGTGGAAACCTTTAGGTAATTTGCCGGTGCAGTGTTCATTCTATGTAGATCCAAACGCTAGGGGCAGACTCCCCAATCTGTTAGTTGATTTTCATTTATCAGCTTATGGGTGACCAAATGACTTGTAGTTAGATCATTTTTAGAATCAAAGGAGTGGGAAGAAATAGGATTCCCCCCAACCAAAGTAACCTCCTATTTTACCAAATTTCTCCTGGGAACATGTCCACTGCTCCTCATCCCTTATCTTGAAGACCCCGTCAAAAAGGGAGTAGGGAAGGAACATTCAACTATAGAAAATTATGGCTTTGAATACAAGAATTTAACCATTCTGCTTATTAAAATGAGGGCTGGAGTAAGTGACCTCTGAGGTTCTCCCACCTCAAACAGTGTGTGATTCTGAGTCCAGCATTTTTCTAACCTCCTGGGGAGCAGGCAGCGCCAGCCTGCCCATGCTTCACATCTGTTCTTAGTCTGAGGGGTTGGGTGTAGGGTTGCAGGGAGTAAACACTGGCTGCAGTGCTTGATCCTTTGTCTTCCTCCCGACATCCCACTCTGAGTCAGACTGGCTTACTGCATGCATTAGTCTATCACAAAATGAGCCCGTTCTTTAAAAACTTCCTTTACACCCTCACATTAGCTGTTGGGAGCACTTCGAAGCACGAAAACACAGGAGAAAAACTGAGCCATGTACAGTTTTCCTGGTAGAGAGCAGTTTCTCTCATCTTGGTGAATTATGCAAATTGACTGCTTCCCCCATTCTCCTCCCACCCCCCAATCTAGATTTTCATTTAAAGATACTCAGCAAGTATCTATACTCTCAGTTGAAGTGGTCAAGTAAGGAAATGATGTGGAAATTCGAAGGAGAAAGAAAAGACCCTCTTGCCTCAGTTTTCTGTAGATTCTGACTAAAATATCACATGGCTATACAGTTATAGAGTTAATAAAAATCAGAGAATGGGATACAGGGATTTGAGCTTGCAAATCCTTTGTCCCAGTCCACTTGCGTTATGGAGGGCAGAGCCGAGCTTCAGCCTGGGGAGTGATTTGCTCCAGGACACGCAGTTGTCAGCAGGTAGAGCTGGCACAGGGTTTCTTTCTGCGACTCCTGCCGATTGCACCCCTCCCCTTTTGCCGTTCTCGCTCCTTGGAGGCACAGATGGCTTCCTGTACGAACCCGACCACCTGGGGTTCTGAAGGACTGGAGTCCCCTTGCCATCGTTCAGATTTGAAAGTGACTAAGTCCTGGTGCTGTTCCCAAGGTGTGCAACTGGGATCGAAAGACGTTAATGGGTCAGTGCAGACCGGAAAAGGACTGTGCTCTGCTCAGCAGGTGTAGCGCTGGTGTTGCTTTTTGTGACTTGAGTTTGTTCCTTTAAAAGTGACGCTTTTCAGAGATACTGGCTAGAAGGACAGGCGTCATTTCCTAGGTCCAGGGCCAACCAGTTATTCCTGTGCTGAACTCTCAGGAACTGAAGCCAGCACCTTCCAGCTGACAAAGCAGGGTTGTCATTGATAAGTGTTTATGTTGCACTTTAGATTTGCAGGGTTCCTTCTCTTGAGTTATTTTTTACCTCAGTTTGGCAGGTGAAGAAACTGAAGCCCATAGAGCAGTGATTGGTCCAGTCATCCGACCAATAAGTGGTGAAGCTGATACTGGACTCAGAGCCTCGTAGTTTCTGGGTCATTGTTCACCCCAGTGAGTCATTCAGCGTCTCCAGATGATGTGCTTTGCCCCTCACCAACTTCTGTTTTCCAAATATAGCTGGGTTCTTGTAGAGTACGCTATGGAGCTCTCTTGTTTCAAAGCTGCAGTACCTTATTGGTTGACCAGAAAGCTGTTGGTATCTAAGTGAGCTCCAGTGCTGGACCTGTCCTAGGTCACACTGAGCTGTGGTGTGGTAGGAGCAGAGGAGGAGAGGAGGACTTCCCTGTTTGGATTTTTGGGGAAAGATCAATGCCATTTTAGGAATATGAAAGGTCTAAAAATTGGAAAGGGGATGAAAGATGGAAGCTAAAACATTGGCTGTTGCTTAAAGGTGGTTTAAAAATTAAAGAGGCATTAAAAATTTTGCATCTAAATAAAGGCTTTTGAGAGCTTTGGGCTTCTTTTTCAAATTTCACTGATTGGGTTACAGAAGTAGTTTCTTGCCAGTGAGGCAGAGAGACTTCAGTGAGAATATTGAAAACTTTTACAGTAGAAATTCCCACAAGAAATCTTACCATCTGTTTATTCTATCCAGTTTTTTTACCTTTTTAAAAAAAAATTGTAAATGACTTATTGCCCATTTGACTGAAATTGCATCCGTTAAGTACGGATGTTGGATGGAGATTAGTATCTGTTTGCCTGTCTTTACACAATATTCCCTGAAAATAAAATTTCTCCTTCGCTCCCCTACTTCCCTCCAATTGTGAATTTAATTATAAGATGATCAGTTGTGTTCAGAGTATTCAATAGTCTGCCTTTCCAAACATTACAAGCAACCTTTTAGATATTGATAAGTGTTTATTGCAGAACTACCCAGTACGGGCGAAACAGGAAGCAGCTCTTTGCTGGGTAGGATGCCCCAGCCGCCCTCTACTCTCCCAGGGAACACTCTTCAGCTGACTGAAGCAGGGACGCCGAGCCAATCAGAGGCAGCTTTCCTAGCTCAGTCACCAGTCTGTGGCTGAGGAAGGGTTTTGCTTTTTGATGCTCTGTATTGGGAAGGCAGATAACATGCCAGGTCTGAACTGCCTCTGGGGATAACCTCACCCTCTGTGATGTGAATGAAGAGCATCTCGCCTGGTAAATTTACAGGAATTGATAAGGCAGGCACAGTTCTTCCAAACAGGCCTTTTCTACCTTTTGGCTCTAGCTGTGGCTTCTGTAGCAGTTTTGTTTTTGCCTGGAAAGAGGTGCTCTGGATTATCAGACCTCCATGTATGACAATTTGTACCTGCATGGAATTGAAGACTCGGAGGCTGTAAGTATTTTCATAGATGGCTGATTCCCTCTCCCCTCCTCTTCCTCCTCCCACTAATCCACCCCCTCCCCCCCCATTTCTTAGGCAACGCAGGGAACATGGAGCTGAAAGCTAACATCTTTCGGGTGCTTACTGGCTGCTATGTCAATGTTCTCTGTATAGTTTAGAGTGAACTGCAATAATTCTTCATTATATAATTTCTCGTCAAGCAAAAAAATAAATAAGGGTGATAGCAGAGGCATCTAAGAGTGTAAGCTGTTTGGATTTGTATGTTACTTGGTCTGCATTTGATCTCACCTGGGGTAATTAACTGCTCCTTGTAGACTGGCTTAAACTATGCAGAAAGTCCCTATGTTTCCCTACAGCAGGGTCCATAGAAAAGACTCATTCATTATATAATACACATTGTTTACTGAGCTAGCATGAATGGAAGTTCCTCAGCTGTAGCTGTATAATGTGGTTTCTGGCCAAACCAGCGGTGCAGCTCTGCTGCTTCTTTGTTAAGGAAATCAGATGCAAAGGTTGTGGTCACACAAGACCCCAGTGCAGAGGCAGAGGCTAGTGTTGCTGCACTCTACCCTGGAGGACTGGAGTAGCCTCACGTGTATGCTGCCTCGGAAAGCGGGGCTCCTTTCCCTCCACGGGTCAGGCTCACGTAATCTATTAAAATCCGATGGAAAATGGTTTTCTGAAATCCACCAAATCATACCATCAGACTGCTAGCTTTTGAGCTTCAGGTCGATCTGATTCCTGACTTTCTTTTACTCTTGCTAGTGGTGGTTCTTTATTTTTAATCAGTTATCTAGAAACCATGCAAGGTAAAACAATTCAGGGTAGCTCATGGGACCTGCTGTGGGGAGCCTGGATTGTATATGAGTGCAATGCCATACATGTTGCTCAGTTTGAAGCAGGAATGTGTTATATAAGGGGCTCTGGCTAAACCACCAAATAAACAGATTATAGCAACAACAACAACAAAAAAAAAAACCCCCAATGATATACGTCAATGCAGACGTATGTATCAAATGATGTGCTCTCCATGAAAGATAGAAATCCTCTGTTCTGATAAGGCATTTCATTTTTCCTCCCCGCCTGTGTATTAGCTCTAACTCTAAACTCTGTTTCCACAAAGTCGCTCTGCATGTTGCCCAACTTGCTCGTAAATTATCAGACTGTCAGCGTATGGCAAGGGGCAGTAGTCAGAAACAGGGGTGGCAGAAACAGAGAAGGTCCCCACTTGGCAAGCGGGTGGGAGGATGAGAAACGCAACTATAGAAGTTCAGTAAGCCAGCTGCCCTGGCTGGATTCTTCCGGAGGCCTGATTATTCCTCATGCCCCTTCTTTCCACACACTCGTTTATGAAACATGGGATGACTTAGTGAATTGGAACTTTTTTTATTTTCAACCATTCGGCACTGTGTTGCATGTAAGTGGATGGGTGGAGTTATTTTAGAAACCAGCTACTAGGAGCAGAATCAGCTAGGAACTGATGTACCCAGCATCGTGTTCTCTAGAACGGTGTACATTTCCCAAGCGCTGTTTCAGAAGGGAGCCAGTATAAGTATGAAACTATATATTTTTTTCCCTTTGGTCCAGCCTCACAGGACAGCCGAGCTTTTCTGTAGGGTGGGAAGTGAAGAGTGCAGTCACTTGCTTCAGTGACAGCCGTGGATGGCGGGTAGTGCTAGATACTGCAGTGCTGAGCTCCTGGTGACTCAGTGGCGGCCAGCAGGATGAGGTCCTCAGGGCAGTGCACATCTGTGGAGGCGAAGAAGGTGGGAAACCCAAGAAAGGCATCGGGCCAGTCCTCAGCTGAAAGGATGGGAGGCTTTCAGAAGGGTGGGATCGAGCGCATGTCACATAAATCAGAGGGGAAGGCAGAGGTGTTCGGAGGGGTGAACTGACTCTGAATGCTTATTTGAGTTTATTTGTTTTTATAAGGAAGAATAATGTGATGTGTTACCCAAGATGGTGTGAACAAAGCTTCAAGCCAGTGGAGACGACTAGGCCTAAATAGCTGACCCGGTGAAGTGAGAAATAAAGCCACACCTGGAGTGCCACATCCTCAGCAGTCTTTCTCAGTGCCAATGCATTTATGGCTGTAAGTGTGTGGGGTTGCCCAGACGGAAGCAGAGCTCTCAGAACAGGTCCGGTGGATAGGCGTGGAGAGGCTTTTCTCAGAGGGTCAGCTGCAGTCTGATAACATACAGGCACGAAAAGCTGAGGACGGCACTCCCTTTGGGGGGCTGGGGAGCCATCCGCATATGTCTTACCACTCTGTGCTGTGGAAGATGTCTCTGTGGGGTGTTTGGGGTTTAACATGTGATAAGTGATTACATTCAGTGTATTCACACAGTAAGCCTGTAATAAGATCATTTCACCTAGGCCCTATTTTATTCTGAAGAAGAATGAAGCATTCTTAGCCACTGTTAGCACCTTACATCCTCACAGTACGAGAGAGATTTTGGTATCATGATGGGAAGTTTTTCTTAAGAGTCTGGTCTTGAGGTAGATTTTATACTTCCAGTACCCTTGATTTTGACTTGTAACTTCTGTATGTCATGTACTGTATATATAAAGAGAGAGGAACAAGAGACATGCTGGAATACACTTGAGTCTGGGCATTTGAGATGCTTGAGTCCTATGGAGCCTTTTTGGAAAAGTCCGTTACCTTCTGCTCTGGTTTCTAGGAGGGTTGTTAAGTGTCAGCTTCATTCAGAACTAAAAGGAAGTCTGAAAGATCCTACAGGGCCCCCACAGCAAGGTCCTGCCTAGGAACAGGAGATCGCACGCATGCCACATCCCTCCTTTTGTTACCTTGACATGGATAATCGAGTGTGTGCTCCTAAATGAGTGAAGACCTAGATCAGGCCAGTTACAATCGATTATGCACCGAGAATCTCACTGCATTGTCTTCCACTTTCACTGACCCCGCTGGGTCTTCATACGGGTCTTCATACAGGTTTAGTGGCCAAGAAGATGCTTTTCACGGACTGAGATCCCCATATATATTATGTATTTTTATTTTTAATTTTTTTAATTTTTTTATTTTTTTAGCTGAGCCATCCTGCTACCTGTTGGCAGCTCAGTGGCTGCTCAGCTCGGGCTGGACTTGAACCGCAGTTGCTCAGAGCTCAAACTCTTGAGCGAGCTCTTAACCAACTGAGCCACTTGGCCGGCCCTTATATTATGTATTTTTTATCTGAGTCACAATAGATTTTGATAGACCTGTTCCTTGGTATACATCTTTCATAGTTGGATTCGTTGTGTATTTTGATGTTATAAGAATAGATTGTAAGAATAGATTCTTTTTTCATACAGCAGGCTTATTACACAGACTATAGGAGGGATGTTCTTATAGGGAGGGGTAAATGGAAGAAGTGGATAACTAGAAAAAGTTACTTAGACTCCTCCCAGAGATAGTCATGGTTAACATATTGCTATGTATCCTTTCAGACTATCAATGCACATATGTCATTCTAAACCTGCGACTGCAAATTGTGTTTCTGTAAAATGCTGTTTTCACTTGACAAAATATTGAGCACACTGGGACTAGACTGGCCTGTGCAAGAGATGCTTTGCAAAATTTAAAGCTCCTACATGGACCTTCTGGAATTTGGGGCAATTTACATGAAATACAGATTCTTAGAGTATTTTGTAAAATGAAGGCAGGGTTATCTGCATATAGAATTAATAGTTGATTCTTTGATATAGTTTCTTTCACTTTCAAATGCTTACATTCTAAAGTATTTGGAGGGAAAGACCTGATGTATTTCAGTGAAAAAGATGATCAGATCATAATTCAGGGCATTTACTAAAGAGTAAAATACACTTTGAAGTGTTTGCAATCCTAGAAAAGGAGCCATAATAAATTTAATCCTTTTAGAAATGTTATAGATGTGAAAGTTAAAGCAAAGGTAAATTTTACAAACAATAATGTGCGTATATATAAAGCCCATATTTAAATTTATATGTACCTATACATTATTATAAATATAACCATATGTTATTTATTTAAACTCTTCATTTCCTATAAGCTGTGTAACTATGGATGTTTGCCTACATGTCTGTGCGCCCATAGGTACTTACACACTATACACCCTCGTACACTCACACACATTCATATATAGACATGCTCCTTGCTTTGCCAATTGATGGTGAATGCTGAGTGGGAGATTTCTGCCATAAAGTTCTTGGAGAAGAAGAATCAACTCTTTTTGACATAAAGAAAGGTTCCGAGAGGGTGGAAAGGCAACACATCCACAAGGGAATAAAGGATTGCTACTTTCAAAGGTATAATAAAGTTATTTTCAGTATGGAGATAAGTTTTTGTGCTTGCCATGGAAGAGGATAAACTTAATACAGAAGGCTTTGTGTGGGTAGGGACCTTTGGAAAGACACTCTAGGGATATTAAGGATTAGATTCCTTTCGGAAACGAAAAGACCAGAGGTCTTAATGGTACATCGGAGGATCCCGGGTTCTGGGGCCAGAGTCTTTCTGGACTGTTTCTAAAGAATGAGGTCTGTTCCGTAAAGGAATCCAAGGTCTGGATGTTGGCATCACAGGAGAGAGAGGAAAACCAAATGCTGCGTGTGGTTTGAGTAAGAAATTTGACTGCAAAAAATCAACTTGTTTACTCAGTTGAGTGATTTTGGTGTTTGTCCAGAGTCTAAGTAAATAATGAACGAAACTTCTCTTCTATCAATCAACCCTTAGCAATGATGGTTTCCTAAAATATATATTGAAATGATTTCTACATGGTATTGTCACAGAGCTGAAGAGAGAAATTCCTTAAATCTGATCAGAACCCACGAATTGGCCTCTCCAAGGTCATCAGTCTTGCCACTTTCTTGGTAATTTCCATTTTTGAGTGACAGAAGGAAGTGTTAGACTCAATCCTCACCTTTCCTCGGGGGCTTCTGTAGATCCTTTCCTACTGTGTTCTTCTTCCTATGAGATTGAGATTTTAGAATATGGTCCTGTGGCCCCGTATGTACTGAGCATTGCATTATTCTGTGGTGCAAGATGTTCTGTAGAAAGGTCAGCAAAATCAAATGAAGAAATAGGCTTTTAGGTGAAGGCAACTTAGCCCTTCCTTTTCTATCAGAGCTCAGCTAGACGCTTATTCCTTTGTGCCTGGTTCTCATCATGCTGCTTACACCTCCCTGTAATAGCCCGTTCCTAGGTAAACTGAGGCACCTGAGGATAAGAAGACATAACTGGACTGGTTATCATTTTTTGTTCTCTCTCTTCCCTCTCCTACTGATCTTTTATAATAATCAAGTTATGAGCTCAGATATCCATGAAGCTAAGTTAAAAATTATACCAAGAAAGCTCTGTAGATGTAGACTCTGTATTCTGAAATCAATCAGGCTGGCTTGGGTGCCTTTAATGTGGTTGCATCAGGCCATGCAGACTTGAAAACAACAGCAGCTCTAACTTCCCACACTGGCGAGGACACGTTTAAATGCCTGTGACCTCACATATTGAGGACGGGGGACTCGTAGGCCACTGCTCCGTGTAGAAAGTCCAGGAAGTTTACAGTTCATATAAAATAATGGCAAGCCGATTGGGAGTTGTCGATTTTTATTCCTTCAACTTTCAACTTTTTAAAAAACTTTGAAAAGTATGAGTCTATGATAAAACCATATGGCCCTTTTTACAGTACTTATAGATATGCATAAAGGAAGATGGCTCAGATAGCTCACGTGATTGTTTTTGAGATCCAAGTAGACAAATACTTGTTCTTGCTCTACATTTATATATATATATATATATATATATATAT
>NW_017731454.1:3301633-3345691 GCF_001890085.2 Hipposideros armiger | reverse complement strand
GTAGTATTAGTAATAAATATTTTTCTCTCTTTTTTAAATGGTGCCATAGTATCAGTACTTCCTACATCTTATTTTTTTATTTTGCATCTGTTCTCAGAAATATTGAAATGGCTTAAATTTAAAACAGGATGGTTTGAATTTGCTTTCAGCCTTCCTGTTCAGAAGAATTGATCAAAGAGATATAATACATCATTACTTGAATATTGGCAGCTGTCAATTATTCAGGAGCTTGATTGTGTAGTTTGTGAATAACTTAGTTCTCTTATTTTTCCTTTTTTGTCCTATTACTACATAATTTCCCTCTTCTTTTTAGCTTGAGCATAATATAGGAAAAATATTCAGACCTCCAATTTTATTAGTATATTAGCAGATTTGTTGAACAGTTTGGTAGTGATAAGGTTGTAGCTAAAAGTTTTTCTCAATCTTTTTTAACCTCCTTAAAACTGAAAATTTTATCTGCTACTGAGAGTATCTATCAACCAGTGAAATGTCAAGTTTATTTTTTGTACTTTGTATTGTGAAATAGTAACACAGTGTAACAATATTGTGAATAAAAGTTGAGACTGGGTGCAAAATTGCTAGGGATTAAGTCCTACTTCCTAGATTGTAGCCCTGGGTACGTTTCTTCAATTTTCTGTGCCTCAGTTTCCACATCCCTGAAGTGTCAATAGTAATAGAACTTACATCTTGGGTGGTTTTGAAGATTAAATTAGTTAATATGTGTAAAGCCCTTAAAACATGTGTTTTCTGATATTCTACATATGATGAATATATTTATACATTGGAGAACTAAACATGTCCCTTTCTCTGCAGGTTTTGATGTTTCCACCAAACACTTTGGCTTATTTTCAGAGTACTTGCATGGTTTTTGACAGTGATTCCCAAAAATATTATAGAGGTTGGCAAGTAAAAGAACACACTAATTCCTAAGGCCTTGTGAATAGTTTGTTGAATTTTGTTTCAGAAAAGAGACGTAGAGTATAATTTAAATAACATTAGGAGTTGGAAGTCTTTGTCTTTGCCACTTATTAGCAGTGATCCTGGGTGGCTAAAGTCATTTAATCATTCTAATCCTCAATTTTCCCTCCTATAAAATGAAGAGGTTTGACTTAGATAATTTGTAAGGTTTCTTTTATGTCCAAAACTCTATTTGCTGATAAGCAGTTTCTTCGGTTGGGATACAAATACCACCATATGCCATTTGCTTTTTTGAAATGACCAATTACCATGGTAACATGTTAGTATTTGGACCTTGTATCTGGATGTTCGGCCTTTTCAGAATCTTTGAAGGAGGATGGTGTGTGTGGTGCAAATCTTTGAGAGGACTGGATATTTGAAAACAAAGATATTTCATTTAAGAAGCCAAAAAGGATGCTCATTTGCTTGCCAATACCCACAGTGCACTTC
The DNA here is from genome assembly GCF_001890085.2 of Hipposideros armiger. Lineage (NCBI taxonomy): Eukaryota > Metazoa > Chordata > Mammalia > Chiroptera > Hipposideridae > Hipposideros > Hipposideros armiger. The sequence goes on along the minus strand of NW_017731454.1, from coordinate 3,344,284 downwards.
TAGCCCACAGCAATTTGAGTTGGAAACACTGGAGTCTCATCTCTAAGAAAAAAAATAAAAGGCAAAAGCTTTCTGAGAAGTAAGCTTCTCCTAACTCTTATTGATGATCAAGGAGAGGTATTTCTGCTTTAAATTATCTCCCTCTTTCCTTGTTGGCTAACGTAATAAGATGCCTTAGCTGTACACTAGGAGAGTATTAACCAAAAAATGTTTATATAATTGTTTTATGATTGCTGCAATGCTTAATCATCAAGAATGTTTATTGTTTGGTGTTTTCTTGCTTTACAAAATTTTCTTCAGTTCATCAATACTATCTTTTGGGGTGTAACAAAAACAATAATCAGTCAATTGGAAAACTGCAGGAATATAATAAATTCTAGGAGACAGTCATTATCTTTAAAAAAAGTCATTCATTTATTTTAAAAAGAGTAACTGTGCCTGACTTGTTTAATTTTCCTCTGATAAATTGAAAGGCCACAAAGATGAAAGGGGCAATCATTACTTTAGCCCAGTCTCTCAATCATTCCCTCAATGTTATTTGAATGTAGTAAGAATTGGAATCAAATATTTATCATCAAGCCAGAAAAACATGGTGAAAGTCATGCTAAAATAGTGAGTAAACAAATTAGTTCCCCGGTTTATTTTCAAAGAGTCATAATCGACAGCTTAATATTGTCTAATTTCTAATGATGTCCCAGAGATTAATGTCTTGGGGTTTATTTGACAATGGTTTTATTGATCCAAGGAATGGAATTAAAAACTTATTTATCAGATTTTCAAGTCATCTCACATTTGATCATGTTGTTAATACTTAGAATACAGGAGTGGACTTAAGGTGAAGTCGATCCAGAAAAGAAGCTCAGAATATTTCTTAGTAATCACAATGCACAGGGTCTTTTGTGAAGTGCTCAGAGTAGAGTGAGGAATAAAATCACACAGATCAAAAAAGGCTAGGTTGATATTACATTTTAAAAAGAAAAGACCAGTGATGGTAATGTTTAATTATTAAGTGAAAACCACAAATTTGCTATATAAAACATGTTGTCTCTTCCTAGAGTGCCAATGTTAGTTTTTTTCTATATTATAAAAATTTATGAAGTCATATACTATATTTTATTGATCCTAAGGCATACATACCCCTCATTTCAATATATCTAAAATGGGGTTACATCTTAAAACAAATGATATCTGATAGTTTTATTGGCAGTTTTCTTCCCTTAGTAGTACATAACCTAAGGTTGAGTCTTAAAATAATAGGTATCTTAAATTCAGTGAAATGAGGTATTTGGGAAAAAATATTCAAACAATACAAAATTGTAGAGTGTGAAAAATTGGTCTTTCTTTACAGCTTCCCAACCTATTCCCCTCCTCACAGGCAGCTGTTCTTAACAATGCAATGGGTATCCATTCAGACCTTTTTTCTATACATTGACAAACATACATATTTAGAAAAACATACTTAAAAACACACATTTTTCTTGTAGTTTTTAAAAATATAAATAAGATCATAATAAATATTATGCTGTGACTTGCTTTCTTCACCTAAAAATGAACCATGGATATTTTTCCATATCAATGTTTTCTTTTTAATAGAATAAATTACAGAATGACTGTTGGATGTAGATGTACCGTAATGAATTTAGATCAGTAATAGATTTAGAATATTTTCCATTTTTCAATCCTACAGATAAGTGCTACACTTAACATTCCTGTATATCAATCTTTGTGTACACATGGAGCGTTTCTCTGAAATAGCTTCCTAGAATTGCTGGATTAAAGGGTTAGCTCATTTTTAAGATTTATATGTATTGGTGAGTATTGTAAAAACATTTTTATATTAAAATAAACATTCTTTTTTTTCATAGAGAATACATTTTTATAAAGTTCAAAATTTTAATCTGAAATATAAAACTTCAAAGAAGTGTTTGATTGTGGAGAGCTGCTTTAGGCTATGACCCCCAGGTTCCATCAGAAGAATTTATTTACTCTTTGTTGTAATAATTTGGTTAAAAAAAATAAACACAAAAACTTGAGAAGTTGCACCCACCTACCTTCATTTTATACATGAAAAAAACTAAGGCCCAAAGAGTTTAGGCAACTTGTAGAATGACCCAGACAATTTGTGGTGGAACTGGACCTAGAAACTGGCTCAGGTCTCTTTCTAGAGCAATATTCTTTTTACGGTGACAACTCCAAGAGTTAATATTATTAAAAACTAGAATAAACCACTAAAGGGTGGTATGATCATATTATTTGTCTGGTGCTTGCTTGACAGCTTACAAAGCAGTTGGGAGTTGGGAGGATCTCCAAAACAGAGAACAGACTGTTCTCTGACCCAAATGGCAAGACCTTAATCTATTTGGAATCCAGATTAGAATCCCAATTTCTTTCAAGCTTTCTTGGTTGATATTGCCTTCTGATATGATTTGAAGTTCCCAGTCACTGATGGATTAAAATGATAATCCATCCACAAAACTTAAATGAACATAAAAGCTCAATGCTAGAGAATGTCTGAATGAGGTGTGTTTTAAGGAAGTGCTCTTGTTATTTGTATGCAGATCTTGATGACAGTTGCACATTGATGCCACATTTGACCTTAGCCACGAGTACTAAAGTTCCATTTTTATTTCTGTCTTTCTCATTTTTGATTCATCTCCATGAGCTTCCCATTCCGGAAAACATTTGCATGATTCAGTAGTGATATTTTTAAAAGGTAAAAAGGACAGCAATATTTGCAAAAGGTAAAAGGAACTGTAAGTTCTGAGTGGAGAATCAGAATCCCTACAAAAAAAAGAAGAAGAAGAAAAAAAAAGTAACACCCTCACATAGGATAACCGGAGAGGATTTAACAAACTGAAAATGTGTTGGTATGGTGTAAGGAAAACACAAAGGATCATGCAGTACCCCCAGGGCTGGTAACTGCAGAGCTGTTCCCACCTCTAGAGCCCAATGGGATCAGCGAAGGGCATGATTTTAGGAACCTGAGACGACTGAGTCTTGTCAGGAAGGTTCCCTTCAGAAGGATGCATCCTTCCCATGGGGAGGAAGCCAAGGGATAAATGCCCCAATCTCATTCCCCTTTCTCACTCTGAGCTCTGAGATGGCCCCCATTGGCCAAACCCAACCAGAAGCCAAAGAGCAGAGCTGGTTGTCCAGACACATGAAACAAGAGCAGAAAGGATAGGGGGTGATCTGGAGAGGAAAATGGAAGCTGGTTTCATCCACATTTGACAGGTCCTGTCTGAGTATGTTGGTGTCAGTAGATGAAATCATGCTATTTGCAGGTGTTCCTACAATACACCTTTGAAAATGCTAGGGAAGCTCTGGAGCAGATGCTGTTGGTCCTTTTCTACTGGAGATGTATGTTGGCTTTCATATGTGAGAATAGTTCCACTACAAATGATGACTTGGATTTGAATTCCTGTACTGTTCTTTTAAATTAAGATTCGTAGGGCCGGCCGAGTGGCGCGTTGGTTAGGAGTTGGCTTGGGTAGCAGGGCCCTGGTTCAGATCCCACATGAGGGCCAGTGATGCTGTACTCTCTACAGCTAAGATGGTGAAAAACAGCTCAACATGGAGCTGGGCTGCCGTGAGTGGCCAGCGATGGAGTAGGCTGCAGTGGGGTTGCCTGGCAGTGGGCATGAGCTTTCGTGAGCTGCTGTGAGCTGCCGTGAGCGGCCAGCCAATGGCCAGCAAGTGACTGCCTCACCTGGGAAGAGCGCAATGATAATACCAACTTGGGCCAGTGAAGCAACAACCTCTACAATTAGACTGAAGAACAAAAGGACAGCAACTTGTCTGTTTCCCTTCCCCAATTCTCCAACGCTGTTCCCTGCCTCCCCAATTCTCCAATAAAATCTGAAAAAAAAAAATTGGAGTATTTTAACAAGTTCTCAAAAATGGGGGGAAATAATAGATGTGAATGTTACTTTTATGGAGAAAGCTTGAGAAGCTAAGCTCTGTGGGCTTCCCTGACTGCCTTCAAATACATAAAGATGTCTGCAGATAATGACCGCACATAGAAAAGCATGTAGCCGACCAACTTGTGTCTCATCTATGTTCCACTGTTATGACCAGATCATAAGCATTTTCCCCAAAATGTCATCATATCATGATTCCCACTACATAAAACACTGGGAAGAGGATTGCTGAGAGGATTAGCATTATGAGATTTTACAGTTCTGATGACAGCCTCCTTATTTAAAGTATATTGACTGAGTGGAGGTGGGAATGCTAAGAGAGTGTCTCTTTCACAGTGTTGAAAGCAGAACTTATTTTGGAAGGTATAGGAAGCCCATGGGAAGTAGCAGCTTGGAGACTAGGCCTTGCTATTTTCAGTAAAGCCAAACAGACCTTGTATGTCTCTATTAAAAAGTTCGTTTTGACCTGTTGCTGGTGACACAGTGTGTGAAATTTGTGAGAATCCATTGACTTGTATACATATGATATGTGCAAGTTTCTGTATGTGCATTATATTTCAGTTAGAAATTTTGGAATTCTCTTTTGGGAAAACAAGTGTAATTCATGGAATTCTCGACGCTGGGATTGAGTTTAGGAAAGATGTAAAGAAGGCCCTTGCTTCCCACGGTTAGTGCTTGTGAAAAGTGAAAAGGAGTAGATTCACACACTGACCAGACGCCAGCGTCCTGAGTTCAGAAAGAACGCCAATCTTTGACTGCTGGACACGTTGGCCAAGAATGGGGCCTGTGATTCATCACCGGGAGATGGGAAGATTATATCCTTCAACTGGGAAGATTAGATCCTTCCAGTGCCTGGAGCAGGAGGTGCTCTCACTGATTGATGCTCACCTTGGCCTTTGCTTCACTGGCCTCCCTGGGACATCTCTGTAGCACTGGTCACATGCCCATGCACTGCAGGTGCCTCACCTCTCTGAAAACCGTGACTCTTAAGGTAAGGAGGACTCTGGGGAGTAGATGTTATCCCCGCCTCCAGCATCATCTGCAGGGTCAGAGCCAGGCTCTCAGTAGTGAGAGCAGGTCCTTATGCACAGAACCATGCCTCAGCAGGAAGCCAGTTCTGGTGATAAGGGATAAACTGGTGATTGCCAGGAGTCTTTGGTGAGGTTTATCTTAATAAGGTTCTAAGCTTCCTATGTTTACTCCTGGAAAGGTGTATGCTTGATACATGGCGGGTGTACCCAAATACTCAGTAGAAAGGTACTGCATAAGTCTTTAAATCCATGTAAGGAGCCTTCTTAAAGCTCAGCTAAGAACGCATATTACATGAGCCCTGCTTGAATGTTTTCATTTTCAGAATTTACATACTTATAAAATAACGTGTTATTTTTTAGAGGTTAGTTTCTTATATTATTTTTATGGCTCTAATTCATAAATTATTACTATTGCAGAGTGCAATGTTGAAAGAACAATGTGGTAGATCTTATCACTGAAGTACATAATTACCATTTGTTATTCTAGATGCTTTCTTCAGCTATGGCATTTTGCATGGTGTGTGTGTTAAACCCCTTAAATCAAAGCTATAACATAAAGAACTGTGCAAACTATGCAAGATATTATAACTCTCAGGATTTTATTAGGACTGACTGAACGGTATGTTGATAAATATGATATTGTTTTGTCTTGGCTTTGAAATATATACTGGTATAAAAGTAGCTAAAAAAAAATTGTTCATGCTACATTCCAAACTTAGTATGGGTGAATTATGCAAAAAAATTTTAAGAGAAAGAAAAAGAGAGAAGCATATAAATAAGGTAGAAAAAGTACACAGACATGCATAACCTCGATTCTAGGAATGTTTTGATTCATATCCCTTTTAACTAAACATATTCTGGCTGTAAGATGTGCAACTCGTTGCTAGAATTTTCATTTGAGTGTTGCATTTACATAGAGAAGCTGGCTTTCAAAATGCCGGCCAGCAGCCAATTCAAATATTGAAGATTTGTCTGACTTAGTGACTAGTTTAGGAAGAAGATATCCTGAGGACATTGCAGGGAGGGCACATATCACATACCTTGTACTGGGAACTCGGCCAGAATTTTGTCTGTTGTGGTCTACCCGATTCTTAGGTTATTTGAATTCTCAGTTCTTGATTTGGGGCTTACAAAGATGCTATGAACATAAAGCTTCACCTCCACATACTTAACAGAAGATGGATTTTTTTTTTTTAAAGATTTTATTGGGCAATTGAGGAGGGGAACGTTGTGTTTTTCCAGGACTCGTCATCTCCAAGTCAAGTTGCCATCCTTCAATCCTAGTTGTAGAGGGGGCAAGCTCAGCTCCAAGTCCAGTTGCCAACCTCAATCTAGTTGTGTGTGTGTGTGAGGGGGCGCAGCCCACCATCCCATGCGAGAGTCGAACCGTCAAACTTGTTAACAGCATGCACTCTACCCAACTGAGCCATCCGGCTGCCAGTTGGCAGCTCGCAGCTGCTCAGCTCAAGGTTCCGTGTTCAATCTTAGTTGTAGGGGGGTTGGGGGGGCGAGGGGAGGCGCACAGCCCACCATCCCATATGGGTGTTGAACTGGCAAACTTGCTGCTAAGAGCACACGCTCTCACCAGCTCAGCAGCAGCTCAACTCAGGCACAGCTCACTGGCACATGTGGGAATCCAACCAGTGACCCTGTTGCTCAGAGCTTGTGCTCCAACCAACTAAGCCACCTGGCCGTCCCCGAAGATGGATATTTTTTAATTACCAGATTGCCTTCCTGGAGTAAACTTGAGGATATTTACCAGACTCTGGCTGTAAGCTATACCATTTCATGGAAAAAGTGCCCGTTACTCCATAAGCATTTATGTTAAATGATTCCGATATCCCCTAGCCAAGGACATGGATAGACTGGAAGCATTTCCAAGTTTTCCCAGGCCTTCTTCTGGGTCCTGAGTCTCCGAGGAATTATTGGACCTTTCTGCTATCCTGGGGGATGATCAGACACTGAAAGGGGGTCCTCTTCATTGTATTTACACATCAAGATACCCAGCCTCCAATTTCAAAGAAGCTCCTTTTTTTTTTTTAGATCGTGCTTTACAGTAGTTTTCTGCAGAACATACTTTGGGGAAAATTGTTTGCAGTAGGTACTTGAGAGCTATTGAAGGATTTTTAAACTAGAAAGTGGTATGATCAGATGTGCCTCGGTCAGGGTGAGAGATGGATTTGAGGAGAGGGAGAATTCTGTCGGGGAGTCCAATTAGAAAGATGTTGAAATTGTACAGGTGTGAGATGATGGAGACCTCAACTAGGGCAGTAGCAGTGGGAATAGAGAGCAGGAAGTGAACTGAGAGATATTTCAGTCATAAATGCAGCAGGTTTAATAACTAATTAGCTTAGGAAGGGAGAACTGTCTGGGATGAACCCCTCCACTCTGGCTTGGGTGACTGACTGGTTGGATGATGATGCTACTGAGATTGGGAAACTAGGCCGTTTCTTGTGATGTCTTTTGAACTGACGCAGGGGAGGGCAGGTTAGAAGTAGGTCCAGGTTTTGAAGGCCTCAGTCCTCCAGCTGTTGATCTTGATTCTAGCTAAGAAAATTACTGGCTTCATCTCAAGGTTGTGAAATAGTTTTGTTCTGGAGAGCCAGGACCCCCAGTGACCAGGAACTAGTAGCTACAGAATAATTACATTCTAGCTCTCACCCTTTCAAGCTGCGTACCCACCTTATTATGCCATATCTCGAAACCACAGAAGAAACGTGCCATGCTCCCTTAGCTTCTGTCTTGAGGGACTTCTCAGCAAAGAAATCTTCAAATTGATTTTTAAGCGTCTCCTTCCTCAATAAATGAGAGTTATTCCAAATGACAACTAGACTACAAAATATGATATTTGGGATATTGCTCAGATAGTAAATAGGAGGAAAACTATTTTTTAAATCTTATTCTCTTATATATGTTTCTTTTTCTTTTAAGAAGTAAAAGATCATAATATTTTTCCAGAGTATCTCCTACCTCTTAATTTTGGTAGATGAGTTTCTAGCCATTAATTTAGTATGCCCATTGATATATGTGGGGGAAAAAAATGGGCCCCTAGCCAAACAAGTTTTGATAATTACCACATTCTATGCCCACTTCTCAAAGATTCAGAGCACACAGTAGGCCACTAAAGTCTCTTAGCATTCCATAATAAATAAACCTATTAAATTTTGTTTCGCTTAAAGATATCTTAAAGTTATTTGACCTTAAACCTTTCCCTCTCCCCCCCCCCCTTTTTTTTCGGCCTAAGGAATACCTATCAACTACTTGAAGAACTAATATTCTGCAGAATGCAGTTGGGGAAATGCTGGTCTAGTTATTGACACCAGCTTTATTTGCTGCAAACAATCTTGGTGTCTTAAATTGGTTGGGTTTTGTGGGATAGAATGGAGTTAACATTAGATAGATATATGTATTTCTGGAGCCTTCCTCTCGGAGACTTTGATTCAGTTAATTTGGGATGGGGCTTAGGATCAACATTATTTGAAAACACTCCCAAGGTGATTTTCATGTAGATAACTTTGTGTGGTCCTGGGTCAGATTATGACCCTCATCAGCTAGGGAGTTTGTGATAGCGCACAGCACCTATGGTTTCCTTTTCTTTTAGTCCCCGTCTCCTCCTGTCTCCCTCTGGAGTGGTAAGCATTTTGATTTAGGAATGGCTTTCGTATTCATCTCCCTACCCTTGCACAGCCTTGCTTGCCTTGTGTGCTTTCCCTGAGACAGGTGTTTAATAAATCGTTGCTGGAATGAATTGAAATTTAATAACTTCAATTCCTCCAGAAATCGAGAGGGACCCGGGAATGGTCAGAAATGATTGAATAATGATATATTTGTCAGGGATTCCCAAGGGACATGTACATGTATCCATGAGCAGCCACGCTATTATTTTTTCTTTGAAAAATGAAAGTAAATTTTAAAACGGAGGTTAGCAGGTTTAGGAAATTAAAAGACCTATATTTTTAAAGGAGCCAGAGAGTGTTAAGGGGAACTCCATCTTGTTTCTGTATATTTCCAATTGGGCTTATTGATTGTAAACAAACTGGTGACAATGTTAGTCTCCCTGTCCTCCCCCAGACTCCTAGACCCCACGGTGTAGAGTCCATCTCTCTTAACAGTTTTTTTTTAAAAGATTTTCATTGGGGAATTGGGGGATGGGAACAGTGCTGGGGAATTGGGGGAAGGGAAACAGACAAGTTGCTGTCGTTTTGTTCTTCAGTCTAGTTGTGGAGGACGTTGCTTCACTGGCCCAAGTTGGCACCATCATTGCGCTCTTCCCGGGTGAGGCAGATCAGTCGCCGGCTTCTGGACGGCCGCTCACTGCGGCTGCTGGCCGCTCACGCTGGCTGCTGGCTACACACGGTAGCCCATGGCAACCCACTGCAGAGGGGCTGCAGCCTACATCGTCGCCGGCGACTCACGGCAGCCCAGCTCCAGGTTGAGCTGTTGTTCACCATCTTAGCTGTAGAGGGCAGTGTCACTGGCCCTCATGTGTGGGATCCAAACCGGGGCCCCCTGGCATCCCAAGCCAGTTCTTAACCATCGCGCCACTCGGCCGGCCCTTAACAGTTTTTTTTAAAATAACAGCTTTATTGAGTTATAATTCTCAATACCCTACAGTTCACCCATTTAAAGTGTGCAGTTCAATGGTTTTAGTATATCGAGAATTGTGCAACCATCACACAGTCAATATTAGAACATATTAATCACCCCAGAAAGAAATCCTGTACCCATGAACATTCACTCCCCATTTCCCCCTAACTTTCCCAGCCCTAGGCTGTCCCTATGGATTTGCCTACTCTTGATATTTCGCATGTGGAATCGTACAATATGTGGCCTTCCATGAATGACTTCCTTCAGTTATATAATGTTCTCAGGCTTCATCTATGTTGTAGTACTTATCAGCATTTCATTTATTTTTATTCCTAAATAATATTCCATTGTGTGGCTATAACACATTTATCTATTCATCCATCGATGGACATTTGAGTTGTTTCTACTTTTCGGCTGCTATGAATCATGCTATGAACATTTGTGTACCAGTTGTGTGTGTATTTGGAACTTCACAGTTTCTTGGCCAGTCCATCAACATGTAAGCCATTTCAAATCATTTGAGACATACTAAAGATATATGGACAATTCAAGGTATTTTTGCACCCCCCTCCAGTGACTGACTATATCTCAGCTATTTCTATATAACCCTGCTCTAGTCAGTGTGGTCTTCTCACAGTTGCGAGTAGGCAGTGTTCAAACTCAAGTACAAGAATTGTGGACACCATTGCCCCGTCTTGGGAAGCTCTTCTCTGTCCATCCCTTTTTACCGCCTTCACATTGCACAAGATCCAGCTCTTTCCCCGTCTTCTGTGAGGCTCTTTCCAAACTCTTCTGAATTCACATAGCAGCACCTACCCCCCTCACCTGCACGTTAACCACCTGCAGCTTCGTGTGGCTTCTTCAACTGTTTCATATGTCTGCATCTCTGCAAATACAAAATGCTGACGGACAAAGATCAACTGCTGCCCTTCTTTTGTACCTGCCTTCCCTCGACTCCACCTACACAGGGTAAGAGAGATGAATAAGAAAGACAGGTAGCGTGATGACACACAAATTAATACTGAAGGACTGAATGGATGCTATAGCTGAAAGCCTCTGTGACATCGGCATTCTTAATGCATAGTAAAATGGGACTGGTTTGTACCATTCATTCACTGAGGAAATGACGAGAGTCATCAGTTAAACCAGGTGCAGCTCTGAAATTGCGAGGGGCTCATTTAAAGAGTTGCTGACTTGTCACAGAAAATGCTGAAAGGCATTCATTCTGTTTAGAAATAATCCTGTCTGAGCATCATATATTCTCTTCATTTCTTCGTACTTGTTCTCATTTGCAAGGACACGTTGAGGAACATTGTCTTGAAAATAGGATCTTTGCAACTTCCTCTCTTTTATTTCCAAGCTAGGATCATAATTTAGCAGCTCTGTCATTATCACAGCCATTATGTCTGTGATGGTCATATCTAAAATTTCTGTGACTTCACAGACAAGGTCAGTTCTTTGAGTGAGCCCCACACAAATGGGCCTTTTCATGTGTTAACCTCTCTAAAGCCAAATGGAAACAACCACAAAAAAATTATAGGAAATCAGACAGAAAGACATAATAATTTGAAGCAGAATAAAGATAGTTTTTCTGGCACTTGGCCATGAAAATTTCAACCATTTTTCTATAAAACCTACTCTTCAGATATTTCTCTGTGGATGAGCCTTGTAAGCAAATCACCCTAGTACTTTGTGAGCTAGTTGTGAAAAATTCCACAGAAATACTTCTGCCTAAATAAAATTAATCTATTAATTCATGGCCTTAATTTTTGTGTGATGCTGAAAAGAGCTACAGACCAGGACAGTGGCCATTGGTAACTTCTACCCTGGTTTAAAATGAGGGGCTGGCTGACTGTTGCAGGGGCAGGTTGCATATTGTAGTGAAGCCGTGGCTGGTACTTAATGCTTCAGGACCACACTGATTCGCTTGGTCACAGGCGTAATAGGTAGAACGATGGTAGCTCCCTTCAATAGGAATGTGTCCTTGCATCCCCAAGGTCATTCATGGAAAGACGGGTCATCTGGGTGACTTTCTTAAGTTGTTACTGTGCACATATATTGACATAGTTGTTCAACAAGCAGATGGAATTTTTTGTTAAAGCATTAGCTTTGTAAACTAATTCTAGATCTATCATCTATTGGTGGCCTCTGTACAGGGGTAGTAAATAAGTCAGAATTTTAGCAAAGAATTGTTTGCAGAAGATTTTTTTTTTCTGAGCATTTATTTTATTTTATTTTATTTTTAAATATTTTTATTGTTAGTTTCAGGTGCACAGAATAATGCAATAGTTATCCTTTTCACCCTCACAAAGTAACAACCCTCCTCCCCCCATCTACTGCCCTCCCACCCCCAATATCATGCTTATCTATTACAATTCCATTGACTCCATTCCCACACTCTACTCCATGTCCTGTGACTATATGTATATATAATTATAGTTGACATACAATATTATTCAACATCAGTTAGTGAGTACCTATGGCATATGCAACACCAGGAGAGGGTAGTTGCTTTCATAAAAGTAATAGATGTTTCCAGTATGAAAATGCTTAGAATTAAGTCAAGAGGACCAGATCCATGCGTATGAACAACCAGGAGGGAGCATAGAATGTGGGACGGGCTTTATTTTGCAAGAAGAGTTGGAAACATCACAGTGCTTGCCATTTACTAACCTTTTGGATTTTGAAAAATTCCTTTCTGAGTCTATTTTCTTATTAGTAAAATGGAAATAATAATATCCTTACACAGTTATTGTGGTGATGAAATTAATTTAGATAATATATATATAAAGAGCTAAATACAGTTTCTAACACATAGTTTAATAAAATTTAGATATTATTAATATTAATAACTCAAAGAGAGTTTGGGGTGACTAAAATCAGATTCAAGAGGTTTGGTTTAGCATCTAAACATAGGCACAAAGAAATTGGGAGTCATCAAAAGGCTTTGGAGGCATGAAATTAGTCAGTATCATTTCATAAAGTAGTAATCTTTAAGCCAGACTACTAGAACCATGGTAATGGTTACCATGTGTTGGAGACCAAAATTGTTCTAAGGGTTCTACATGGATTCTATCCCTTAATTTTCACAACAACCTTCTGATGTAGATATTTTCATCTGTTTTCTAGGCATAGAAAATGTTGAGTGATTTGTCCAAGGTCACATAGCTAATAAATGGTGGAACTAGGATTGGAATTCAAGTGTGCTACTCAGGGTCTCTTCCTAAAACAGGGAAGTGAGGGGTTTGGGTGACTAAAAGAAAAGCATGGCAGAAACAGGACGATAAAAGAAAGAATAAGCAAAGTAGTGGCGGGCTAATAAGAACGGGGACCTGCTGGTGACCAGTCGGACATGGCTGTGGGACCTCTGTGTTTGGACTGAACTGTAGGCAGACAGGAACCACTTCCTCTCAAGGTGGGGCTTCCTTTGCACATGGAGGAATCCTGGGAACATGGTGGTCTTAACATTACTGCATCTGTTCCCTTTCTGAGTTCCTACTGATGATGACTGAGCCTCGAATTGTACATTTCCTGTATGAGGGTGGACTCTCTCACCTGAGTCGTCCCTAATTTTCATAAGTTGAGGACAGAAATGAATATCCCACCTAATGCTCAGTTTCTTTTCTAAACATACCCTGCCCTGTCATCTCCGCAAGCCATTCACTCACTCATTCAGCTATTCATCCAACCAGGTCTGAACCCTTGGAGACTGTGCAAGCAAAATGATGAGCAAAGCCAGAAACTGGTTTTCGCCCTTTTCACACAATTCCCTGAAATTTACCCCCTATTCCTAGGAATATAAATGTTTCAGATATCTTTGAGTAACAGCGCCAGGATGTGAATCAATTACATCACCAAACATGCTGCTAGTTCAGCTGACATTTCCCACCCCACCCCCGTAGCAATCCTTTTTCGGTGAAGGAATCAGGGCATTGATTTGCATTCTGGCGCCCGCTCCAATCTCCTTCGGGGGCAGCCCTTCAACTCCTGGACTAGCTGCTTCGGAGGTCCTTCTATTTGGAGCCTCTAGGGAAAATTATTAGCCAGTGTTAAATATACCTCATGCATATTTACATTTCCTTTGTGCATTCTTTTAAAGTTTCTGGGAAGTAGGATCCATTTCGCCCGCCTCCCTGGAGATCACCCGTCCACAGAAGTGGAATGTAAGAAAGAGGAGGCTCCCAGGTAAGGTGGGCCGCCAGAGATCTTTTCTAGCCTGTGCTTGCCTTTGTCTCTCTTATACTTACAGCTATCCAAGAGTGGTCTGTGTTTTACAGAAACAATGAGCCCTGGAATCCTATTTCCAGCTGCCTCTTCCAATTAATAGTTGCCCTCCATTGAAGTTTCAGTATGAACCATGAACTATTTCAGGGCTGATCGGTATGTGATTTGTGTGGCACACAGTTGGTGTCCATTCTGATCGGACCGCTTATTTCAATGTTTATTTTGATTGGTTGGTATCACACCAGTTATCAAACAATTTGAATATTGCCCTGTGCTTTCAGAATACTCTACATGATGTATATCATTTAATTCTCACAAGAGCAAATGAAGTATGTGTTATTATCTCTGTTTTACAGATGGAGAAACTGAGGCATAGAGAGGGTAAATACCCTCCCATCCACATTCATACCCAGAGCCTCCAGGCCTTTCTATAATACTATGCATTGCTACTTTCCAAGCCCTAGAAAGCCCTTTCTCAGCTCTCAGTGTGCCTAAGTAATGTCTTGCAGCTTTGTTTACTAGATGACGTCTCTCAGAATACCTCCTTCTTGAGGACCAGGGGAGGGAGGTGTAATCAGTTTCCCTGTGCCCAGCACCCCAGCTTCTTCATTAGGCTTCTCTATTAGAAAGAAACACAGGCACAGTCGTGGCAGAGGCCAAATACAGCAGTCTGCAAGCACACTGAAGCCTTTTTTTGCACCTGCTTCTGCAGTGGCACCCAAGGTTTCTTCCCATGCATGGACTTCATCTTGTTACCTAGATTTATGATATATCTCATTCCACTACTCAAGAGAACAAACAGAAACCTGTTCTCCCCGACCTCTCTGATTCTGCTGGCTCCCCTACACTCTCAGCATCCTTAACAGAGATTGAAACATGTGGTCATGTGTGGCTGTGTGCCGGCACTGGAGGGCTTGCTCTGGTCAGCTCCAGCCGTGTACCACTTCAGTCATCAGGAGATTGATTGATCACCGGGGAAGAGGGTTGGAGAAAGAGGAGAATGGAATTAAGCCATTCGTTTTTTTCTGGGTTTTTTTTTTTAATTTTTAATTGAGGTGAAATTCTCATTCCATGAAATTAACCATGTGAGAGTGAACATTTCAGTGGTATTTAGTACATTCATAATGTTGTACAACTGCCATCTCCATCTAGCTGCAAAGCATTTCATCACTCCAGAATAAAACCCAGTACCCGTTAAGCAGTTATTCCCTACTCAGCCCTGTCTCCTCCCACCCTTGGTGCCCACCAATCCATCGTCTATTTCTATGGATTTACCTTTTCTAGATGTTTCATACTAGTGGAATCATACAATATGTGACCTTTGGTGTGTAGCTTCTTTCACTTACCATGTTTTCAAGATTAATGCATATATGTGTCAGTACTTCATTTTTATGGATGAATAATATTTTATTACCTGGATATGCTGTAGTCATCTATTGATGGACATTTGGCCCATTTCCGCCTTTTGCTGCCAGGAACGTTTTTGTAGTGTTTGAGTGTTTATCTGAGTACCTACTTTCAATCCTTTGGGGTACACATCTAGCAGTGGAATTCCTGGGTCATATGGTAATTCTCTGTTTAGCATTTTGAGGACCTGCCAAACTGTTTTCCACAGAGGCTGAAGCCTAGGTCATTCGTTTTCACAGAGAACTTTAGGGCCATCATGGAGACAGTAAAAGGACATATGACTCTGTCTGTACAGAAAGTCTATGCATCTTGGAATGAGACTAAAAATGTACATTTGGATGTCTTCCAGAGACCAATATTGAGTAATAAAATAACATGGCTGTGTATGTACAGGAGCAAAGCTTTCTTATGTCTCCCTTGGTTCACCTTCCACTGGGATTATTCACATAACCTCTTTAATGGTCGTTCTCCCTCTGCCAGTGTGCCTTTCCTGTCCTTCCCATTGGAGGGATTTGCTCTCAGAATTATCCTTTTAAAATGCAAATCTCTTCTATTATGTCACCTATATAAAATCCTTAAAGGGTTCACCATGGCCTGCAGAATACATTGCAGATCTTGTTCCTTTGCACATCAGCACCTTTACGCGCTGGCCCTTGTGGGGTCTTTCGCCTCAGCTTTCCGCACTCTCCCTCAGGCATCCTAATACCTAGACCACATCATCTACCTGTAGCCCCAAGAGAGTCATGCTGGTACATGCCTTCTTGCCTTGGCACGTATTCCCTCCTTTGGCCACAGGGCTGTTACAACTCTTTCAAGGCTTGGCTCAAACACCATATCCTGCCAGAAGACTTTCATGACTACCCAGCCTGAACTCTTGGTCCTCTCCCCTCTATTTTAATTACTTCTCTATATCTTTTACTAGGCTCCACGAGGACAGGGACTGTTATTCTGTTTAGTTCATCGTGTCTAAAATACCTGCAACAGCGCTTGGTACACAGGAGCTCTTAAAATAGTTGTTGACTGAATGAGTGGCACCCCTGTTAGGTCAGGCCGTTTTTTATTTTGTTTTCCTACGATCTGGCTGGTTGTAGGTATCAAATAATTGTTGGTTGAATGAAAGAAAGGGTGGAAACAAAGGGCAAATGATAGATAAAGAGATAAGAGAAGGAGAGAAGGACAAAAGAGAAAAGAAGAAAGAAGAACAGGAGAGGCAAAGAACAAGACAGAAAAAGATTTTTAAAAAACCAGAGGAGGGGAGAAAAAGAGGTGTGAGAATGAATGAAATTGAGGAAGGCAGGGTATAGCTAGGCTAATGATGCCCAGCTTAAAAAAAATGTAGCCATTTATTCCACAAATTCTAACTTATTGCATAAAAACGTGTGCTTGCATATTAGAAGGGTAGAGGGAGAAAGACAGAAGGAGTGAAGGGCTTCGAGCCTTGGAATGAATGCCTCCGGATCCCATCCCATTCCATGTACATTCTGCACTGTGACCAGAGGTAGGAGAGCTAGTATTTTCCAAATCCCTGAGGGTATAAGACACTTGGCAGGCACAACTGCTTTCCTGAGTCCCATCATCGCTAGTCTATTTGGGAACCTCCGGGTCAGAGCACATAAAAGGACATTCAAGATCGCAGCAGGAGTGGCCATCTTCTGCCCAGCCTAAGCATCTGCCCTTTGCTTACATAGCACATGTTATATAATTTGCACTTTGCAAGCAGCTGCTGGGTGATACCACTATCTTCTGTCTCTGCAGCTAAACAGGAAAGGCTCACTTAGGAAATGCTGGTGTGGGGCTAGAAAGCTTTTTAAGTTCGGGTCTCTACAGAGAAATGACACCAGGTCCATTCCTAGTTTCTGGTAAGGGATTTTTAAGCAGCCACTCTAAATGCGATAAATGCACTAATGACACTATCAGTCAAACCCACATTGCTTTATGCATGCTTTCAAAAAGTGGAGGCCCGAGAAAGACTCTGAGTGAGTCCTTGGACTCCGAGAGGCGTGAACTCCTAAATAGAGCATTAGCCTGCCCTCACCTACGTCTGGCAGCCCCCAGCCTAGAAAAGGCTCCTCAATATACCACTTCTGTACTCTTTCAGTGGCCTTTTCTTCCCGTGTGAAGGCTACCGCTGCTTGTTTCTGTAAACCAGGGACTAGTCAGCCAACAAATTGCCATTCTCATAGCAGTGATTAAATCTGATCTCATATGTCTCTGCTGGGCTCTGTTGGAGCAGGTACCCGCAGGAAGTGCCAGGCAGGCTCCGAGAAGGTGAGTGTTGCTGGCAATACTCACTCCCAAATAGAAGCCCCTGCTGCCAGAGCCCAAAGACCTCATGGCTTTTTGCAAATCAAAGAACCTTCTCCTTACAAAGGGAGCCCTGCAGGAAATGTTCCCAGAAGCACATTTGGAAAGCGCATAGACATTTTCAGGTCACGCAGGAACCATTTCTAAATGTGTTTAGTCTTTAGCCTACGTGTGATCCAGAGCCCCGGCAGCACTGATTCTCCAGGTGTGGTCCACGAGCTGCTCTGCAGTGCATTCACCTGGGAAGCTGGTTGGGAACGCAGTTTCTGGAACCCCACTCGGGATCTTCTAGGGCAGCGGTTCTCAACCTTCCTAATGCCGTGACCCCTTAATACAGTTCCTCATGCTGTGGTGACCCACAACCATAAAATTATTTTTGTTGCTACTCTATAACTGTGATTTTGCTACTGTTATGAATCGTAATGTAAATATCTTTTTGTTTTCCGGTGGTCTTAGGCGACCCCTGTGAAAGGGTCGTTCGAACCCCAAAGGGGTCGCGACCCACAGGTTGAGAACCACTGCTCTAGGGGAAGCAAGGAGCACTGCCTTTATAAAGCACCCCAGGTGATGCTTCCCTTGCTGCAGTGCCAGAGCCACTGTCTTGCAGGTTGGAAAGCGAGCCCTGGACATCTCCTGTTTCCACACCTGCAGAGCTCCTTCTCTGTTGTCTCACCTGGGTGACGTCGTGGTCCAGGATGACACAACCCACCAGGCATCACCTGTAGAGGCCCCCTTTGAAAATCTGATTGAATTCCTTCTTTTCAGCTGGGTTGCTTTTCCTGGTGACTACTCTTTTCTTCACATTGGCCACATACAGAATGGTTTTCATCCGATGTCTCTCCTTGGGGGGTTGGACTGAAATCAAGTCTCAGGCTGTGAGCACATGTCACACCAGGATTTGTGGCACAGGGCACTGGGATTTACTTGGATTTTGTTTTCTAAAGGATCCAGCATCGCCACAGTCCTTTAGTGTCATAATGTCACTTCTATAAGGATCTGTAGAAGAAATCCTTATAGTTCTGGTAAAGTACCCTTCATCTAAGGATGGTTTCTGATAAAACCATGTGGAAAAAACAGCGTATCTCTTGGATTATTGTTTTTTCCTTTTCTCTCCTCCCTGTTTACCGTGCTAGCCCCCTTTCTACCTCATGAGCACTTGGTTGGTCAGGACACGCCCTGAAGCTCTGATCTTTCTCTTACTGCTGTTTACCCACCAGAACTTAGCAGTAATGTGGAGTGTGTTTCCAGAATATTGCTAGCTAAGTGGATGATCTAATTGTAAAGTAATTGTAGCATTAAGGAATGCTAATGGTCTAAACCAACACAGCAACTCTCTGATAACATTTGCACCTCAGTAACAACCTTTAGTGAAGTGAATGATGTAGGAATTTGAGGCCCCTTAGGGTGACCCCATCCAGGTTTCCATGGGACTGCCCTGCATCCTGGGAAACCCCTGAGTCCCAGGCCAACTAAGGTTGGTAACTGAAGCCACACTGGGGAGAGATTTTATAACAGCAGCAGCAGCAGCAGCAGCAATAGCAATAATAATAACTAGTAGCTGTATGGTATTCTGTGCTAGGTGCTGTTGTAACTTTCTTACTTCTTTACACATACAGAGGGTGCCAAAAAAATGTATACACATTTTAAGAGAGGAAAAAAAAACTGTATTAAAGTTGTAATAATATATACCGATAACAAAAGATGAATACAAGTCATGTGTGCACATTT
Organism: Hipposideros armiger; assembly: GCF_001890085.2. Taxonomy (NCBI): domain Eukaryota; kingdom Metazoa; phylum Chordata; class Mammalia; order Chiroptera; family Hipposideridae; genus Hipposideros; species Hipposideros armiger. The sequence goes on along the minus strand of NW_017731454.1, from coordinate 3,325,083 downwards.
TTTTGGCACCCCCAGTATTAACTCATTTATTTCTCCCAGCAACCCTATGACTGTACTGTCATTATCCCCATTTGGGTGAACTGAAGTACAGACACATTTGCCCAAGCTCATGCAGGAGAGGGTCTTTCTGGAATTCTTAAGTTAGCCATGTGCCTGCCTGCACTACCTCTGTAAAAGGCCACCATGCAAGAAATAGTCCTGGGATAAAATTGTCTTCAAAACCTGAGTATTTTTGCTTATCCCATGTGGCCTGTTGATGAACTTTCATTTTATTGGGAAAATTGGGAAATCATTTTACCAAACAAATACATTGAGGCAGCTGCAGAAAATTTCTTGGTGCTTGCAGTCTGGGTTTCTGTTAGTTGAATTTCCAGTAAATATTGAACTTAGTCCTGGTGAGTGACTGAGACACTGGCTGAAGATATTAAACAATGCCCAGGTTACGGCTCACGGAGCAGAAGCAAGATCTAAAGGAGGCCCATGATCTGTGTTTTAGTCTGGGTGGCCTGCCAGAACAAAAATACCACAGACTGGGGGGTTTAAACAACAGAAATTTATTTGCTCATAGTTTCGGAGGCTAGAAGTTGAAAAATGAAGGTGCTGGCAGGTTTGGTTTCCGGTAAGGCCTCTCTTCCTGGCCTGCAGATGGCTGCCTTCTCACTGTGTCCTCAGAGCCTTTCCTCTGTGTGTGCGTTCTTGATGTCTCTTCCTTTTTTTATAGGGACACCAGTTCTGTTGGATGAGGGCCCCACCCTTATGACATCACTTAACCTTAATCACCTCCTGTGGGCCTTATCTCCAGATACAGTTACACCAGGTGTTAGGGCTTCAACATGTGATTTTTGGAGGCTGTAATTTGGTCTATAACCATCTGGAAGGCAGAACTTCCTACTTCAGGACTTGGTCTGTCCCTGGTTTGCCTCATGAGTAAATGATGATTCTAAAACCTCTTAAATAGGTCATTCTGTACAGTGACCTGATAAAACGGTTCTATTCAATGGAGAACGTGCTGTAGTCTAACTTGGGCTTATCTTGCTTATGCTCAGTTTCCCAAATCCATAACTCAGACTCAGGGTTTTTGTTGTTGAGTGTGTATGTGTCTGTGTAACTGGAACTTCCATCCATCCATATACCATAAAGTGGTTATAGCGGAGGAAACTTCTGTGGGGAGCAGAGCTATTATAGAGTGAAAAAAATGGGTGGCTCCTCCACCATAAACTGATTCTTCCACTATCGGTGATCTTGGAACATCAGACCTTGGCCCCCGAGGACAGCTGTGTTTGGCATGTTTGCTCCCTGTCTGGATATCTTTCCTTTACTGGTTTTCTTGACACACTTTGCCCAGGGCTTTCTACTTCTCTGATCCCTTCTATATGACCGCTGCTGTCTTCTCTTGTACCTTGGAATCCCTAACAGTTGCTCTTTCCTAAGATTTATTTTAAGCTTTGGTTTTTCTCCTCTTATTCTCTTCCTTGAAGAGCTCATCTATTCCAAGCATCATCTTTGTTGCAGTAAATCTCACTCAAGTCTTTATCTCTATCTCTGCTTTATCATTCAGTTTCTAGTACCACAACTCTAACTGACTACTAGGTATTTCCACTTGAGTTATCACTTCAGTTCCAGTACCCTGAATAAGCTTATGCTTATATTCCATCTCCCCTAAGGAGCTAATACCTAAATACTGACAGCTTTTCTTTTCTTTTTTAAAGATTTTATTGGGGAATTGCAGGGATGGGAACAGCGCTGGGGAATCAGGGCAAGGGGAACAGACAAGTTGCTGTCCTTTTGTTCTTCAGCCTAGTTGTGGAGGATGTTGCTTCACTGGCCCATGTTGATATGATCATTGTGCTCTTTCCAGGTGAGGCAGATCGGTCACCGGCCATTGGACAGCCATTCATGGTGTCTCTTGGCAGCTCACACCGGCTGCCAGCCGCTCACTTTGGTTGCCAGCCAAACATGGTAGCTTATGGCAGCCCACTGCAGCAGGGGCTACAGTGTACGCCATCGCCGGCGACTCACGGCAGCCCAGCTCCAGGCCGAGCTGTTGTTCACCATCTTAGCTGTAGAGGGCAGTGTCACTGGTCCTCATGTGGGATCCGAACCGGGGCCCTGCTGCTCAGAGCTGGCGTCCCAAGCCAGCTCTTAACCAACGTGCCACTCGGCCGGCCCCTGACAGCTTTTCTTATATTACGTATTATACCATTTCTTTCTTATTCTGATCAATATTGGCCCAATCCAGACCCAGTTACCACATAACTAGATTACTGCCACAGCCCCTTTTCTGACTCCCTGAGCACCAGTCTTTCTTCTTTCCATTCCGTATGCTCCTGCTAGAACTGTCTTTTGGTTACAACTTTTATCAGGTCTCTCTCCTGCGTCATAATTGCCTCTCTTTTATCCTGCAGATCAAAAGAACTCTAACTTTGACCTCTATGACACTCTAAATCTCTGTGAATCATACTCAGCACTGAAAAGGACATTAGAAAGCCTAATCCTGTATGTATCTGATGATCAATCAGTGTCCCGTACAAGCTGTCACTCAGGAGCAGTTTTAACACCTTTAGTGACAGGCAACTTCTGAAAGCACACTTCCTTTTCACACACTTTAATTGTCAGAAAAGTCTTTCCTGAGTACAGATAAAAAGGAAGTCTCTAGAATAATTGCCCACTGGCCTTACTTAGTTTTGCCCTTTTTTCATCGGCTAGCCTTTAAATATTTGTACATGGTTAGTTACAATGTGTTGTCATCCCCAAATAATACATAACCAGTTTCTTCAAGTGATCCTCAAATATCCATTAGTTCTCTGGAGGCCTTCCTGGTGACACTGCTTCTCCTAACATGAAGCCCCTAGAGCTGAACCTCATTATTAGCTTTTGGGGGGAGGGTGCTGACATAGTTAATACTAACTTTACAGCCAACTGAAACCACAAACCCTTTTCATTGTACTTTTGTACTACTTTTAAGTCATGCCCCTGGTAACTGTACTTGGGTAGCTCCCCCACCCACACAAATAAGTATATTTCTCTAAATTAAATTTCATCTTGTTCAATCTGGCCATCATTTCAGCCAGAAGAGTTCATTATGGATTTTCCATCTGTCATCCAATGAATGAATGTTCTCGCCCAATGTCACAGTCAACTGTAAATTTGAACATCAGTGCCATTTATGTCTTCAGCCGAGTTTCTGATAATGATATTTTGAGTAGGACACGTTTTGGAACCAGCAATACAGCACTATAAACCATCCTCCTGCCTGGTACTTGACACATTATTATGTGATTGTTCAGACACTTGTGAATCCATCTTACTATCCCACAGTATCCATCTTGTGGACAACTGTTAAATGGCTTGATGAATTCCACATAGCATTTCTTGTAGCTGTATCAGAGAAGCTGTATCAGAAAAGCATTGAAATCAGGGTGGATAGCTTATTGTCCCCATCTATGCCATGGTCAGGGTCACTTTTTTTGTTTTTGTTTTTTTTTCTGCCTAAAATCTCTTTTTGTTCACCTTTCCCTTATACTCTTAATACTACTTCATGGCCAGAATAGTTCTACCTCCTCCAAGAAGCCAGCACTCATCTTGTCTCTATTATTTTCAGGCATTCATTTTTGCTATGTAACACAAGTTAGCCCCTAACCTTAAGATGCTTTGCGTTGTTTATACATTGCTAGGTATTACCTGTATGCTCAGAATGAAACACACATTCAGGAAATATTTGTTGCATGAGTGAAGGTTAGTCTTGTCACCTTGATCAGAACATAACCATAAGCCTCTTGAGGGGAGCTGTTAGTCTTACAATCCTCCCCCCTTTTTTATTGAGGTGAAATTCACATAACATAAAATGAACCATTTTAAAACGAACAGTTTGCAATTCTTTTAAACCTCTACACAATACATGACATAGAACTGGGCACAAAGAAATGCTCAAATAGGCATTAGCTAACAATAACCTGATGTAATAATCTATCGGTTTCCTCCATAAGCATGCTGTGACTAATGACTAATTACCCAGATTCTTTGAAATGGATTTATAAGCATAGCCAGTGTTTTATTTTTGGAATCTCTAAGTTGTGGACTAAAGGAAGCTTTATTCTGAAAATATTAGACTGTCCCATGCTATTATTTAAGAGACAAAGAATTCTTCGGGGTGAGCAAGTAGCACTTAGAAAGTAGATTTCTGTTCAGTACCCCCAAGGAAATATATAAAACGAACCAACCCAGACTAGGGGTGATTTGGAAAGAGAGACACTGCTCCAGCTGATTTCCTAGTCCATTTTGACTCCCCAAAAGAAAAGTGACGCAGCTAAGGGAACAGTAATGAAATAATTTATTCACACACCTCTTGTCCAAGATCTTTTATAACCCCACCACTATGAGAAACACAAACATTCGGCAAAGGTGTTTTATTCGTAATTTAAATAGTTAACACCCTATAACCCTCTCTTCTCTTTTTTAGTATTTTATAGTTGACAAAGCATTTCCATCTCAAGGATTCAGTGAGTTAGGTGATAGTGGTATTGTGCCCACTTTACAGATGAAAAAATCGAGGCTCAGCTCCATGACTGTCTTGCATGAAGCCCAATAGTTAGTAAACACTGAGCCTGAAAGACTTCAATTCCAGACTGGACCTCCCAAGCGTTTGGATGCCCTATAGGCACTCCCAGTCCTCAGGTTTGCCGCCCAAGGCATAAGGAGTCCGTAGTCGGAAATCTGGCCTCCTGTTCTAGAATCCTGTTTTAGAGTAGCAGTTTAGCCAAAACTTTCCATTTGCTCAACACTAATACCTTTCCATGTTTGTTCGTGCACTTCTCTCTTCTGATACCACTTTCTGTCTAAACCTTATTCTTTTTGGAGATATTCTTGAGATTTTTGGAAGGCCCAGAATCATGCTGTATGGTTTGAAGATCAGCACCTGGTGCTTCACATCTCCAATGTGTCAGAGTAAGGACTCAGAGCAATATTTGTGTATAAATGTCACATTAACCAGAAAGAACCATTCCTCCTGGGAAAAAAACTGGATTCCATTGCTTATTAATTTAATTTTTCCTTGTGCATATATGTACACATTAACACTGCCAATCATGTAGATAAATTAGGAGTTGTTATTTGGGCAAACTTGTTTAGAATAGAAAAAAAATTTTTGTTGGATTGATTTAAAAACTAACAAGAGTATAATTTAGGGGTAGGACAGATTGTTTGATATAAAATTTAATATGATTCTCAGCCAACAGTATCTAAGAGGTTTGGCTTTTTTTCTACTTTAAGAAATGAATGAAATAAGTGAAGGGATTGGTTTTCTACTTGCTTTTTAAATCCTTATGTTTGTCTAGTACTTTTTTTCTCTCTCCAAGAATTCTTATATCATAACAGGATGAGTTTCACCATTGTTTAGGCCAATTAATCTTTTTTTGGTAGTGGAGATGACTGGTAAGTGCCCCGGGTCACTGAAAACAGGATTATTCACATGGAACAATTTGGAAGGGCTCAGCCAATGGTTGGGTCATAGGAGGTGACTTTGGTTGGCTAACTCCCAGGTGAGGTGCCCACATCTGTGGATGGAAATTCCTCACCTGCCAGAGAGAAGAGTCCTGCGTAAGGGACCCATTGTGATCACATAAATGGCAATGGATTTTGCTTTGTATAGTAGCTTTCAGACTTTATCATTTGTTCAAGGAAAGTCCTGAGCTATTTCTGTTTATTTTCAGTGGACCCTCAGTCCCAATCCCCTTGTCTGAGGCCCCCTGCAAACCTTCTCTAAGGTCAGGCCCCATGCTACCCATCCCTCCCCCCACCCTCAAAATTCGGGTGACCACCTGGTTTCCTCTGGCCTCTTCCCTGAAGATCTTTTCTTTGATACTGAAGGGCACATTTTTCTCTTAACCCAACAAAAGCATTTTGGCTTTAAAGCTGTTGTTTCTCATGTAAGTTTTTTTTGGTAAATCTATTTTGGAAGTCAAAACTGAGGATAGACTCATTTTTCTCACTGCATTCCTGATGTTTAGATGCCAGTCCTAAACCCCCTTGAGGCAATGTGTGTGGCTCTGACTGAGGGGAACGGGCTCCAAAAAGGAAGGGCAAAAAAGAAAAGCAAAAAGGTGACTATCTTACAAACAGCAAATACTAGCTTTATTTGCTTCTCTTAGTAATAATCATGGAAAGTATATAGGGAAAGTTTCATGTGTACTGTATAGATGAAGAAATGAGATGTAAGGAGAGCCAACGAAGATCTCAAAGTAGAGGTGAGAAAGAATCTAAATTTTCTGGCTCCCAATCCAGCTCTCCTCTTACCAGAAAACATGGCCAGTTCTAAACTTTGACTCCTTCCATTGTATTGACCACAGTGTTGGACATCTGAGACTGTCTTTACAGCTGTATCCCTTCCCCAAGATTCACCAAATGCAACAAGAGATACAGATTATTCTTATTTTTTTGGTATGGAAGAGCTAGAGTGATAGTTCAACCTTGCTCATACTTCAGATGTCTTTTTTAAAAAAAATCTTTTTATCTCACTGACATTCTGACATCCAGGTAAAACTCTGAAATGATAGGGAAGGTCTTACAGAAATTCAACCTAAGGTGAAAGTAAACATGGATGAATTTCTAAGCATGAATGAAAGATGCTCTGTGCCCAAGATCTAGACCCAAGGGATCAAGTTCCATTCCTTGCTAGTCTCACTTCTGCACTTCGACACAATGCCATCCTGGAAAGACACAGGTGGGAGATGGAGACTTTGACTGGGGAGGGGTTTATGTAGTCAGTCAGAGACTTGTTTAGTGGGGCCCAAGATTTCAAAACGCTCTATCTTATAGTCCTTTTAAAAAGAAGATGCATGTATATAGCTATAAAAGAAGAAATAAAGAGTTTAGAATGAGTTGACTAGTCTCCAGTATCTCTTGGATAGGCAGGGATATTCTGTATACCCATGTCTGCTGGACAAAGTTGACATGGTTTTTCAGGAGGCCATATTAGCACATTTGTAAACTTTGAAAGAGAACCTCAGACATGACTGTCACTCTCTTTATTAACTCACCTTTGCTGAAAATGTGCTAGATTTTCTTTAAATCAAAGGCAGTGTGTTTATTATTCCCATTTCTGGTACATAAAAGACTCAGGGTACGTGACAGCTGTCTTCAGATGTTTGAATAACTGTCATGTATGTTTAGCATGTTCTCTGGGAACTCAGGGTATTGGATTAGAACCCAAGGATAGGCATTTTAGGGAAGCAGACTTTTATGAAACATAAGAATAAAATTTCAGAACTTTCTGAAAATTGAATGAGTGGATTCCCCAGTCCTTCAGATGTTCAAGCAGAGACTGAAAGACCACTTGGCATTTATTATTTACATGGAATTCAATTTTTAAATTGACAAATGAGCGACAAGATCTCTAAAATATCCTTCAACCTTGAAATGAGGTGATCCTGTTTGTCAACTGGAAATCAGACTTCAGAATTTGGCCATTACATCAGAGGCCATTGAGCAGTCATCAAATTTGGTACCATGACATAAGAGTCCATTGTTTGTTGCAAATTATGCAAGTCCCCATATGTCCACTGTCTACAGAAAAGGAGACTGTGAATGATTCCTAGCATAGCATTCTCCAGATTATAGACGCAGAAATGATGCATTGGTTCCTTAGGAGACCTTCAAGTTTTTCTCTGATCTGATCTGGTACCATTCCAGAATATCCTGTTTATCTTCTCCATCATGCAGAAAAGTACATAGAAAATTAAAACCAACTGAGAAAGGTCTCCTTCCTTTTGGGGGGCCCTGACACCTCAGATCCCTCTCTTTTCCATCCTTTTTCATCTCTAGCTTTTAACTAACTCTTGGGCAGCTGGGAAGTGATTTCTGAGCTGCTAGATGAAAAGGATTTAATGCAGTGCCCCTCCCAGAGGTCTTTGCGATTTCAGAGGAAGTTCTGGCTGATCAAGGCAAAACAAAACAAAACTCTAACACTTAAAAGAAAAATTTATTAATGTTTGAACTTGATCCTAGGACTGGCAGAAAGAGTTTTTTTTTGTGGTGGTTGGTGGGGTGGGAATTGGAAGAAAAAAGAGCCTACCTGGCATGTAGGCCATTATCTAACCTAGTCACTTATAAGGCCTGCTCTGAAAGGAATTTACTGAAATGTGTTAATTTTAGTGGTTTCCAAATAGGAAACTAAGGGTGTGGAGTGAAGTCCATTCATTGCTGAAATTGGGGTGAAAGGTAATTCGTGCCTTTCGCATGACTCCCACATGTCTCCCCTGACAAGGCCTTCTCAATCCCTACAAAGAAAACCTTATTCAGTGAGACATATAAAGATATCAAATACACTGTCATGAAATGACCTCCATAAATCAACTGAAACATCTTCAATGATTTATGCTGTGAGAGCCCAGAGAACATTTGTAATTTTGAAACATAGGAGGGCTTTTAGGGGTTTTTAGTGGCTCTTCTTCTGGTTCATATTAGACCAGAGAATATTAATCTGCAGGAAGAGAATCTGATTTATACCTGATGGTGTAGTTGGCATCTTGTTTTCCTAATGAGAGGTGGTCCAGGCCCCAGGGCCTTCCCAACCACTTATTACAGGGAGAAAAAGGTGAAATGAGGAGGGGACTTGCACTTTCCAGTGTCAGACTTGCTCCCAGGAAGGCTGCTTTTCATCCCTGAAGGAGGCATTTCATACACAAATGACCACAACATCAAATACCACAGGACATCCCAGGCACAGAACACATTAATTTACAGAGCTGAAATTAAACAACATGATTCATTTTCAACAGTCATTTTCACAACAGGATCCAGAGCCTTTTACTATTCTTTGTGGAATGGAAACCACTTATGCAAAGTTATTTGCATAGAATTTCTTTGGAGGTCTGACTGCCATTTCATGCTTCTTTGGCCAATGTCTTTGGCTAAGATTTCCTGAAGAAGTGGGCAGAAGCAGAATACGCTATGATCCCTGAATGTTCACTAGAGCCTAGATGTGACTTCATTGCTAGAAAGCTACAGCTGTCTGTGTAATACACAGAGCTGGCTGCTCCCCACATTCTTCAGTCAAGGGTTACTTATAAACTGCCCGCTGTTTGAACTTCCACTCCTTGGAAAATTAACATGGGCTTTCTGGCATGCTGCACAACCGTTTTACGTTTCTGTTTCCAATAGCACAGAAAAATTCTGGAATTGTACGTTACTCCACAACTTCAGTTTATTATAGACCAGATTGCTTAATTGACCAAATGTTGGGAATCTTAAGGTAAGGCTGATAAAGTTTTGTATGTTCATTTGTTTTGGTTTTTCTTTCAAGAGCTGACTTAAGAGTTCCTGCATGAATTAGCACCTGTAAATTCGATCCATACTAGTTTGGGAATTTGAAAAATGAATAGATTTCTTAATAGAAAAAAATTATTGCAAAACGATAATAATAGTCGTTCAGAAAGCAGTCCAGATCTCCCTTATCTCAGCATTTCATATTCTTTTTTTAAAATTATTTATCTATTATTATTATTATTATTATTATTATTATTATTATTATTGGGGGAACAGTGTGTTTTTCCAGGACCCGTCAGCTCCAAGTCAAGTAGTTGTTTCAATCTAGTTGTGGAAGGCGCATCTCAGTGGCCTATGTGGGAATTGAACCGGCAACCTTGGTGTTATGAGCCTGTGCTCTAACCACCTGAGCTAACTGGCAGCCCCTCATATTCTTTTAAGGAAACCTTTTTGAAAATTTGATATTTCAGTTGAATAAATGAATACCTAACAGCTTAATAAATTACTGTTTCTTCAAATATTGTAACAATTTTCATACCCATATTGCCATCACATATTTTGATAATTTGTAATGAAATGTTATGAATACAAAATATTTTGAATTTTCTTGAGTTTAGCATCTGCATTCAAGAACAGTGGATTTACATCCACATTTGGATACACTACAACTACGGTAATGACTATTTCCAGAAGTTTATTAATACTAACACAGTTTCCCTAGGTTTAAATAACCAGGTCTTATTTAAGTTGTTCTTATGTTAAAGTAAGAGTCTACACAAACCCAAAATCAGAGCATAAATTTTACGTGTTCAGAGATGTTACATTAGACCATATGGTAATTTCCCTTGATTCAACCCCATGCTAAGTGCATTGATGCATCATCTCACTGTTACTCCAGAAACCCTTTGGAATATATATATATATACATATATATATATATATATATGTATATATATATATATATATTATTGGGGAATCAGGGAAGGGGAACAGACAAGTTGCTGTCCTTTTGTTCTTCAGTCTAGTTGTGGAGGACGTCGCTTCACTGGCCCATGTTGGTATTATCATTGCGCTCTTCCTGGGTGAGGCAGTCACTCTCTGGCCATTGGACAGCTGCTCACAGCGGCTCATGGCAGCTCATGAGAGCTCACGCCCACTGCGGCCAGCCCCACTGTAGCCTACGCCGTCGCCAGTGACTCACGACAGCCCAGCTCCAGGTCGAGCTGTTGTTCACCATCTTAGATGTAAAGGGCGCAGCGTCACTGGCCCCCATGTAGGATCCAAACTGGGGCCCTGCTGCTCAGACCAGGCATCCCAAACCAACTCCTAACCAATGCGTCACTCGGCCAGCCCTGAAATATATATTAATATATAAAATAGTAGTTACCTGTTACAAATGAAGCAACTGAAAATGAGAGAAGTAGTCATCTACCCAAGGGCACAGCGGATACGTAGCAGAGCCCAAGATTTAACCCAGTCTCTGATTCTAAAACCTCTCAATTAATCTCTTCATTTTGAGAACTTTCCTTCCATCTGCACAAGAAAACCTTGTTTCAATACTATGCAAATGAAGACAATATTTTGAATTTCTAATGGTTCTAAGAATTCTACCTTAGATAATCAGCCAATCAACAAATATTTATTTTTCACCCACCCATGCTGTTTTCCAGGTAAGTCCTGGGAAGGTACAAGATCTCTATTAACTACACAAAGGAGAATATCATTGGTACCTTTACTTTGAAAACACGGAGCAAATATGTATATATTTGGCATATGAGGTCTGACAATTAAGTTCAGGAACTTCTTGCAATAATGTTGCTAACCTTCTTTTGATATCAGAGGGATTATTCATTATGAGTTTGTACCATCTGGACAGTTAACCAAGTTTACTATTTGGGAGTGCTGAAAAGGCTGCATGAAAAAGTTAGACGACCTGAACTTTTTGCCAACAATTTATGGCTCTTGCATCATGACAATGCACCAGCTCACACTGTCTGTGAGGGAGTTTTTAGCCAGTAAACAAATAACTGTATTGGAACATCCTTCCTACTCACCCGATCTGGCCCCCAGTGACTTCTTTCTTTACCCAAAGATCCAGGAAATATTGAAAGGAAGACATTTTTAAGACATTCAGGGCATCAAGAGTAGTACAACAACAGCTCTGATGGTCATTCTAGAAAAAGATTTCCAAAATTGCTTTGAAGGGTGGAGTAGGCGCTGGCGTCGGTGCATAGCTTCCCAAAGGGAGTACTTCGAAGATGTACTAGTGATATTCAGCAATGAGGTATGTAGCACTTTTTCTAGCATGAGCTTGCAAGCTTAATTGTCCGACCTCGTGGTCATACTGGATATGTATGTTTAGTTATAGCATATATTAATCAACACTCAATCAAGAAATAATATTGAATTACTATACGTAATATGGTATCATAGAGTAAATATGGATTTCGATTGAGTCTTAGATCTACCACTCAAAGTTCCTTCCATCTTTAAACCTTTGTAAGTTGGAATAATACCACCTGCATCATATTAAATGGGGCAATGCCTGTTAAGCACCTAGCATACTATCTGGCACATGGTTCACTACAACACAAAGCACTCTGCCATACTTGGCTCACGTCATCCTTCCAGAAACCTGTGTATCCAACCAAGTGTATATCTATGCATACATGTAGCCTCTCCTCAACACCCTCTGGCCTCTCCATCTAACCAAGTGGCCACTCTCACTTCTTTGGCCATTTTTCCATTCTCCAAATTTACATAGTTAACATGACATAGGACGAGAGCAGACTGCTATTGGTTCGATGTAGGAAACATGAGTTTTCCTTGTGTTCTGTGAACACACCGGTTGGGGACAGTGACTCCAAGTTCCAGTTGTTCAACCCACCAAAAAAGCAATTCTTTCCCTAAAGGGCAGAAAACATTTTTCCTCTCTGCATCTTACAACATTTATATAGTTCAGCTTTTCCTTCCTCCTCAGCTACCTCCTAACTTTATTTAGGACAGGAGCAGAAGAATCTGCACCCCTTAGAGTATTGTCCTCCTCGGGGCCAAAGGCCCAGCTTCAAATTCTGTAGCTGTAAGACTGCAGGTTTCATATTCCAAGTCAATTCCTGCTTTAGCAAGTCTGATAATTGAAATTTGTGTATTTGGTTGCTGTGTATTAGGGATAACTGTCCTGGCAATCTTCTTCATTAATTAAAAAAAAAAAGCCCTCGATATAGAATTTTAATGGTGACCCTCTGATTAAAAAGAATCTCAAAATATATAGATTTGGATTTCTAGTGTCATTCACAGCAATTTAACTAAAGAGCCCAAGTGTTGCAAGCCTACCATATACTCAGCATAGTGCCACGCTTTGTGCGGGAAGTCTGAGTGGAGGCAGTGGGGCTTACAGGTTCAAAGCATGGACTTGGAGTTACTCAGACCCAGACCTGAGTCCAAGTTTCTGACTGTGATCTCGAGTACGTTGCTTAGTCTTTTTGAGCCACAGTAAAAAGGGGAATGATAATAAAACTAGCAACCTCAAGGGTTGTGGGGGTTTATATAAAATAGTGTATGCAAAGCACAATGTTTAACATTTTTTAAGTAACCCAAAGGACTAGCTATCATTATACAAAAGATATTTTTCCTGTCTTATTGCAGCAACAGCGTGTGTCCACAGAACAATCAGAGGATATAAGCCTCTTAATAGCACACTAAATTGTGTGAAATGTGTACTAAGGCTAGCACTGAGACACTGAGGTTTTTAGTTTACCTTGTTAGATACTGTGTTAGTTTCTTGGGGCAGCCACAAATCGGGTGGCTTAAAACAACAGAAATTCATTGTCTCACAGTTGTGGAGGCTGGAACTCTTAAATCAAGGTATTGGGAGGGCCATGCTCCCTCAGAAACCTGTAAGGGAAGATCCCTCCTTGCCTCTTCCAGCTTCTGGTAGCCCCAGATGTTCCTTGGCTGGTGGCTGCATTAGGCATTCTCCATATGCATGTCTCTTCACATCATTCCCCCTCTATGTGTGCCTGGTTTTGTGTCTAAATTTCTCTTTTTATAAGGACACCAGCCATAGTGGATAGGGGTCCACTTTAATGACCTCATTTTAACTTAATTACCTCTGTAAATACCAAATTACCAAAAAAGATCACATTCTGATCTATAGGGGTTAGGCCCTCAACCTATCCTTTTGGGAGGAGGACACAATTCAACGCATATCGGATACATACCCTGTAGTGTTGTCTATAACCTCGAGCTCCACTGGTGAAAGTCTCTCACTTGTGGTGTTTATTGACTGCCATGCATTGGATATTTCCAAATTTGGGGCTCATACCTCATCGGTAGCGTTCAGATATGGCAGAAATTTGTCATTCTGTAACTTTATGGTGTTTTAGAAGGGCCCCTGAAACACCTCAAAAGATTTGGAATTGCATGGGAAACATTGTAAAATAAGTGATGAAAACTTCTAGGGTATGTTGTATGGGTGAACAATGGTTGTAAATTAAATGAATAGGCGGGACTTTGGGCAGCCCAAGAGGGCCACTTCATTCTTTCCAGTTCCCTGGCATCATCATAGTGTATTTAAGCCGGACTTAGACGAAAGAACTTATGAACTGACTTATGAAAGGGGACATCTTATAATATTGCCAAGCTACTGATAGTGTATAAGGTAACTTTCAGTACTCTTTTTATGACTTATGTAAATGTTTTACTAGATCCCAAATACAGAAAAATGAGACAGAAAGCAAACCATGGATCATGATAGAAATTATCTAGAGTGGTTTTTTTTTCTGCAATGAAAGCCATAGACCTGACTACCTTCTATTTACTTGCCCTCGCCTTTTTTGGGAAAAATTCAGCCTCAACTCAGATCCCATTGTTACAGTATTGCCCCAACCCCAGTGGTCAACAAGACAACATCGATACTGAGACTTCCTAGGAATGAGCTTTCTTAGCTCCCTGAGACCACGCTATCCAACCAAAAGGTTGGTCATCAATGCATCCTTCGGATTGAGTTATGACCAAAAGGGGGAACTGTGGATGAAAAAATGGGTTCTATGGAGAGTGACCTAACAGGGTGACCTGATCATAAATTCCTAACTGGGCAGGTCATGGTGGGTGGTCACAACCCAGGCATATAACTTTTTAGTAAAAGGTTTATCTTTGCCTTAAGCAAGCCCTGTTTATTGTTTCTGTGCATCTAGATTTACACACCTTAGAAATTAGTCATAACCACCCTCAAGAGAGCACATCATCTTACAATTGTATAATCCAGTCCCCGTCTTGCTTCTCCCACTTCTATGCAATCTTCCTTACATCTTCCTGAATTTCAAATGCATAAAAGAAGCTGCAAGACTGTTGTTCTCCAGAGAGCATTTGAGATCTTCCTTCCCGGTATATGTTGTCAGTTTGGCTCAAATAAACACTTAAAAAATTGTCTCAAAAAAAGAAAGAATTTGGTCATTCTAGCACAGATTCTTTCAGGATATATACTGGTTCAGTGGCTTATTTTCTTTTCTTTTAGAATGTTGCTCCCCTTTATCTTATAATTTTAAAATTGCAAAAGTAATATGTGCTTATTGTAACAACTCAGTGATATATGAAAGCAAAAGTTAGCCATCTCTCCCTAGCTTTTTGCCATTTTCATCTTCTCCAGTGGTAAAATCAATATTAATAATCTAATGTCCGTCTTCCCATTTATTTCTTCCTGTTCAATAATGAGCAAATGGACCTTGTTATTTGGGGGGTTACTTATTTTTACAGAAAATGAGATTATGCTATATCTATCATTTTCCATCCTAGTCAATAGATAGAGAGCTGTGTATTTTTTTAATAGTTGCATAATATATGAGTATACTATAGTTTTTTCAAAATTTGTGTAAAGGTTATTATTTGTGTAAAAGAAAACTATTGGTTTTTGTGTGTTAGTATAGTAACCAACAATTAGCTCAGTTGATCGTCTTGAGGTTTCTAGGTATACAATTATATCATCTTCAAATAATGGTAATTGTTGCCTCTTCCTTTCAATTATGGAGATTTACTTTCTATCTTGATAAAACAAATATTTGTATGCTTTTACAGAACAAAGACAATGGTATTTTTTGTTTTCTAATTCATATAGGTGATTTCAGATCTTCAAACTGCAGTTCATGTCCCATTTGTGGGTCACCAAATCCCTTTAGTATATTATGACCAGCATTTTTGTAACCTGAAATAAAATAGAATAAAAATAGAATAGAAAACTGTCAGAGAGCAATGCATCTAGTAAGGGTTATGAATCTTACATCTCAGTTTCGAGTGTGCACATGCATGCACGTTTACTTTATCACAGGGATAAATTAATGTCTTGCTGTAGGTTGTGATTAAAAAAAAGTTTGAAATACACTCATATAAATGATCTCATTTCTGGAATTTACTGATACTTTTCCTTTTCCTCTGGCAGTTGGAGGATGCCCTCTCCTCTCAGCTGCATCAAGCCTCGCCTCCCATAAGTAACGCTGAGTGGAGTTATGTAAGCACTGCCGTGGCTTGTCAGCCTTTTGGTGGATAACAGTGGGTGGCAGAAGCTCTGGGTTAGAATGTGATTTCTTCAGCAGAATATCCCAGACATAGAGACTAGAATCAGTTTGCTGGAAAAAAAGCCAAAGGTAAAGGAACTATTTGTTGAGTTCAGACAGAATAGTGAGTACATCTGTATTGCCTTTTTTTGTGGAAAATTATGACTTATTTGCCAAATAAAGTGTACAGGGATTGCAAATCCATACTTGATTTTTATGCTACCTTTCTGACCACTTAGGCAACTCAGTTTCTCAAGGAGGCAGAAGTAGGTGAGATATAATCAGGGCATAATCCCTTAGGTGTCATTGTGCCTACGCCTTTGTGGGCAGCCTCCCAGGCACAAAGGGATGTCCTAAGAGGCACAGGAATAAATGAAGTGTGGTCCTTGCCTTCATGGGCTGCTTTCGGCTCTCTCACATTATAGCTATTCAGATACTTACATTAGCCTAGTATTCGTGTATCTACAGTTTCACACAAAATGTAGAAAAGGTGCTGTTAAAGGGAGCATCAAGTAGGTAAAAACTCCCATTTGTAAATTAAAAGTCACTCAGTAATAAAAAGGTATATTTTTAAAAGTAGGTAACAAATGGCTCTCATTTACTTTTATACCCTTTAATCCAGGTAGCTGCAGAGTCCAGGGACCAGGTCCCGAGCAGGTCATGCCCTGAGCGGCAGGCGCTGATGGTCTTCACTCCGATGCTCAGCTGTTCACCTGACCAAGTCGCCTTCTGCTACCTTAGACTCATCTCCAGTTTCTAGTCACTTAAGATGTACTTACTCACAGCCCCCCATGCCTCTCCATTCTACAGCCTCTTCTCTGGCTGCCACTGCCCTGGTGATTTTGCTTTCTCTCATCTTTGACTCCCCAGAAGGCAGGAGACATGGAAAGACAGAAAGAGAAAACAAATCTGATAGTCACACTCACCTCTTTTGTGTAAGAGCACTGTATTTTCTAGCCGTTGGCCACTCTCGGAGATTTTGGCATGCTCTTGCTTTGGCTTCACTTGCACCACCCTGGTTGTATCCAGCTCCCTAGAGCACTTGCGCTGCTGTAGCGGCGTAAGGTTAAAGCGCACAATTCTGCTGACATGCTTGAGATTCATGATCGTTAACCTCAAGTGAGTCCCCAATACTCTTCTCCAGTAGTGCTACATTTCACTAGTCCATTCGCTCTCCTGCTCTTCTGGAAGGCCATTCCATTCACACCTTCTGCTCTCTGCTCACTTTGAGCTGATGACTTTGCTTCTTAATTTTTTTTTTAATTGGGAAACAGTGTGTATTTCCAGGACCCATCAGCTCCAAGTCGAGTAGTTGCTTCAATCTAGTTGTGGAAGGTGCAGCTCAGCGACCCATGTGGGGATCAAACCGGCAACCTTGGTGTTGTGAGTACTGCGCTCTAACCATCTGAGCTAAACAGCCACCCTGCTTCTTATTTTAATGAGAAGATGGGAGCAATCAGAAGAGAACGGCCACAGGGTCTCATGGGCACCTAGTCCCATCTATCTGCTACTCTGTGCATGTTCCCTACCTTCTCATCTGTAACTGTGCGCAAATGGCCCTATGTTAGGCCAACCCATCCACTTGTGCATTAGATCGAGCTCTTCTTGGCTACTCAAGAGTTTTGATTTAGTAATTTTCCATATTCATATTATCACCATTTCCCCCCCTCTCTGCTGAATCCTTCTCATCTGCAATACAAATACCTTTTTATTTCTCCCATGTTAGAACATTCTCTGTTCATGTTTCCCCTTCCTCTTTACGCACTTCTCCCTTCTGTTTTCACCCGGCATTCTTAACCTTTTTGTGCCATGGAATCCCTTTAATGGTCTGGTGAAGACTATGGATTCCTTCTCAGAATAATGTTTTTAAATGCTTAAAATAAAACATAGGATGCAAAAGAGACACATTTTATATATTATATATATATATATATATATATATATAATATATAAAATCAAGATTTTTATTGGAGAATTGGGGGAGGGGAACAGTGTTGGGGAATTGGGGAAGGGACCAGCCAAGTTGTTGTTCTTCATTATTTGTTGTGGAGGGCGCCAGTCTCCATCTGGCTTCCCGTTGGCAGCTTGTGGCCTCTAAGCTCAAGTTGCTGTGTTGAATATTAGTTGCAGGTGGGTGTAGCCACCATCCCATGTGGGAGTCGAACCAGCAGCCTTGTTGTTAAGAGCACACGCTCTATCCACTGAGCATCCGAGCGGCAGCTCAGCTCAAGGTGCCGAGTTCAGTTTTTGTTGCGGGTGGGCATAGCCCACCATTGAACAGGCAATCTTGTTACACCAGCTGAGCCATCCTGCCACCTGCTGGCAGCTCAGTGACAGCTCAGGTGCAGCGTCACTGGCCTATGGGGGAATCAAACCGGTGGCCCTGTTGCTCAGAGCTCGCACTCTTAAGCCAACTATTAACCAACTGAGCCACTTGGCCGGCCCGGGATAAATTATATTGAATATAGTCATCAAAATAAGTTTGAACTGTTGTGATATGGTAACGTGTTATTCTTTATTAATACATTAAATAATATATTGAAAATACAGGCAAACAAAAGTTAAATTTTGTTTTTTTAAGATGTATTGCTGCAGAGGTTCTCTCCAATCATAGCTCTTGCCCGTACCCATGTAAAAAAGGTTGTGCCATTTTATGAGAGTTAAGAATTCTCATTTAATCTGTCGAGTTTTGTAAGATTTAAAGAATGAAAATCACACATTTCCTTCCATATATTGATCAACAAGCAATTACGGATAGAAAAGGAACATTGGAAAGCAACAAAGATGTCTGTCTTACCACTGTGAGAATATGTACGTTCACCACCAGGCAGCTTTTAAATGACTTCTGGGCACTTTTGCCAAGAGTTGGCCAGCCACGTTTGTATGAGCGCTTGTACAGCAGATCAGTCATGTGAGTGCTATTGATGGGTCTGCTAATTACTGTAAATTTGATCAAGTAATGATCATGATGTTTGGAGATATCTGTAACAGTATATCGTGATATGAAGAGATCCATTGTTTCTGTTGGTGAC
This sequence comes from Hipposideros armiger, assembly GCF_001890085.2. Taxonomy (NCBI): domain Eukaryota; kingdom Metazoa; phylum Chordata; class Mammalia; order Chiroptera; family Hipposideridae; genus Hipposideros; species Hipposideros armiger. The sequence goes on along the minus strand of NW_017731454.1, from coordinate 3,306,242 downwards.
CAAGAAACAAACACCAGTGATTTTTACATGAATAATTAAAGAAAATGATTAGCTAGAAAGTAGTCAAAATTAAGATGTAATCTTTTTCGCATCTAAATTCATGAGTTCTCTGAATTCTATTCACAGATTCCTTGGGGACCTAAATTTAAGAGGCCCTGCTTTTGATAGCAACATTCCCTTTAAGAGTTATGTTCTCTGCTTGCTACTTCTCTTTCCCCTGACTCTAATGAGTCCACGTCAATCGGGATTTTTCCCCTTAATTCACTAAAACTATTTTATCAGGGCCACCGATGACTTCTATATTGTTATAGGCTATCATCTTGCTTGCCTTATCAGCAGTATTTGAGACAATTGGTCATTCTTTCTTCTTGATATACTTTCCTTCACTTGGCTTCAAGAATATGTATGTACTCTCTCGGCTTTCCTCCTGCCTTTCTGGCCACAAGTTCTCAAATCCCTTTTCTGTTTCCTCACCTCCTGCCTGATAAATCTTGGAGTGACCCAGAACTCAATCCTTAGACATCTTCTTTTTCTATCTATACACATTCTCTCATTCATCTCATCCAGCCTTGAGGCTTTAAATATTCATTTTATTCTAGTGTTCCCTCCCAATAGCTATATCTCCAGCTGTGACCTACCTGCTGAATCCCACACTGCTATTCAGCATCTCCACCTGGTTGTCTAATAGGCACTCAGATTCATCAAGTTCAAATCTAGGTTCCCAACGTTCTCCCCAAACCTGCTTTTCTTGCTGTCTTTCTTATCTCAGCAAGTGGCAGCTCCACTCTTTTAGTTGCTTTGCTCAACCACTTCGAGTCAGGTTTAACTCTTCTTTCTCTCACATCCCACATCAAATCCATCAGCAAAACTTGTCAGATCTAGCTTCAGAGTATAACCTGTTACCATTTTCCACCATCTCACTGTCACCACCCTGACACAAGCCTCCAAGGCCTTCCCCTGGAAATACCATAGCCTCCTCACCACTCCCTGCTCCTTTTTTCTATCCTGAATGTTGGAAGTTCAGAAATCTTACAAGCAACCCATCCGCTCTACTCCTATGAATTCAGAAAAAATATGCACAGTTTTCTAACTATATTCAAAACTCTTGTAAGTGCCAGGCACTGCTAATGTACATAATTCCAAAATAATGGATATTTTTCCATGAGTAACTGATCGAATTATTCAATTCATTCATTCATCATTTACCCAATAGGATTTCAAATATAGTTCTATAGGTTTGAAATCCATATTAAGACAGTTTAAAAAGCATGATACCTCAACTTTAGGAGCTCATTTTTAAAGAATGCTCAGAAATTGTTTCAAATGTTCAAATGAAATTATAATGTTTATCCCTGTTATTTCTGTCACGTGACTGCCAAATACACACGATGTGTTACTTAATAGCTGCATTCTTCTCCTCTTCATTCTCTGCAATGGAATCAGAAAATAATAGAAATACCTCAGGAACCTTAGAGTGCTAATAATCTTTCTTAGCAATTAATTACATCAGTCATTCAATAAACACTATTGAATGGTTTTTATGTGCCAGTCATTTTAATGGGTGCTGAGGATACAAAGATGAATAAAACCCAGTGAATATCCTCAGAGAGATCACAGACAAATGGAGGAGGCAGAGAAGAAAATAACCAGGTATAACACAATGTGATATGCACCCCAATGGAGGTGGTAGGTATTAGGTACCACAATAGCACAAAGAATGGAATGAGCAGCTTGGTTTAAATGCCTCAGGAAGTTTCATCCTGAGGCATTGTCTGGGATTTCTTGAAAAATAATATGATCTTGGTTTCCATGTGCAGAAGGGTTTCTGTCCCTACCACACCTCAACTCTGTTCCAGGGCTTGGAATTCTAAAGGATGAAAAAAAGGACATCATAGGTAATGTAAACACCCTGGGTTGGAAAAATGCCAGCCTGACATGTTCCAGAAAGTGGGTTCTATTCTGAAATTTCCTAAGGTAGATATATTCTGAAATCTCTCATCCATTCACAGATTGGGAACGTTTCTTAGGGATTCCTCCCTTATAAATAATTTACTTTATACATATTTTATATATACATACATACATATATATATATATATATATATGTGTGTGTGTGTGTGTGTGTGTGTGTGTGTGTGTGTGTCAGAGAGTCATATTTAAAAACCAGCCTTCCTGAGTGGAGATGAGATGGAGACTTGTGGAAAATTATTAGAAATTTCAGAATTATAATAAACCACCTGAGTATGTTAAAGCATCATCTTGCTCTCATCCTACCTTAGGAATAACAGGTGCATGGAGCCAGGAAGTAATGCTCCAATTCTCTTCGTATTACTTACAAGAAAACTGAGACCAATTCGGGGATAAGGAACTTTCCGAGAATTACCCTGCTAGTCTGTAAAACCATTGGGAGTAGAACCCAAGTGTCCTGTCTCAGTCTGGTGCTGCGTCTTCCACTGTATGTGATTTCATTGGCTGATACACAGAAAAAACTTTTGCCTTCAGGATTCTGTAGGCTGATCTGAGGTTATTTAGCCAAGAATACATTTTTTTTGAGGGGGAGGAGGCGGGGGATGGAATATCAGCTATAGGCTATCCATTGGCCTTTGACCAGATTTCCCCCCCTACCCAGAGTGGCTACAACAGAAAGGCCACAGAAATAGCTCTAGTAGTCCTAAGCAAGTGGCCACCTGGGTCCATGAGCCTGATGCCAATACTTGGGAGCAAAGCACAGAGAGGTTCAAGGTCTGGACAGCAACGCAGCGAAAAGCAGGCTAATGCATGAGAAATCTAGTATCTAAATAAAAGAGCAAAATGGGAAGTCAGCATCTTTAAGGACAGGAAGGAATTGAGGGGGCAAAGTGAGGTGAAGCTCTAAGAGCAAAGTAGTAATCATGGGTCCTCAGGAACTGTAGCCGTAGGGGCCAGGTTCAGAATGGAAGCAACCTCCAGCAGAGGTAGCAAACTTACAGCCTGGCAGCTAACTTGACCTGCAGTTGTTCGGTTGAGAGTAGTGGTTTTTTTCTTTAAATTCCTTAAATCCTTTTAGGCAGGTTCCAGGCTGTCCACAGTCCCATCTGTGACCTACTCAAGACCCACTCAGATCCTTAATGAGCGCAGGCTGCTGTTTCTTTAGGGGTTCAGGTATTGCACAGCTGGATGGGGAGCTGGGCTCCTTAGCACAGCCTGACAGCCCTCACAGGCTCACAGCTATGGGTGTGGATACATTCCAACATGATGTTATTTCACAGTAGGCAAAATCAACAAAGCTAGACCTGGTCCTTAGGAATCAACTCAATACTTTATGCACTGGACTTACAGAGTTCACGAGGTCTCAAAATAATGGTATGAAAATAACATTTGTGACTTGTAGCTGCCTTGTAAAATACATTGTTTGGGAGTTCTGATGGTCAGGGAATTCCAGAGTGTACATGTCAAAGATCTGACATGTGCAATGTCATGACTCCTACAAACCCCTGCCTCACCCAGGACACATTTCATTATAAACTTTTTGTGGTATAAATGGCCTTCCAAAGATGTCCACTTACTAATCACTGGAAGTTGTGAATATGTTAGAGTACATGGCAAGGGAGAATTGAAGTTGCTTGTCGGCTAACCTTCGGATGAGGAGATTATCCTGGATTAGGTATTATCCCAGGAGACCCAATGTAATCACTAGGGTCCTTGTAAGAGGAAGAGGAAGGCAGAAGAGAGAGAACCCAGAGTTGGCAGCACGAGAAGGGATCAACCAAACATTACTTGCTTTGAATATGGAAGGAAGTGTCTGTGAACCAAGGAACACGGGGGGCCTCTAGAAGCTGGAAAAGACAAGGAGATAGGTTCTTTCTCAGAGCCTCAATGGGGAGTGCATTCCTGACAATACCTTGGTTTTAGGCCAGCACGACTTATTTTGGAATTCTTACCTCCAGAACTATAAGATAATAAATTTGGGTTCGTTTAAGCCACTGCATTTGTGGTCATTTCTTACAGCAGGAATATAAACCGAGTACATTCCTAGATGAGGAACGTGTGAATGAGTCATGACTACATCTGTGTGGTTCATCTACTACTATTCATGGTGTTTTAAACCAAGATTCACCATCTGATATTTATAATTTGGCATTTACAACAATCCTCATTTTTTGATGATGAAACTGATTTGTTTCCAAAGGATAATAATGTTTGTGAAGTTCTTTTGACTTCTAAACCGATCACGTGAGTTTTCAAAAGGCAAAAGCTGAGGATTCCAAGGCCAGCTTTCAAAACCTTGAAGACCCATCATAACTATCCATTTAGCACCGTTTAACTTGTCACTTGTGATTATGATCATAAAACACAGTTGCGTGTTTAGATGGAGTCTCTTCTTTGGTGAATAGGGGACCAAATTTCAAATTATATTAGACTGATAGATGTCTGAGATTACTACAAAGACTCTAGACTGGTAAAGTAAAAAAAGAATATAAAATGAAGTCTTTTTACAATTGTTCTATTTCTATTAATTAACATTCACAAAGGGAAAACACATTCTGACACCACTAGTAATTTCTAAATTGGTGTGACACTTGATGTGTTGCCATAATAGGATTACCAAACATATAGGAGGAGTTAATTG
>NW_017731454.1:3292871-3293898 GCF_001890085.2 Hipposideros armiger | reverse complement strand
CTGCTATTTCCTCAGACGAAAGAAACAAAAGAAAAAATAAATGGGGCTACATCAAATTCAAAAGTTTTTGTACAACAAGGGAAGCATCAACAAAACAAAAAGACAGCCTAATGCATGAGAGAAGATATTCACCAATGATACATTTGATATGGAATTAATATCCAAAATTTATAAAGAACTCATATAACTTAACACCAAAAAACCCAAACAATCCAATTAAAAAATGGGCAGAAGACCTGAATAGACATGTTTCCAAAGAGGACATACATATGGCCAGCATACATATGAAAAGATGTTCATCGTTGCTAATCATCAGAGATATGCAAATTAAAACCACAGTGAGATAGATAATCACCTTGCACATGTCAGAAAGGCTATCATCAATAAATCAACAAACAGCGAGTGTTGGCGAGGATGCGGAGAGAAGAGAACCCTCGTGCACTGTTGGTAGGATTGCAAATTGGTGCAGCCACTATGGAAAATGGAACTACATTATGACCCAGCTATTCCGCTTCTGGGTATTTATCTGAAGAAATCCAAAACACTAATTTGAAAAGATATATGCACCCCTATGTTCATTGCAGCACTATTTACAATTGTCAAGATATGGAAGCAACCTAAATGCCTATCAATAGACAAGTGGATAAATAAGATGTGGTACATATATACAATGGAATATTACTCGGCCAATAAAAAGAATTCTTACCATTTGCAACAACATGGATGGATCTACAGGGTATAATGCTAAGTGAAATAGGTCAGACTGAGAAAGACAAATACCATATGATCTTACCTATATGTGGAATCTAAAGAACAAAATAAATGAACAAACAAAACAGACATAGACTCATAGATACAGAAAACAAACTGATGGTTGCTAGAGGGAAGGGGAGTTGAAGACCTGGGTGAAAAAGATGAAGGGATTAAGAAGCATAAATTGGTAGTTACAAAGTAGTCACAGGGATGTAAAGTACAGCATAGGGAATATAGTCAATAATGTTGCAACAACTATGTATAGTGCCAGGTG
>NW_017731454.1:3281939-3286656 GCF_001890085.2 Hipposideros armiger | reverse complement strand
TCCAGGTTGAGCTGTTGTTCAGCATCTTAGCTGTGGAGGGCAGTGTCACTGGCCCTCATATGTGGGATCCGAACCGGGGCCCTCTGGTGTTCCAAGCCAGTTCTTAACCATCGCGCCACTCTGCCGGCCTCCATCCTTGTCCATTTTGATTTAATCTTTGATTATAAATAACTTCGGGAACAAGTACCAAACCACATTTCAATAACAAAGCTCAAAACTCCATCCACATTCCTTTTTAAATCCTTTGTGATCTCTTCTAGGAGGGAGAATTATTTACTAATTTAAATTTTGCAGTATTGTAGATAGTATTGCCCAAACCCGCACAGCTTAAGTTGGTGAAGAACCTGTTCACAAAATATGAAGATAATATTGAGGATTTATTGGACTAGTTAGATAAAAGGCTCCATATATTTTAAAACTTTCCAACCTTTACTACATTTTCTCTCTCATCAGCTCTGATTTTTGGTTCTTCTTGTCTCCACTGGACAGAAGATAGATAAAAATGCTGATAGTTTGTTGACATATTTAACACATTAAAAAAAACCAAACAAACAAACTATGGAAACAACTGGCCTTCAAGTTGAAAATGATTAAACTAAAAGATGGTTTTTACCTCCTTTATCACCTTTAGTCGGCATCTAATACAGTGCCCAGCACACACTAAACAGTCAATAAATTGTACGCAGCCCCTATATCCTGTTAACTGTTTTTAGAATATGTTCTTTCAGACGTGTTTCTGGTTTACCTTTGCCTCCCTTTCCCCACGGCCATCATCCTGTTGTTCTCCCCATCAGTCTCTCTGAGGGCTCTTTCATGCTTCCGGACAGACCTTCAATGCTCCCTTTCCCATCTGAAACGCTCCCACTCCAGCACAGCATTGGCCATCTCCCCACAAGCAGAGGGCTGCAAACACGTCATCCTGGCACCCTGCTTTGCTNAAGGCGTTTAATTTGGACATCACTACTGTTACAGAATGGCTTTAAAGCTGGATTTGGGGTGTTCATCATAGACAGGAAGAAAAATGATTTAGTTAGGAATTCAGTTCGACTTGTCTGAACTTTCCAAGGTGCATTCTGGTTTTCAGTTGTATAAAGAAAAAAAATGTGACTGAGTAGTTTTGTTCTTCAAACTTTCACCTAAGATGTACCTCTTTTATGGTGGATCTGGTCTTAATGTTTTCTTTATGCATTGCTAGATCCTGGTTCTTCAATGTGTGCATAGAGGACTGATGTGCAAATTCAGGGGGGCACCAAATGGAAGGGAGGAAGAAGGGAAGAGGTGAGCAGCGAGGCAAGTGAGGAGCCTAGGGTACAAAATTTAGGAAGGTGCTCACTCTCTGGAAAATGCACATGCCAACCTACACTTGCATGACCATGAGGGTGGTGCCTCCATGAGAGAGGCACCCAGGGCACACATATAAGGAGCACTCGCTCTCAGGGTCATGTCCATACTGAGCTGGCACTTGCACCACCCTGAGGATGAGTGCCTCCTTACATGTGGTACCCAAGGCACCTCACTTGTCTCAGTAGTCTCACTCTGGAGGTGAGGGCATCGCCGATGATGGCTGTAATGATAAATAGATGCCTATCTCTAGGTCTTGTCCTGGAACTCCTCATGCATTCTGTACCACCCCTCTTTGGCAAACCATGGACCATTAAGGAGGTTGTACAGGAGGCTTACCTTAGTAAGGTTCCAGATCAATCCAGAATTGGGCACTATCCTTCCCAGTAACCATACCTTCTGAGGCAACCCTGGTCCAGGTTGTCTGCTCACCCCTCAGGAAAGCTGGACTCCACAGTTGACTCTGATCTAAAACACACCTTCCAAGTGTTACGGAACATCAGGGAACAGGATTAATTCAACTCTCCTATATGCCTTCTGATTTCAAAAAACTCTTCAGTCAGTGATTCTCTGAATCTATTCTGTACAAATATTGGATTGTCGGGAAAGTCATGACTCATTTTTGCAATGAAAAACATAGAAACAATACGTCATGACTTTTCCGACAACCCAATAGAAGCAATTAAAATTTCATACAATCTGTACAAAGTTGGAATGTAAACTGTAGAGATAGTTAACATGATATTTGCATCTCTGACATGCTGCCGTTGCCAATTCTGCCTTTTATGCAAGGGGTCGCTTGCATGGAATGCTAATGTTACGTAGCACAGCTATAATACGGGTTTTATTTGGAGAACAATGAATAAACAGACACGTAGCAGCATGCACACAATCATTTGAACTCTCCTCCCACAGCTGAGGCCGAGTGTGGATGTCTGCATGCACCATACATAGCCACAGCCCTGGTAGAGAATGCTCTGTGTGTTTCTAGGGTCAGTGGTCAGGGCACCTCTATGTGATTGTGTAACAATGGATGCTCTCTGGCCAGGGAAGTGGCCTTATTAGAAAGAGAAGGCCTCTAGAGCCCCGTGCTTGGTATCAGCTTATTTTCCATTGAGCTGAGCCAGTTTTCTGCTCAGCTAGTGAAAATGGGAAGGAAACAAGACTCAGGAGCCATCCATATTTGTCTCTTGCTAACAATAGGTTCGCTGTTCTCGTTCTGATTGTGAGCAATTTGAGAGAGAAGACAGTCATATGGATCTTTGCAATTCCCGTGGTGCCCTGCCTGTGGTTGAGAGCTTAATACATACTTCTTGCTTGAATGAATGAAATAATAGATTTCAATCAACACTGAATGAATGCTGTATTACAAGAAAAATAAGTATATGCTTTCATGGCTACTTGAAAACATGGACTATGCCTCCACAATGGCAAACCTCCTATTTTGGCAGAGAACAAACCCTTGCATATGGTTGAGGGTGGCTGTTGTGTGTTCTTAATGTGGAAATTGGTAGCACCATTTCTCCCCCAGCCCTTTTCACTTTTGTTTCATAACATTGGTTTCTGCCATATTGAGAGGAGGAGTTAAGACAAAAGCCTTCCTTTAGTCATCAGTGCATTTGAGGTTTATAGCCAACTTTCTCTTTCATGCCTTTGTAGTTGTACATAGATAATGCATAGGGAGGGAAGAAGTTTGGGGATAAACAATAGTGTTCATTTCTCGGAAATACCTTTTTAAAATATTGAAAATATTCTTTTGTGTAGATTTGGCATTCATAATAACAGTGACAATCATCCTCCTCCTCATTATAGCATATATGTGTGTGTGTATATATACATATACATATATATATATATTTTTTTAAATGTGTACACATTTTTAAAAAATTTTATTGGCAACAGCCATGGTCATTGGTTACACATTGCTTTCATGTTACAATGGCATAGTTGACTCTTTTAAGGAGGGTGCAGCTCATAGTGGCCCATGTGGGGATTGAACCGGCAAGTTTGGTGTTATCAGCACCACGCTATAACCAGCTGAGCTAACCGGTCATCCAGCTAATATATTTTTGAACATTAGCCCTATGTCCTGTGGTGTCCTGAGATCTTTATGTCATTTAGTCCTCCTCAATGCTATGTGATGGTCACTCTTTATTAAACCCATTACCGGCATCTTCCCAGACCTGAGTTCACCTCGGAGTCCTTCCAGGTGTTTGTTTTATAGTTATATTCCTTTTACTTCAGCAGCTGTCATGTAATGGGATCCCACTGAGATCCAGTCAAACAAGTTTTGCTGTGTCTTCCCAAAGCCTTCCAAGTTGGCAGCCATCTTTTCATCCATGATGGTTTCATTCTTTCATGGGAGGGAGCTAGAGCCTATTCTGGATATTCAAGAGGTGTGTGGTCAAAACTCCAGCTTCGTAAATATTGGCTGGCATTGTATTAAGTGTCCCCACATCCTGCCTATCTTTTTATTGAAGGATTTGTTTGAAAGTGAAGCTAGCGTTGGTTGGCTGTTAAATAGTTTTCCTGTTAATCAGAAAAACACAAACATGTTTTTAAATATATCCAGCTAACTAAAAAAAAAAATACGTTGATCATTAAGGAAAGCTGATGACTATAAATCAGAGGTTTGTTTTTTTTCTTTTTTTTTCATGTATACAGCTTGATGAATATGGACATAAGCATATACCCATAAAATAATCACCACATTCACGGCAATAGATATATCCATCACCTCCAAAACTTTTCTGTGTCCCTTTATGTTTTTCCCTCCTCTGGTAAAAACACTTAACATGCGATCTATCTTCTTAACAAATTTTTAAGTGCACAATACAGTATTCTTTAATTATAGGTACTATGTAATATAGCAGAGCTCTATAACTTATTCACCTCACACAACTGAAACATTATACCCATTGAACAACAATTTCCATTTACCCCTCCCCACCAGCCCCTGCAACCACCATTCTATTCTCTGCACCTATGAGTTCTATTTTAGATACCTCATGTAAGTGGAATTATGCAATATTTTCCCTTCTGTGACTCGCATATTTCATTCAGCATAACGACCTCCAGGTTTATCCATTTTGTCACAAATAGGATTTTCTTCTTTTTTTTAAGGATGAGTCATATACACCACATGTTCTTTATCCATTCCTCTGCTGATGGACACTTGGGTTGTTTTCACATCTTGACTATCGTGAACACTGCTGCAGTGAACATGGGAGTGAAGCTATCGCTTTGAGATCCTAATTTCAATTCTTTTGGATATATACTCAGAGGTGGGATTGCTGGATGATACGGCTCTATTTTTAATTTTCTGAGTAACAACCATGCTGTTTTCCATAGCATAAGCCAGAGTTTCTGAACATCA
>NW_017731454.1:3269644-3276134 GCF_001890085.2 Hipposideros armiger | reverse complement strand
TGTACACCTGAAACTAATATAAAATAATATTGAATGTCACCTGTAAATGAAAAAAAGTAATTAAAAAAAAAGAATGAGGTAGTTGCTTATGCAGAGCTAGACAGAAACCAAGGTAGGGTTTTTACTTAAAGGTGTGTGGCCAAATCAAGGTTTACACCCATGGAGTTGAATATGAACTTGATGTAAGAAGTTGAGTATTCTTTCAGTTTGTAAACAGCTTCATTAGGAAATTAGACAGTAAATGATGTATTCCCATTTTTAGTCAGTGAATGCTTCTTGACAGATGTCTAGCTCTCCTTGCTCTGGTCTCTCTGTTTGGGTTTCTTGAGATCCCAATCCCACCTGGTCATCTTTCCCCTGCTAAAGGCAGTGAGCTTTTCCTGGGAGGTGAAGAATAACCATTTGTTAGCTAAAGACCCTGCCCTGATGTAAGGCAACTGATACTTAAAAGAGCAAACTAAACCTGATCCCCGCTCTGTACTGCCAGGCATAATACACATATCTGTGGCCACTGTTTCATATTATTATTTTCTTTAGGGACCCGAATTAAAGAAAGCAGGTTGTCTACCCAAGACCTGCAAACACTTGGCGTTGACAATCAAATCATCTACTTCTTAAGCGTATGAATTGCAGATCAGAGTTGGATTTTTAGCTTGAGAAAAATGTGCACATGTGGAAGCTATGTGTTTGGTGGAATGAATACTCAGTTCACATTATCTGGGCATATGAGAAACTGTACGTCGATACTACAGTATATTAGCAAACAGAGTGACGATGGGTGAGGAGGAACTGCCTGGTGAAAACTCCAGCATGGGGAAAGGAACTGTCTGGGCATGGTGGCTGAGCGTTTTTGTTTCCTCCTTTGGTGCATGTGTTGACCCGTTTAGGTTCATCTGCAGGCCGATATTGCATTTAATAACACAGTATCCTGGCATGTTCTTGAACCATGCTGAGAGGCTGACAGCCAAAATGAGCTGGACCATGTTCCCACTTCATTATTTGATTGCAGACTAAGAGGAGAAATGATAGTATTCTAGTTCTTCTTTTTGGGAAAGTTTGCATTACATTTCAGAATGTTTCATTGCCAGATATTACATAGCTTTCTGGCATAGTTCCTCTCTTCCCACCCAGCTAAATAAACTTGAAAGCCAAAGAAATGTATTTACTTCCATTTCAGTCGTTAAGATGTCACCAGTTGTTACTGTCTTTATGTTGTGTGTCTCAGGGTTTACTGATTTATGGGATCTATCTGAATGTTTTGTAACCTGGTTAGCAGAAGAAAACAGGAGACTGAATGGTATCCCATTTATTATGACAGTAACCAACAGTACAAACTGGAGTTAACATCCATATAGCTTTTGTAAATTACTCAGTTGTTTGTCAATAATGGGACAGTGCCTTGCTCGATTGTGATTGGCTAAGGAGTGACAGTGGCTCTGTTTCACCAGATAAATACTGAGGATTTGAATTCTTTAGTAAAATTAACGACAGCTGGAGGAATTCCCAGCTGCACATGTATCTGGAAGTGCTTAGCTACCCAATTAATCCTAAATGGATGGATTCAGTGAAACACAAAATTTGATCTGCTTTTGCAGGGGTAATTTTGAAAAATTGGAGGCAAGCATCTTTCTCTATTTAATGCAACTCAGTGTGACTAATAAAATGTTATGCATTCTTTTTTTAAAGAACAATGCCAATAAATGTTTGTCCCTTCCTTCCTTTCTTCCTTCCTCCCTTCATTTCTACCTACCTGCGTATCTACAAATAAATATTTATTATACACCTACCATGTGCCAAGCCCATGTATGGAGCACAGAGATGAAAAATATTCAGTCACTATCCTGAGCAGTTATTGCCAGAAAGATAAAATAGTTACACATACAATTATAACAGTGGTTGATGGATAGAAGGGAGCTTTCCAGATGGACAGTGAGAAAAAGGGCTTTTCAAATAAGAGTCAACAACCTGCAGGGAGACATCAGAGCATTCCCCCCTGCTTATTCAACAGGGATTTCCTGAGTGCCTACTATGCACTACACACTGTGGGTGAAGCATGTTTGGAAACACGTGAGATGCTTAATGTGACTGGAGCGTGTTGGAGCAGAAAGACGAAAGATGAGCCTGGATGTTGGCAGGAACAATGTAAAATATCATTTTAATAATGTTGCTCCTGGTTTTGTCCTTCTTTTCAAAGTAAATGAACAGACACTTTCTTATTTTTTGTTCTAGCTTGATGTTGATGAAATAAATAGTACCGTATTGGGACAAAGATTTTGATTTGATTCGGTACATGTTTATACCCATTCTTAGTAAATAAAAACAATCATACTGAATGAATGAATGAATCACAAACTCAGCATTCAAGGGCTGAATGANGAGGTGGGATTGCTGGATGATACGGCTCTATTTTTAATTTTCTGAGTAACAACCATGCTGTTTTCCATAGCATAAGCCAGAGTTTCTGAACATCAGCACTATTGCCATCTTGGACCAGATAATTACCGTCCCTGGGAGCCTGTTCAATGCATCCTAACTTGTTTTGTTGCATGCCTGGCCTCTACCCACTAGAGGTCAGTAGCATCCCCTTCCCCCTAGTGTGACAATCAGAATGATCTCTGAACATTGCTAAATGTCATCTGGGAGGCAAAATTCCCCCAATTGGGAACCACTGTTCTAAGACCATAGTTTTTAAAAAGATTGACCTTGCACCAGAACAGAAATCGGCTGTTTCCTCCAGCTCTGCAGGCAGATTGTGTGCAGTTTCAGTATTTTGGCTTTTTCTGTTGTTGGATATGAGCTATTATTAAGTACTTTATAGTCCTTAGGTAAATATAAATATGCATAATTCCTTCTCTTCAACAGCTTATAATCAAGATTTAAGATTTTTTTTAGTTGACTATTTTAAAACCAGTGATAGATTCTTATTTTGAATGTTTTATTCCACGCTAGGCCTTTATCAATGGAAAGCTTTTAAAATAGGCATAAGTAATTATATGCTTTAAGCATTTTTATCCTTCCAAGTGTTCCTATATAGAGTAGACTTGTTCAATTTGTATCTTTCTTGATCTTTCATATATTTCTACTTGTTTTTCTCTGTAACAAATAGAGAGGGGTTATATCAGGAAATCATGTAGAAGGGGGCCTTTTATATTTTAAAGAGGAGATAAGAGGCTGTAATTATAGTAAGAGATCTGAAAAAAGGACCCAGGAATAAGTCAAGGGTAAAAACTTACCTAAAGTTCTCTTTCTCCCTAAATTTATCCAGTTATCATTTTATAAGCATAATACCCATTCCCCTTTTAAAAAACATTATGCTTAACGAAATTCATAAGTCCTTTAATGTTGGCACTTTTGCTTTCTACTTCATTAAAGAAACTGGGAAAATAGCTAAAACACCAGCTTATACTCATTTAAGTAAACTCTCAGGGCTCAGAGGGAACTTGAGAAAATAGGACATGAAAGTTTATAGTCTGTATGAGAAACCTAGTCTTGTGCCTAATAACTCGTACTGTTTTGGACAACAACAACAAAAAAGTGTTCTTATGTCTCACTTAAATCTCTCATGCTGCAACAAGGCATGTTTTCTTTCACTCTGTCCTCACTGCCAAATGACTTTTCCCCAGGCCTTGACTTCGAGCCATTCAGATTCTTAAAGCTCGTGATTTAAAATCTTCCCTTGGCTTTCTCTCTCCAGATTAGTTGATCCAAATTTCTTTGTCATGATCTGTCATCATCTGCCACCGGCCACATGCTTCCTTCAGGATCTCTGCTTTCCTTTTCAGTGCAGATTGCTGAAATCAGGCAGGGCTCAGGATGCCAGGAGGGGACCTAGGAGCTCCTGGTAAGGTATCCTGATGGGCCTTATGCTGCTATTCTCACTGGAATAGAATCCTCTCTTCTTTGTCATCAAGCCAAAAGTTTAGCTTCCCTTTGCCTTAAAAATAGTCCCCGCATGGTGTCTGTTTTCAAACTTTCCAAAGTGCTCCAGTTCACCACCTCTACCTAAATATAATGCTCTATTTTATAAGGCCTGGGAACATGGAAATTAGCAGCAAACGAGCCCCTTACTTTCTGCTGTTAATGCCCAGTGGACCTTGAAAGGGCCCTTTGCTGAAGTCAGGCTCCCCTGGTGCCTTTGTTCTGTTTCTCACTGTGGCCTTCCTCTCCAGCCTCCCTGCCTGCTTTTTTGACAGCAGCAAAGGCCCATTGCATCCTCATATTCTCCTCCTGCAGCTCTTTTTCCTAACCCACAGCACCACGCTAAGCTACCAGACAAAAGCCTCTTGAAGAATATTGGAGAACTTTTGATCCACCTGTGATCCCTTTGAAAACCAACTCAGGACTCTCTTTATTCCCAGTGCCTTTTTTGCTGTCATCTCTACTCGGCCTCAGTTTCTTTTATTTAGAAACTGCGTGCTGACCTGATTGAAATATTCTTAGCCCACCTGAGCGAACAGCTGTGCCCAGCAAGTGAAGCAAGACAGCATCTGCTGAGCTCTTCCTGGCTGGGACAGGAAAGGAGGCTGACCGCCTGTCCATCACGCATGAGATAGAGGAAACAGGAAGAATGGCGGAGATGTTTCATCAAAATGTGAAGCATTTTTTCTTACTCGTCATCAAGTCAATATTTGATTTAGAAAAGCATATGCTAAACACAATATGGTATTCTGAATTGGCTACCAGAACAGAAAAAAGGACATCAGTGGGAAACTGGTGAAATCCGATAATGCCTGGAGTGTTGTTAGCAGCAATGTTCCAATGACCAATGTTAGTTTCTTTGTTTTGACAAACGATCCCGGTTTATGTAAGATGTTTACCTTAGGGGAAACTGGGTGAAGGGTATGTTGGAACTCGGCACTATCTTTGCAACTTTTGTGTAAATCTAAAATTATTCCCAAACAAAAAGTTTATGTGAGAGGGCCACGGCTGAGCCCCAGATCCTCCTAACACCCACACAGACATTTTCATGTGTACTGGATGGAGTCAGGTAAACTGAGGCAGGAGAATTGCCCCACAAAACTACAAATCCTAACAGCTCCCTTTGGCCCTTTGACATTCCGTTCCTCCCAAAGCCACTTCTACTTTTTGAGGCTGCCCATAACTAAAGAAATGGAAAATTAGTGTAAAAAGAGTTTACTTTAAAAGAGAGCATATATAGGTTGTTTACATCTATTTCTTTCATGGTCAGTATATTAAGGACCTGATTCAAGGAAAAAAAAATATTAACATGAAATATAGCTTTAGCACTGTATTTTAATTGTTTAATTGTTGAGGCTATAACTCATTCATGTCCCTAGTGAAAATATCTGATCATATATTAGTTCCCTTGCTTGTGCTGTTTTCCCTAGCTTCTGTTCTCGGCTTATCTATAAATTATTTATTCCTTTACATGTTCCCTCATGCAATAAACATTTATAATACCACGTACTGAGCTTAACCCTGAGGGGGAAAAAGAGATGAATAAAGCATGGTTCCTGCCCGTAAGGAGTGCACAAGCTAGTGGGGAAGAAACATGCAGATAGGTCATTATTTTAAAAGTGTAATTGCAGTGATAACAAATATACACAGAAATATTAATGGAAACTAAGGGAGCCCACAGCGGGTTATCAGAAAAGCATCCTGAAATTGACACACCTCTTCTTCCAGGATGAGTAAGAATTAGGATGAGTGTATTGAAGAGACAGATTGGGCAGGAGTTTACATGATGCTTTCAGGGAACTGGGGAGCTACAAACTTTCAGCTTAGCATGTGGGGTGACTACAGGACTGGTGGGATATGAAGCTGGAGAAACAGACAGGAGACTGTCTTAGGGCCATCGCTTCTGTTGCTGGACGAGACTATGGTTGAAATGATGAAATAATAAGAAGGCAAAAGATAAAAGAAAAGAGACTGTCAGCCTCCCCTTATTTCCCATCAATTACAGTGGCTCAGGCATTTCTTGAAAACGTGGCTGACCCTGAAGGAGCAGTTTTCACCATGAAAGGAGTTGGTGGCTTTATAGATGGAATAATTACTCTTAGGCTGTTGCCCTTTGCCCTACCAGCTGAAACAGTGGTTTATTTTTAGTATTTATATGAGGACTGGTGCTCAATAACGATTGCTACTTAAACAAATAATAATACATGTAATAATTATTTTTTACCCCTGCAAAAGAATGAAAAATAAATCCTTGGCTTTTATTCAAAGGGCAACCAATGTCTTCAGTTATTTCTCATTTTAAAAACTCGTGATGAAACGTAAGTTATTTAAAGAAGCTGATAAGTTGTTCCTTTTAAAATATTATTACACTATTGATTACATTTGAATTGAGGATTTCTAAGAATGAAAAGACATTTGAGTAGGTATCTTTTTTGATATCAAAACTTTTTGGTCCCTAAACTTTTTGTGGAGAAAAGCCAATTTTTATAATTATCGGAGGCTATTGAGTAGATAGATGATAGCATGGAGTGTGTGTGTGTGTGTGTGTGTGTGTGTGTGTGTGTGTGTGTGT
>NW_017731454.1:3264711-3265814 GCF_001890085.2 Hipposideros armiger | reverse complement strand
CGTCATCCAGCAGATTTTGAAGTGACTTGAAAGACTACATAAAGCCCCCCGCCCCTCCCAAAAGTTAGTAACAAGCAAAATACCAAGGTCATGGAAAATATAAATTAAGATAGGAGATCTATACCAAGAGGAAAGTTAGACCTTAGCTCAGAGCTTCCTGGTGGCTGAAACAAAAAAAAAAACCAAAATATAATAAATTATAGGCTTCTAATTATCCATAGGGAGGACATACCTCAGGACAGATGATGACTTAATTTTTATTATATAGAACACAAAATCCTAATATTTGTAAAGAGCGCGTCTTCATTTAGTCATCAGAGGTAGATTGTAGACAACCTTCCATGTCTTGAGTGTTTTCCAGGGGAACTTTGTCAGGGCATCCATGGGGCATTTTTGCTGCAGAGTTTTCATAGGAGTTTGAATTGGCATTCCACTGACAGACAAGTGATCATGGTATCCACTAAGACAACGTTGCCAACTCCATCTACATCCACTTTATTCTCCCGAGGACTCTTTTTTTTTTAATTTTATTTTTTATTAGTTTCAGGTGTACAGAACAATGCAATAGTTATCCTTTTCACCCCTCACAACGTAACAACCCCCCTCCCCCATCCATTGCCCTCCCACCCCCGATATCATGCTTATCTATTACAATTCCATTGACTCCATTCCCACTCCCTACTCCACATCCCGTGACTATATGTATATATAACTATAGTTGACATACAATCTTATTCAACATCAGCTTCAGAAATACAGTGCGGTGGTCAGGCCTGAGGACTCCTTTTTGACAATATGTATAGTGATTCGTTTTCTGGTAAACTTTGGGTGTTCTCCCAGGGTGAGCCTCATTTCTCTTTCATGTTCGGCATCTTTACAGCATTTCATGCTAAATGATGATAGGTTTTATGGTAGTTCCAGTTTTGTAATGGAGTAATAGAATTTGCAGTAAAACCAAGTTCCCCAGAATCCGTTCAGTAAAGCAGTGATTGCTTGAAATGACAAAGGCTTGTTTCTCAACTTCTTATTTTCAGAATTAATGTAAGGCTCAGCCTATGTCCAGTGAGGCAGTTTGTTTTCCATCCTTGTCCATTTTTTTTTTT
>NW_017731454.1:3260388-3262186 GCF_001890085.2 Hipposideros armiger | reverse complement strand
TGACATGACCTAGCACTGTTGGGTCACAGTATCTTTTGTATGAATATCAACTGACCTGCTCAGTCCTCTCGGGATACCCAGGACCTAGTAAACAGTTATTGGTTAGATTCACCTGGTTCACATATACAGATGCCCAAAGAATGTATACACATTTTAAGAAAGGAAAAAACTGTATTAAAATTATGCTGATGGTAACTACTTTGAGCACCTCTTGTAATTTCAGAAGTCAAACGTAACTTGTATTCATCTTTTGTTATCAGTATATATTGAGCATTACAATTTTAATAGTTTTTTCCTAGGGCTGGCCGAGTGGCTCAGTTGGTTAAGAGCTCGCTCAAGAGTTTGAGCTCTGAGCAACAGCGGTTTCATGCCCGGCCCGAGCTGAGCAGCCGCTGAGCTGTCAACAGGTGGCGGGATGGCTCAGCTTAAAAAAAAAAAAAAGTGTTTTCCTTTCTTAAAATGTGTATACATTTTTTGGAGCACCCTCTGTATATTTTTAACAACACTTGAAGGAATTATTTTATTTAGAACTTAAGAAAGACAATAACATGCTTCGTATGAGTGACTAAAACTAAACTGTGCAGTTAGGACCAAGCAGTTAAGCATCCTTTCCCCACTGTGTGAGCAGCAAGCCACACAGATTCTGCCAGGCTGTTGAGCACTGACTTCTGGTCCCTTGGCACTAGGTGTTGGTAGCTTCCTCACCCTGGAGAACATAAGGAAAATATGTCTAGACCCCCATCTTTCCAGGTCCTTGTGCAGTCCTGCTTACTGGCCCAGTGCCGTTCTGTTTCTCAGGCCACCTCCACTGGAACGCTGCTTCCTCATCTGAAGACTGTTTACTCCCTGCTTACTGTTAGGCAGAGATCTCTCAGTGTTTGTGTCTACATTTGCCCGAAGTTTCCTATTAACGTACAGAGCCTCCCTGAACGGAATTCCTTGGCCTCGTCTCTCCTGTTCCCAGTACCCAGTGCATGGGCTCCCGCAGTGCTGGAGAGCCCGAAGCGCCCCTTTCCTCCACTTCAGCCTGCCCAGGGCTGGCTGCGGTACCCAGGGTGGTCCTCTTCTGCACTGTGGGTCCCTTTGAGCTTTGCTGTGGCAGGATGAAAGGAGTTGTATGTCCCCTGGAATATTGGGGAGAGGACACAAGCTTTCAGGATGAGCCCAATGAGGAAAAAGCTTTCCCACTGAATGGACAGCATATCTCTTGTGTGTTGATATGAACTCCCTACCTCTCCTCGCAGGCGCTTGCCTCTCCTTGGACTTAGCATTTGCTCTACAGCCATCATCATACCTACCAATAGAGACTATAGTATTCAAACATGTGTTCATTTATTTCAAAGCCAGCCTTTGGAATTCTGTATGTATATGATGTTCGTGATTCTTTTCCTTACTAAGATGAAGCATGCGCGTGATAATGAAAGAGCTGTGTTTAATAAATTCACTGGAGCTTTAAAATAGAGGAGTGTTTTCACTTTTTTAACATATATTTCAGGGAAACAAAAAAGAGCGAGAAAAATAGATAAAAACAAAATGTAGCTACGTCAAGCAACTGCTACCTTATTTTCCCCATTGAAATAACAGCAGGGCATATGTGTGACGAGGGAGCCCGTATTCTGCTTTTGGAAGGGGAAAGTGTCTTGTTTCTCAGAGGTGACTCTTTGAGCCCATTTAGGAATACAAAAGTCTCTGATGAATTGGCTCGTTTTGTTGCCAGGGCTGGCCTTGAACCCAGGGTGTGCATGGGGTAGCAGCGGGCATGAATGTGCTTACTCTGTGACTGGTGGCTGCCCCAAGC
>NW_017731454.1:3249900-3257298 GCF_001890085.2 Hipposideros armiger | reverse complement strand
TTTTTTTATTTTTCAATTACAGTTGTCATATAGTATTATATTCATTTCAGATGTACAGCATAGTGGTTAGACAGTTATATAACTAATGAACTGATCACCTTGATAAATCTAGTACCCATCTGACACCATGCCAAACATTTTTAATTTCTATAATTTTGTCATATTTTAATGTCTGTTAAAAAAGGCTAATGCTCCTTCTTTATTCTTGTTAAAGCATTTTTTTCTGAAAAATTTTTGAAGACTAGTTTTTCCAAATCAACTTTCGTGTGATATTGTTAAATTAACATGGGTTTTGTTTTTCACTGTTCTTTCCAACAGTTTCCCAGCAAAACCTGGAGGCAGGAAGTGTGTACTCCTTTTGGGTGGAGTGTGGGCGTTGCTGGGCTACCTATTAACATTTTTCTCCCACTCCCTGAGACCTTCTCATTCACTTTTTCATTCAGTAAAACATTTTGAGCTCCTCTGAGGTACAACCCTTTGCGCTGGGTGCTCTGAGGACAATAAGAGCTGATAAGACATGGTATCTGCCTGAAATAAAGTAGATGCTTCACTCTGCCTTCCCTAATACCTCCAGCCATCTCTCTGGGGAAGCATTTCTGTTCTTGATGACACACCTGGATTCTTTTAGCTGTCAACACGTATTTCCTTACTGAGAAGTTTTATGAGTAAAAATTATCTCCAAAGAATTAAAGATAATTTTTCATCAGTTTCTGAGGCTACAGAAATGAGACAGGAGAAATTCGAGTCCTTTCAATACTTTCTTCTTCTTTTCTAAACCAGCCTATATTATTCTTCCCTTTATATGCCTGAAAGAAAAGTCTTTTTTTTTTTTTAAGATACAAGTGATTGCCTGAAGCTACGTTTAGGAGAAACATGTTTACTATTATTATATCACTAATACGACTCTCAAGAAAATGGACCACAACTTAAACATAGTGATTTGTGTGCTACTTTGTACGCTACTCGGGAAATGGGAGAAGGAAGCACTTCTCAGTCAATCACTTTTCCAGAAGGGTCGTAGACATCCATTTACAAGAAATTGTTAGTTGCCTCATCAGTATGCAGCTCTGCATCTCCGAGCAGCACATTCAACATATCCTGAGCAAATACTGTCATTACCTTGTTAACATCGCTGCTGAAACTGGATTAGTGCAGCTTGAGCTGCCGCCCTTGAATGAAGACCTTGTGCTGTGGCTCATGCTTGCAGGTGCCAGTGCTAGGATCAGCCAGGTGTCGCCACCCGGGCACTCACCCGTGTCACATGGATTCGTCAGAAGCTCTCGCCAGCAGTGCTGGTTCCTGGGGTGGCTGCTCAATGTCCCAGGCGTGATGCTATTCTGTGGCGAGTACATAGTAAAGCTTGATTGCTTGAGGCCACCTTCTCCCAGCAGGTGATCGTTTTCCCCTTCCCAGAAGGAGAGTGAGCTCCATAAACACACCATCCCTACCTTTAGGATAAAGTTTTTATTGAATGCAAAACTATGACCGTGACTTCTTTCAACTCCTGTTATCCTTTAGTCTCACAGAAGGGTTTTGATTTATTGCTCATTGTGTTCATTGATATAGCATTTCTTACATACGTGTTCAGTATTATGCACAGATTATCAAAGCACTTTTTGCTAGACAGCATCTATATAAAGTAATCTTTGTCTTTTGTTCATCCCCCAATGTATTAGGTTGAACCCTATGAAACTGCAATTCTACAGTAACTCAATATATGAGTTACTATAAGTAAAAGGAATCTGCCCCACTGTTATCACCTTTGATTTAACTTGCAAATCTGCTGTTAGCCTGCATTTCAACTTCTTTTTCACAAGTGCCTCAATGGCCATGACTGATACATATTTCCCTTCCAGCTCCATCTGAGCCATTTTGTCACCTCCATCTTTTTTTTAAAGTATAGTTTGTATACAATATTATATGAGTTATATTAGTTTCAGGTATACAATGATAGTGATTAGACATTTTTATACCTTCCATGTGGTCACCCCACTAATTCTGGCAACCATCTGTCGCCATGCAAATGTCACTTCCTTCTTCGTACTTGTGAGGTCAGTTGAAATTCTTCTGTTATTGTATCTCCATTAATGGGTCTTCTTGGACTGGAAAGAAATACCCATTTGAAATCAAGCAGTTACAGTAATTGCCAAACTAGTCAACGTAACAAGAACAGTAAGGTTGGCTAAGTTTTCTACATGAATATTATTATTCCTTTTAAATAAATTATGTAAAACAGTTACAATAGCACCCATTGTGGATTTGAATTCCACTAATCAGATAATTCACACAAAGCGTGTACTTTGTTTTTAATTATATTTTTATATGTAATTATAATTTAATTATAAGACATAATCTGTCTGTAAGTAGTATGAACATAATTGGAGGAGTTCTCACTTAAGAGAAAAAGAAAATTCTCAAGGGTGCCGCCTTAGAATCTCCTACCAGTAACTAAAATCCTGAGTAAAATCCTGTCATTAAAGCAAAAGCTCAAAGAACTCCACAAACCAAAATCTTAGTAATCTGGAGATATCATGTGGAGTTACAATCAGCAAACATGTCTTTTGAAAAGCAGTCCGCAGTTCAGTTTCCATGATCTGATTCCCATGTCTTTACCTACATCCATCATTCCAAATTAGTGAAATTTTGGTGTATGAGCAGGGTTAACAAAATATTGCAGAGTGTTGTTCTATTTAATTGAAGGCAACTAAAATCTTTGACATTTTAATGTAAGTTTTTGTATCAAATTTTGTAGAGAAAGTTTTTTTTAAAAAAAGATTCTACCTATACTCCTGCCTCCTGCATAGTGCCTTCTGATATTTGGCACGGAGGGAGGTTCTCGCTGTCTGTCTGAGCCTCGGATGCCTCATCTGTGAAATGGGGACAATCATAACCTACTTTATAAGGTTGATGTGATCATTTAAAGTCAGTCAATTAGTGATTCGCATAAAGTAGGGGGTGAGTAAGCATTTATTTTCTTCCTCTTCCCTTATGGCCTTTTCTGAGCATACTCCTTTTCTGCCCTTGACTGTTCTTTGTAGTCTAAGCATGAAGCTTAATCCAGTTAATGCTTGGGGTTGAATTTTAGATCTTTTATCCAGTAAAAAGTGGGCTGCAGAGCTTGCCTTGTTTTTTCAACCAACATTTTTGGAAACCTTCTATTTATAAGAAATGGCACAAGGTATAATTTCAAAAGTTTCTTGTTCTACCTAAATGCTGGCAATAGACATAGTATCCAGGGCTCTGGATTAAGGTGTTGAAAACCACAATTCTAAAAGGAAAAAAAAAAATCTCACGGGCGTGAGATAGCTAACAATTCACATCACTTCCAGTAAGCATAAACCTTGGCCAATTAACCAGTCACTCTAGAAGAACTTAAAATCATGGAACAAAGAATAGATTTTGGTAGGAGTGAGAGTATCTTTTTTTCAGCAAACTTAAGGTCCTGCTGTGTGCCAGTCACTAGCCAGGCCTCTATATTTGGAGAGACAGCCTGGACTCTGCTAGCGAGGTGTCCTAGCAAAGAGCTCGGGACATGTTTAGTGAACGGGGTTGAAGGAATAAAAAGCATCTGCAACAAGGCAAGGGACTTGCCTATAAAAATGAAGGCTGCCTAAGAGACCGTTTTGCCTAGGGCAGCCTTGTGAGTGGACTGTTCACCCATCTACCCAGGGAAATCTGGCAGAGTGATCAAGAAAGGGCTTTGTTCCTCCTGCAGTGTGGAAAAGTGCGTCGTCGCGTCGTCACAAGCTCCGCGGGGAGAAACAAGCTCAACTCCGTTGGAAGTGATAGGTTTCTCTGGACATCCCACCATCACTCAGTCCATGTAATACAGCCATTAAAATGCAAAATTTACACCAAGTTTAGCACTCACTTGTCTAATCTGGAAGCAACACTGACATTTAGAGTGTATACTGCTTCAAGACCCAATATAGTAGCCGCTAGTTACCTTTAACGTAATTAGAGTGAAGTAAAATTTTGAACATTTCAAAATTAATTGAAAAATTCAGGCCTTCAGACTTACTTGATACATTTCAAGCGCTCCATAACCACATGTGGCTAGTGGCCGCCATATTGAACAGCACCCATAGACCATAGCCATCATTGTAGAACGTTCTCTGGGACAGCACTGGTTTAGTAAATGCTGTTATTATGCTTGTACCCTATGTTGTACTATATTATCTTACTAATTTTCCAAAATGACCCTGGAGGGTTTCATTCCCACTTTGTAGATGAGGAAAGAATCTCAGAAAAGTTAAGCAATGCTCTGCTCACAGAGTGGTCACTACAGAACCTATCAGATATCTGGTCAGTGTCCAGTGAATGTCACACTGTCCCGTGTCCAGTGAAGGTCCAGCTAAGCTAGGAAGTGAGAAGCCCAGGACTGTGAAGCCTGAAAGTTCAAACAATAACAAGGTTCTATTCCACTACTCATGCATTTTGAAATCAAGCATTTGTAAACTTTCCCTTCTCCTTGCTCTAGTTTAATGACATATCTAAATAGTAAAGTTACTCATAAAAAGAGAAAGTATATTTCAGTTTAAAAGTACAAGGTAAGGAAGTGGATGCCTGGGTCTAGTAGTGGGGTTGGAGGGTGACTACAGAAGGGCACAAGGTTTAGATTGTGGTATAAATTGTGTTTTAAAAATTCATTAAAAACCATTGTCCATTTGAAATGTGTGAATTTTATGGTCTATAAATTATACCTCAAGAAAGCTGTTCTTTAAAAAGAACAAGATATAAATCCTGAAACTCTAGAGCAGCCAAAAATTTAATGTGGAAAAGCTGTCAAAAACTTGAATGCATGGGTCAAAGATTAATTGATGACATTTCCTGAATTTCCCTCATGATGGTAAAAGAAATGATATTTCATCTCAAATCAAACACTGGGAGGCTCTAAAAGGTATGTGTTATTCTCCTCACTTCACAGGGGAAGAAATTGAGACGCAGAAAGTTAGAATAAGCAGCCTAAGGTCCACAGCCAGTAAGAATTGGCAAGTGTCGGGCCGGCCAAGTGGCGCGATGGTTAAGAATTGGCAAGTGTCAAAACCAGCGCTGTCTGGCCCCAAAGCCGATGGCCGCTCACCCTCATGCCTCCTCTCCCNGTTGCATGACCTTGGGCATATTATTGGTACCTCTAAGCCTTGTTTATTTCAGTGTGGACAATGAACTCTACCTCTTAAAGTTTTTATGGTGACTAAATTAGATAATGTCTGTGAAGTGCTGTTTTATTCCAATTAAAGCCTCATTTCCTAGTTCCAAAGGTTGAACTAAGAATAAGTTCTTTTCCTCTAACGTAATGAGTTCTAACACAGAATTATCAGATGGGAGTCAGAAAACAAGCCTTACTTTCATCTCCTCCTGCTTTTGAACCCACGGGGGAGGAAGAGCACTACCCCAGGGAAGGGTATGAGCTGTCGCCATTTCAGACTGTAAATGGGGTTGGTCCATGCTGACGGGAAGGGCCGGGCACTGACTGTGTAGCTGCTATCATGGCCCTAAAGAGCTAAGGAGGGAAGGCAAGAGTGTAAGGAGTACAGCAGCCTGGAGGACATTAAGCTATGGAGGATTGCTGCTTCTGTGAAGATAACTAAGGGTCGCATGGCTCTTACCTAGAGAGCAAGCATTCCATGTGTGCATAAGGGACCCACCAAGCCTCTCAAATACCCTCGGATCAGTCACTGTCTTATAATTCAAAAATAGCATTTGTACCTTCATTTAAACTACTCCATTGAGTTGCGTCATCATATTTTTAACCGAAGACCTATTGGCTTCGCAAATATAGGAGATTGTCTGGGGACCAAAGATAGAAATTTGTACTAAACTAGCTCCCAGGCCTTTCACAGAGGATATTCTTCTCCAAAGAGCACAATGAATAAAGGTGTTTAACACTAACCATGGGACATAGTATGTGCTCAATAAATTATAGTGGCTATTATTATTTTTGATATTATAATGGTTACTGGTAATTAATGTTACCTATCAAAATCATCATTTGAAGTTAATGGAGGTCATTTCAAGTTATATAATTCTTTGTAAAAAACAAAAGTACATGTTTATTTACATTATATATATTTTTGTTTAAGAAATGAAATAGGGATCTACTCTTTTCTCGCCAATTGGCTAGTTAAGTTCCCCAACATTGTTTATTGAATAATTACTCTTTTCCCATTGATTTGGAACATTTCCTGGACCATATTTTAATTATTAATATATATGGGTTGACTTGTGGATTCTGTTGTTTCATTGATCTGTGTCAGTACCAAACATTTACAAAAATTTTTTTTTTATTTTTCAATTACAGTTGTCATATAGTATTATATTCATTTCAGATGTACAGCATAGTGGTTAGACAGTTATATAACTAATGAACTGATCACCTTGATAAATCTAGTACCCATCTGACACCATGCCAAACATTTTTAATTTCTATAATTTTGTCATATTTTAATGTCTGTTAAAAAAGGCTAATGCTCCTTCTTTATTCTTGTTAAAGCATTTTTTTCTGAAAAATTTTTGAAGACTAGTTTTTCCAAATCAACTTTCGTGTGATATTGTTAAATTAACATGGGTTTTGTTTTTCACTGTTCTTTCCAACAGTTTCCCAGCAAAACCTGGAGGCAGGAAGTGTGTACTCCTTTTGGGTGGAGTGTGGGCGTTGCTGGGCTACCTATTAACATTTTTCTCCCACTCCCTGAGACCTTCTCATTCACTTTTTCATTCAGTAAAACATTTTGAGCTCCTCTGAGGTACAACCCTTTGCGCTGGGTGCTCTGAGGACAATAAGAGCTGATAAGACATGGTATCTGCCTGAAATAAAGTAGATGCTTCACTCTGCCTTCCCTAATACCTCCAGCCATCTCTCTGGGGAAGCATTTCTGTTCTTGATGACACACCTGGATTCTTTTAGCTGTCAACACGTATTTCCTTACTGAGAAGTTTTATGAGTAAAAATTATCTCCAAAGAATTAAAGATAATTTTTCATCAGTTTCTGAGGCTACAGAAATGAGACAGGAGAAATTCGAGTCCTTTCAATACTTTCTTCTTCTTTTCTAAACCAGCCTATATTATTCTTCCCTTTATATGCCTGAAAGAAAAGTCTTTTTTTTTTTTTAAGATACAAGTGATTGCCTGAAGCTACGTTTAGGAGAAACATGTTTACTATTATTATATCACTAATACGACTCTCAAGAAAATGGACCACAACTTAAACATAGTGATTTGTGTGCTACTTTGTACGCTACTCGGGAAATGGGAGAAGGAAGCACTTCTCAGTCAATCACTTTTCCAGAAGGGTCGTAGACATCCATTTACAAGAAATTGTTAGTTGCCTCATCAGTATGCAGCTCTGCATCTCCGAGCAGCACATTCAACATATCCTGAGCAAATACTGTCATTAC
>NW_017731454.1:3236958-3245900 GCF_001890085.2 Hipposideros armiger | reverse complement strand
AAAAAAAAAATGTTGTGAGGATATAACACTGTAATTATGAAATTAAATATCATAGTGCTTTATTTTTCCCTCTACCAATATTCTTAGAAACAGAGAAGTCAACAGAAGCATCTGCGTTTACATATTTGGCAGTAGTAGAGCTTATTAAGTAATTTTGAAATTCTTACAATCATGTTCACGTTTCAAAATTAAGTGCATTTGCAGGAGCCCTTGAGTCACTTCTTGTGTGCTCAGAGAGAATTGAATGCCAGGATTCCAAATGTCGTTAAAGGTAGTTTCAGGAAATTAGCCATCTCTTAGTGTCAACAGTAGGATGTGTATTTTAGCTGTTTGACTCACTGCTTCAGTGGGCAGCCTCCTTTCTTGTGAACTGTACTCATTAACTGTCCCCAGCACATGTTTTCAAAACAAGGCAAGTGCCTCCTTCCTGACTGCCTGCATCATAATCACTTTATGGTCCAGATGTCTTCACACTGCCTGCCCATCACCTTGAAATGGTCTACCGCACACATCATGGCTTCAGCAAATCATCACGTGGGAAGGAACCAACTTTTCTCTATCCTCAAGGTTCTTCTGGCTGGTCTAATGATCAAATAGACATGAGACAAATTACCAAGAGCAAATAACCAAATTCAATACATACATGTGTATGGGAATACCACATACATGGTGGAGTCAGAGACCCTAGACTCAGGAGATGTTCAAAGATAGAAGGGGAATATGGGTATATAAGACATCCCTCGGTAGGGATGAGATAAGGTGCCTTGGGGGCTTCAGAGGGTCATTGCAGAATGATAAGAGAGCAGAGACCTTTAGTAAATAAGTTTGCCCTGCCCTACAGATAGATCAAAAGAAGTTATCTCTGATAATCTATATGGGCAAAGCCTATAATTCAAAGTCTTCTAAGTAGTTAAAGGTTGTGGGGTGGGGGCAGAAGTTTCTTTTGAGCCTGCAGCTAAAGTTGCCTGTAGCTCAAAACAATGTGCATACCACAGAGGCAAATCTTGAGCTGACTCCTTCTGGACACCATTGCCTAGGACTAACTCACAGCTGTTTTCATGTATATTTTAGAAACACTGTTTCCTTTCTCTCTTACTCTGGACTTCATGCAGGTTCTGAGAGAACTCTCTGTTTTAAAGCATTTCAAGGTAACGCTTTTTAAAGCAATGAATGCATCTATAAAACAGTCACCCTGTATTTATCCTTTTGTAGGTCCAGATTTTACCCCGGTAGATTTGCATAAAAGAATTTGGTTATATTTCTTCTGTGAAGGGGACTTTCAAAAGTGCTACATAAAGTGCTTGCATTTGGACATATTACAGTTATCAAACTTATAGTGTATCATTTTGCAATATGTAAGTGTATCAAAATCAACAGTTTATGCAATAGGAAAAACATACATTTCAAGATGGGCTATTGTGCATATATCAGTGAATTGAAAAATGATTAGAATCTGTGAATTTTTTTTTCTAATCAATGTAGAAATGTTAGCACTAGGAAGGGGACATAGGAAGGGGACGTAAATGACTACTGTGTTCCTATTATCTGCCAGATCCTGGAGTAAATATTTTAATATCAAGTGCAGCTTAGTGAAGTGCTTGAACGACCTGAGTTTGAATCCCAGCTTCCACACTGCTGCAAGGATTCAGTGACATAAGGTGTGCAAAGCTTCCAGCCCTTGTTGGTATAATAGTGGGGGCTTAATAAATATTAGCTATTCATTATATTTTATTCCATTTAATCCTTTGACGTAGCCAGTGCCCCCATTTTACAGATTAGGAGACTGAGTCTAGAGTGATTTAAGTAACGTGCATGAAGTTTTCAAAATTAGGTTGCAGAAGCAGAATTTAGAGCTAGAGTTCTGCTGGGCACTCTGGTAATAAAACCTCTCACCAGGATCATTGTTCTAGCCTGCCAGGAAAATTTGTGCTGGGATTTTTTTTTTTTTTTAATGGTGGGAAAAACCACCCCGGCTATTCAGATTCAGAATGACACCCTTTACTGAAAAACAAAGCAGCCCGTACAGGCAGCAAATTCACAAATAATGTATAAGCAAACAAACCCTAACATTTCTAACTTTAGAAATATTTTCAGTGGGGCCATTTCAACAGTCAACCATTCTTAGGGTTCTTTTTTTGCTTAGGATAGCAAATTCTGAGCTACATGGATAGATCTATACTTTTCAGAATCTGCGCATAATGGATGAAACATGCCAAAAACACATGTCCTATCAATACCTCTGCTGTGTAAATGTCATCATCTATGCAAATATCAACTTGCAATGCCAGCTTAAGGAAATTGTAAGGGTGATGTTCCTTTAGCAACCAGAAGGGAAACGTCCAGGTTTTTTGGGGGGTGGGAGGGTTAACTTTTGAACTGCTGTGGTTTTCATTTCTTCTTATGTCATGAGCACCAAGTGATGCTGGCTGGGCACCCTTAGTCCCTTGGTCACATCAGTCAGGCTGGATTTCAGTGTTGTTCAAATAGCCCTTCTAGGCAGGGGCTTCCATTGAACACATCCTTGTTTTCATCGTCAAGGTTCATGACTTGCTGGCCATCATGACCAAGTAGGGCTACTGTAGGACGATGACTGACGTTTTAATAGTGAAAGAGTTCCATGGTGTTGACATTGGAACTGGAAAATCATTTTACTAATGCAGGATTCTGCTTTGCTGTGTTGAAATCCTAAACAAATTTGTCATCGCCAACCCAAGATACAGGTAGGCTTTAGCTCTTATGACAGGCTGAATCTCCTTTGTAAAGATGACACAGAACCAGAGGAATTGGGGCTGAGTATCACGTAATTCTCATTGCAGTTTACTTCCTAGCACTTTATCTCGTCAAAATATTTTCTTCACCACATTGCTACCTTTGGAATTACTCAGACACTTAACTGTATTCGTAACTGTATTCTAAATTTATATCCGCAGTAAGGCCCAGAGTGTCAGCATCAAATTCTATGCAAACGGGAAGAACTCACTTCAGGATACTGTTCTGGGTGTGACCGTTGAAGAACCTCCTCATCACCTCATTTAAACCACCCCGGGTTTTCCTTTCCAGGGTTCAGCAGATTCCTACACGAGCAGGCCGTCGGACTCGGATGTCTCTTTGGAAGAGGACAGGGAAGCGATTCGGCAGGAGAGAGAGCAGCAAGCCGCTATCCAGCTTGAGAGAGCAAAGGTGACTTTCTTGCCCTTCTTTGGTTCCAAAGTGGAATGTTGCTCAGCAGGTAACAGCTGCTCTTCCCTGGCCTCAGATTTCCCTGAAAAACATATTTTATGATTATCCTGATAAGGCACCGGATTGCAAGGCTCCTGGATCCATCCAGGGGGGCCAGTACCTGAGACACAGTGACCCTTTACCCTTTTTTTGTGTTTCGTTTGGTGGTGATGTTTTGGTCATCTTCCAACTTAGTAATTGTGGCCAATATCCAGCTCGCCACGCCCAGTGTTGGCAGAGAGCCCCCTAAGGTATCCGTTTGCTCCATCCGCTCTTGACCCCTCGTTCTCCATGACATCAGCCTTCATTACAGGCCACACGTGCCCTATTGTTCTGTGGGTCTCCCTGATGCTCTCTGCTCTTCCCTCTTGGTTTCAACCTCCCACATCAAGTTCAGCATGAAATTCAGTACTTTGAACAAGTATTAGCATTTCAGCAAAGATGAGCAACAAAGGCATTGCCAAAGGAGATCTTCAGATAGTCCACAGGGAGAGGGCTCCCGTCCCCCCCCCCGAATTTCTGCACCCACAAGAGGCAACAATTGCGTTTTTGAATGTTAGAATGAGAGTCACTAGAGACTTCCCCTTATGTCTTTCAAACTGTTTTTCACATTTTAGCACAGACCACTTTTTCTGTCAAATTTTATGCACAATAGCAAAATCTAAACCAGGGATCATGGCCAGCCTTTCCTCCTTGCCCTCTATGACAGATGCCTAAGACATATCTAAGACATAAGATCGTCCAATCTTTCTAATTTTCCAGTAAAATTTAAAAAGAGCAGTAAGAGGAGAATGATGCAGGTAATAAGGTATCTTTATGTGTTTTGACACCTAGGTGTCTGTGCGTGGGGATTTAGGGCAGAGCCCGGGAAAGGACATCAGTCAGACTCGAACTCAGGTCCTGCCTCAGTTATTGGTCCCCAGTCAGGCTCCCAGCATGAATAAATGAGCCAATAACAAAGCAGCCCGGGATCACAGGAACCTTATGTTCTGAGTTGTGGCCAATTTTGGCTTTCGTTTTCTTTCAAAGCCTGTGTTGTGGCCTCTGTGGTCACCCAAATGTCAGCAGCAGCACTGTTAGTGTAGGTTGGTGGTTTGCTTCACTTCTGCCAGGCTACACCAGCCCAAGTGCACTTTGCTGCAGAGGAATTTGTCTAAAAAGAGTCTCAGCAGCCAGCTTTTGTTAGCTAGGGAGCCGGTGATGTGTGAGCATCTCCGCCCTTCCTGTCCACTACACCAAATGGCCTCTCTTTTCCCTGGCAGGGCCAGGTGTTCTATTGAATGGGATCCCACAGGTTTTCAGATCTGAGCTACCCCACCAACAACCTTTCAATTTAAGCACACACTTCCTGTATTCAAAGGGTGGTGGTGTCTCTTGTCATTTAAAATTAAGCATAAGTTTTATCAGGAGAGTACAAAGCAGACAGCCCTCGCCTCTCCATCCTTTTCCAGTACATTAGGGCACATTCTTTGTTTGGGATGTTGGAAAGTACAACAGGGGAAGGGGGTGGAATGTGTGGGATGATAGGACTGAGTCATTTGCAGCGTCATCTCTGCAGCGTTGTCTGAGACTGTGAAACTCATTTGAGACCTCCCTTTGCAAAGTGGTTTCCCTTACTGCCTGCTACTATTATCTTATTATAATACTGTGTTTCAATATGAGAACAACGCCTCTGCCTTCCTCCCTCCGTCCTTATTCCACAATTCTGTCCCCAGACCAAACCTGTCGCCTTCGCTGTGAAAACGAACGTGAGTTACTGTGGAGCCCTGGATGAGGATGTGCCTGTTCCTAGCACAGCCATCTCCTTTGATGCCAAGGACTTTCTACACATTAAAGAGGTAAATGTAGGGCACTCTGTGTCCCTTAACCTCCCACGGGTAATCTGAGCCAAATTACACAGAGAGGAGCCCTGAGGAGCTGCCAATGTGTTATCTCATTTAATTTGATTGGCCTTCCAAATCCATTCATTCTCTCTGAGATTTAGAAGCCTGCGATCATTGCTTGCACTATCACACATTTAAAACATTGGCTCACCGTCATCATAGGATGGATTTAGGACAAACCTGTGGTTCTATGGTCACCTTTTCATCACCTTGCATGATGGCTGAACTGTAGATGTGTGGATCCAGTTTAGGGAAACATGAGTTTGGTGGCATGTCGTCTACCCAGGAGAAACCATTTACAAGGGATATTGTCATTATAAACATCTGGGCTATAATCCTGTGGACCTTGAACTTGGAACCAGCACTAGAGAGCATAATAATTAAAGTGCTAAAGCTAAGAAGAAGGCAGAGGACTTTGGGAAACAGAAAGGTTAAGGGATTGAGCAGTATACCAGGACTTTGAGGCCTCTCGACTTGAAAGGTAGAAAAGTAACATCCAAAACTTTCATTTACTCAGCCTCATATACTGACATCTTGCTTCATGTTAGACATTCTGCTGGGCATTGGGGGATCAGACACAAAGGCACACTTTCCCTGCTGCCAGGGAGTACCGAGTCTGGTGGAAGAGAGTGACAATCACACAGTTACTGCCTGGGAGGACAAGGTCTATTACAGTCATGTTGAATGGGTGTTGTGGGAGCCCAGACAGAGCAGGAGGAACCACTTGGCTGGGGAGGAGGAGAGTGAGGGGTCCATAGTGGTGAAACCTGGAGGGAGTTCAGGCTGGGCTGGGGGTGGAGGTGGCATTAGGTGGAAGGGACAGCCAGAAGCAATGCATCATGGGTGGAGAGCAGTAAGGAGGGAGTGGTTCAGGGGATGGTCCAGGGCACAGAGGCAGGAGCCGGATAAAGAAGGACCTCTTAGACCAGGGCAAGACGCCAGGCAGTAGGCTGGAGAGGAATTTTAAATAAAGGATGGATGTGACCAGCCTTGTATCTTAGGACAGATATGACCAGCCTTGTGTCTTAACGTGTGAACTCTGATGGCTGAGGGAGTGTCGCAGAGGCTGAGGAGTCATGGTAGGTCTGGACAGTGGCTGTAGCAGAGAGGATGGAGAGAGGGAGCAGCTGGGGAGACAGTTGAGGAGCAAATAGACAGGATTAGGAGATTTCACATGGGCAGGGATATTGGAGGAAGTGAGAAAGGAATGAAGAGTGGAGGCCAGTTTTTCCAGCTTACTTGAAAGGGTAGATGGTGGCATCAGCTATCAAAATCAAGAAGTCAGAGAGGGGCAAAGACTTGTTACAGGGGTGGGTGTGGTTATAAATTTGCTTTTAGGTATACTGTGTCTGCGGTGCTGTGAAACTCCAAAGAAGATACTTAATAGACCTTTATTGATACAACCTGGAAGCCAAAAGAGAGGAATTGTAATTTTCTCTTCCTAAACGCTTCAAGTTGAACAGGAGAACAGAACAGATTCTAGCCAAGAGAAGGCGGTATAGAGCTGAGGGATTGCTTTTAAATTTTGCTTTGCTTTTAAAATTATTTTTAGGATTGAAAAGATGAAAGCATGTTTTCCATGCTGAGATGTTGAACCCAGTGAAACATATTGGAGGGAAAATGCATAGCAGATGGAGTAAGGGGCGGGAGTAGACGGGAAAAGATGGCATCTGGAAAATGGACACGAGAATTAGGCTGAGTCAGAAGGAAAGTCCTGCTTTCCTTGAACATCTCTGTTCTGCACAGAATTTTCCAGTGGGGTTGGGGGCATACACTGGAGGACGTCTCCAGCAGCTCTGCTAGGAAGGAGTCATTGGAAACTGGATCTTAGAAAAAAGAGAGTGAAAAGGTGGAACAATAAAGTGAAGCCTGAGGACGGAGTAGTCAGAGGAATGTGATCAACATAAACATATGACTTAATGTCACTAAGACACCTGCATGGTAAATATATAACAATTTTGAAAGTCATTGTATTTGAAACACTGCATTCTATAAAGGCGTTAGTGACACCAAGACATAGTTTTAACATTTCAACAATTTGATACCAAGTAAGTCAAACATCTGTATGTCTGCAGATGTCTCACTATCTTTGCATTGTGCCCATGTGATGTGGATAAGGCTCTACATTTGTCTAGTCACTCATTCAGGATACAGTTCTTGAGCATTCAACATGTTCTAGGTCCTGGCAGATATCCTGCAGCTTTAAACAAAGCAGACAGAGAAGTCCCCTCCCTCATGAACTTAAATTCTAGTGAGGAGACAGATAATGAACAAATAAGTAATTCCAAATTGTGAGTACTTTGGGAGAAAAAAATGAACTCGATGCTGAACATTTTTAAATACAAGGATGAGGGGGTTATATATTTTTAAATTTAGGGGTGATCAGAGAAGGCATTTCTGAGAATGTGACCTTTAAGACTGAGAAGGGGCCAGACTTTAAAAGATCAAGGCAGGGGACTTTCTAGGGAAAGGAATCTGCATGTGCAAAGGCCCTGAGGTAGGAAAATATCCTGGCACAACCAATTAAATGGAAGATGGTCATATGGCTGGAATGCAGTGAGCCAGGGGCCTAGTAGCAAGAGACAGAGTTGTAGAAGTAAGTAGGACACAGGTCAAGTAGGGCCTTAAAGTGATGGTGAGACTTCAGGTTTTATGCTAAATGTAATGAGAAGCCATTGAAGACTTTAAAAGCAGAGGTGTGGGATGAATTTATTTTTTTAAGGTTGTCTGATTGTTTTAGAGACAGTGGATTGGAGTGGAATAAGTATGAAATCCAGGAGATGGTTAGAATCATTCTAGGTGAGAGATAATGGGATTGAGCCGGCATGGGGTAGGGAGATGGAGAGAAGTAGACAGATTTGAGATATATTATTGGAAATTCAGGGAAGGGCACAGGCGATGGACCAAGGATAGGAACTAAGATTGAGCAACTGGGATGGAGACGACTAGATTGGGGAGAGAGGCTGGGGAGTGGACATGTCAAAAGGGATACCAAATAGGAAGTTAGATATAAGAATCTGGAGCTCAGAGGAAAGGACTGGGCCAAAGATATAAAGTTGGATCATCAGTGTATGTGTGGCACTGAAAGCTGGGACAATGAAGGAAGCCACCTACTAAAAAGAGAAGAGAGGGAGGAGAAAAGGCAGCTCTGGATCAAACCCAAAGGAATTCCATCCTGCAGAGATGGGGGTACATGAAAAGATTCAACAAATAAGGAAACTGAAAAAGAGAAGTCTGAGATATAGGAGGAAAGCAAGGTTAGAGCATTGCATGGACATCAAGAGAGAAGAGTGTATCCACAAAGAGAAAGCAGTCAGCTGTGGCAAGTGTAGTGCCATGTCACCTGAGATGAAGAGTAAAGGAACGGACGTTGGCTCGGCAACATGGAGGTCAGCAGCATGGACATCATGAAGACCACTGTCTGGAAGTGAGGAGATGGAAGCCAAACGAAATGGGATGAGGAGAGAAGGGGAGTTAGAAAATATATTTAGCAAGTGTAGACCATGCTTCCAAGGAAGTTGACACTGACCAGGCAGTAGCCTGAGGAGGGTATGAATTCAAAAGAGGTTTTCTTTTAAGACAGGAGCTATTATTGGAGCACCTGTGTATGCTGATTAACAAACAGGGAGAAGGAGAGATCGATGGGAAAGGAGAGCGAGGCAAAGGAGGAAAGTTTTTGAGTAGGCAAGAAGGGTGAGAGCAGAGGCTGAGTGGAGGGAGAGATCTTTGAGAGGAAGGGGATACTTTTTCATTGTTATGTACGGGAAAAAATGAGTGCTTGCTAGATGGTCTTGATAAGGGGCAGCTGAGGAAGCATCAATGATGGTGTGTGCTTTCTCG
>NW_017731454.1:3231339-3232298 GCF_001890085.2 Hipposideros armiger | reverse complement strand
ATACAACTGCTGGTGCCCTGGTGAGCAGTGTTAGTTAAGCAAGCCGCTGACAACACTCCTGTCAGTAATTTTTCTGCCTAATTTCTGCCTTGAATAACTAGGAGAGATATTTGTACAGTGTATTTCCAGGTCTCAGTTAATTCCCCACTTTCTCTGAGAAAGGAAGTCAAAGAAAACATTTGGACAGATTCTTGAAGTTCTTCTCTATGACAGGATTTGCTGTGTTTTGAATTATTGAGTAGCATGAAGGCCAAGGAAAGCTTTGTACTCTCAAGTTCTATTTTCAAGGAATTTAGAGAATGACTCTTAAGTCCTTCTTTATATCCTAGGAAATCCAGTGGAAATTCCTCTTCAAGTCTTGGAGAAATGGTATCAGGGACATTTCGAGCAACGCCCACGTCAACAGGTGAGGGTTTCAGTTCAACTCTTTTTAATGGTATGTATTCCTTGCTTAATATTTGAACACACATGTAAATATTTTTACTAATTTGGAAACAATTTAAACAACATGATCGAAAGATTCCTCTACTTACTATTCCATTGCTCATTTACTTTTATAGTAATTTGATTTGATTTAAAGGATACTTGTACTAAAAATTCAGACACTTGTAATATAATTTTGAAAAACCTAATTTTTCCACCATTGTGTAAACCAATATGAAGCAAGTTGATTATTTCATTCAAGAACCCAACAGACTTTAAAATGATGCGAGCCAATTAAAAGGAGAAAAAAAAGTTGTAGAATCTCAAGAAAATGCTGTGTTCCATGTGTCTCCATCCAGTCTCCATGGGAAATTTTAGGATGTGTTGGTACAGCCACGGCTGTGCAGATTGGGAGGGTTGAAGCAGAGAATGAGGTTGGGCCCAGATGACCTCAATTCTATTTGGACAGCAGACAACTGAGCCCTTGAATTAGTGGTAGTGGTGAAAGGGACAGTGGTGGCCCAATCGGGAGTTGT
>NW_017731454.1:3212311-3231025 GCF_001890085.2 Hipposideros armiger | reverse complement strand
CATTTTACTTGTCCCAGTTGTTCCCAGCCACACTGTGTGCTGTGTTCGGCAGGGAATATCCCGCGGCCCATGCTGGCCCAGAACTTCCAGTGTTGTTGTGAAGACCTCCCTCCCCACCCAATGTGAAATCAGGATACCAGGTGGTTTGTACAGGGAGGATATTGTCTGTTTGTTGGTATCCTCAAAATTGGGCTGTCCTGAATGAAATACTAGAACATCCTTCTGCAGAGTGGGTGATAGCCAAATGATGAGATTTAGAGGGACAAGTTGGTCCATTCTTCCATCTTTTAAAATCATGTACTATTATTTACAGAGATTACATATTTTGATATGGCTCTCATTGTTGTCTTTTAGCAAAGCAGAAGCAAAAAGTGGTAAGTTGTGTTTCCTTTTTAAATCTACTGTTAAGGTTTCTACCCAAAGTGCCTGCAATGCTCCATTTCAGTGACCTTGAAAATAAGGGGTGAGCTTTGTCGGTGGGGGCCTGTGGTAATCATTTCTCACCTGAACTGAGAATGATGAGTGTTGTGGCTGTGGAGGAGGTGTACTTATCCTCACCTTGTCACGCCTGTCAAATCCTCTCTTTCAGACGGAGCACATCCCTCCTTACGATGTTGTGCCATCCATGCGTCCGGTGGTGTTAGTGGGGCCGTCTCTGAAGGGTTATGAGGTACAACTACCCGTCTGTTATGCTTCCGCTCTTGATCAAGAATCTAGGAGACAGATACCTGGAGCTGGCTCCTCCAGGGTCTGCTTCCATATAGGTACCGATGGAAGCCGCCTGTCAGCAGTGAGGGCGGGTGGTGTAGTGTGGGGTGTGCCTTGGGTCCAGTGAATACTGCCTGTTCAGTCCTCAACACCTTGAAGGAGAACCAAGGGGAAAAATTTTAGTAACTGCAGGTGTTTAGAATGAAAAACACTTTCTACAGTAACCTACCCCTCGGAAAGGACAGGCTGTGATAAGGTCTTTGCTCAGCCATAGTGCCCTGCCCTTCTACCTCTCTCACTTTNTTTATATGTGGCAATATACAGTGCTAATGTTTTGCTTAGATTTCTGTCATGAAATTACCTCATTAATGTAAAGTAAACTGGACTGCCTCGATAATTATCAGTGACAAAAAGGACCAAATATATAAATGACTCTGATATTTATCTGACATTGGATAGTGAACCACAATTATTACTCATCTGAATTTGGACATACGAGTAAATGACCTGGTACAGAGCAGTTCCTCCACTTTTGCAGGGCTGTCTTTGAAATCTCTGGGTAAAATCTAGGGCAGGAATTCAAGATCCCACCAAGATCTCATATGGCACGAGAATAGGATGAACATACCAAATCCACTATCACTGAAAGCCAGTGTAAGTGGATGATGTCATTACAGAGTTTATATATATGATTTGTCACATTGCATTTTCTCTCTATTAATACACAGTGCTAAACAGACTATAAAAAAAGGGCTTTGGTTTATTTGGTTTCCTTTTAACTTATTGACAGTTTTATCAGATTCATGTCTTCTTCTCTCAGGTTTTACAGAGGTTGATTAAATCTAGAGGAAAGTCCCAAAGTAAACACTTAAATGTGCAACTGGTGGCAGCTGATAAACTGGCACAGTGTCCCCCAGTAAGTACAATCATTTTTTGTTCTAATCATTCTTGACTAGTAAGGAGAGGGTGGCAATTTTTATTTTCATATCAGCATTGTTGTTTTTATTCTAGAATGATGACAATATTGGTATGTTGTCCTAAACCTAAAGGCTTTCTTGGTACACACTGAAGCTGTTGTGTGGGCTACATACAGGAATCCAGAACTGGGTGGGGTCTGCTGTAGTAAGACTTGAACTTCGTGTCCGGTGCCCCATGTCCTTACTGCTGCCTTGATCACCTCACAAACACTCAGCAACCTATTTAATCCAGTCATGCGGACACTTTGATGAGAAGAAAAGAGAAAGGAAACATACTGGTTTGACTTCCCTTAACTTTGCTGCCTGAAAGTTCAGATAGGTATAAAAGATAATGACATTGAGGGTTGAGGATTTTTTGGAACTAGAAGAGCCCTGTGGTTATANAGATCACAGGTGATAGATAGAGATGCTGGAGAAAGGTGGGCCCAGATCAGCATGGTCAGGTTATAGAAGCATTCATTGAGATCTCTCCAGCATAGCCCATGACTTCTCAGAGCTCCATTTGTCTGGAGTGGGTTCATAATGAAACTTCCATTGGAACCCTCCTGAGCATCAGCCAGGGTAGTCAAGACTGTCAGGTTTGTTTTGTTTTGTTTTGTTTTAGTTTTTTTAGCTGAGCCATCCTGCCACCTGTGGGCAGCTCAGCGGCAGCTCAGTTCGGGCCGGGAATCGAACCGGCGACTCTGTTGCTCAGAGCTCGCACTCTTGAGTGAGCTCTTAACCAACTGAGCCACTCAGCAGGCCTCAAGACTGTCAGGTTTGATTAAAGGGTTTTTTTTTTTAAGAAAATGAGCTATGCAGATAAATATGCCTTTCTCTTCTTCACACATACAACTTATTGCATTCTATTTATATATTATCCAAATAGTGGTCCCACTTTGTTATATCGCGTGGCCCTCCGCAAGCCTCCTGGTTTGCTCTGCCCAAGAACCTCTCTGCTCATGCCAGAGTGCCCACTGCCCAGGAATTTTGTGTTGGTTATGCAGTAGGCGTGCCTGCCCTCAGGGCTTGTCAGAAACCACACTTACCTCATTGCTGGTGCAGAGTAAATAAGGCCCAGTTATTTCTGAGTTATTTACCCAGAGACTCACGGGTTCTCTGTAGGAGAGCAGCCCAGTTGCATCATGGCCTTTTTCCTCCTTCAGAAAACATTCTATTCAGGTTTGAAGCTTAAAGCAATATAGACTTGTTCTAGTTATAGTCCTGGCCAGGAGTTACACTAAACCAGTGGCAGTTTAATGAAAACAACAAATGGAGAGCATACCCCAACAGCCTGAGGCTGAAATTCACTGCAATAAAACTAAATTTTAGTTTTCAAACTTTTCTCATGAGAAAAATCTCCCTTTTTTTTCTTTAAAGTTGTTTTTGACATGTGAGAAAAAAGAGACAGGTATGTTATTATTAGTAACAAATGTAGAATGTGATTTCAGAAGGATTTTGCAAATAAGCCTAATTGTCTAAATTCTTTACATTGATATCCTGAAAGCTAGTCACCTTTCAAAGCAACATGAACTATTTCTGGCCATCCGATTAGGTAATATGAAAACTGATAGCTATGTGGACTCTTTAAATTCATACTTCTAATACAGATCATACATTAAACATCAGTGATGTTGTGGGAAATGAGAATTGTATGCTATTATGCAAAGCCCAAGAAAATAGAGTTGCATGATAGTCTTGAACATTCAAGATCCCACACACCCTGTCAATCCATTTGGTTATGGAAGGGAGAACTTTTCAGTGAGTGACATGAACTTGAATTTGTACCGGACAAGCAAAAATAAATAATGGGATTCCGGTACAAGCCCTTTTCAGTGACGATATTTACAGCAGCATCACCTTTTCCTANTTTCTAACCAGCAACTTCATTCGTAATACAACAAAAGAAATAAAAATAACAGCAACAACAAAACCAGAAACAAAAATCAACAAACAAACCCTATTCTGTAAGTAAAAGGAACTATGACCGCAATGACAGCCTATGAGAGTTCATCCTCAAGTTGCAGCAGGCAACAGAATAATGGGGACTCAGATATGGGCTCACCTGACTTTAACCCGAGTAAATCTTGACCATCTAGCAACACATGGCCAGGAGTGACTATGTATTTGCACTTGATGATCTGGCTCCTATCTGGAGATCTGGGGTTGCTGGAGAAGAAAACTGAAACTGTAAGAGAATTAATTGTAAGTCAGATGACTAAGTGCTGGCCTGCTGCTCGAGGCCGTGGGTTTTAGACCTTCTCAGCTTCTAACTAACTGTGGAACTTCCTCTCTGTGTCTCCGTTTCTTCTTGGTAAAATGAAGAAATTTTACTTGACTGGAGTTTCCCAACATCTTTTAGCAGTTGAACAACTTTTTACAATGAAATCATATATAAAGCCCCAAGGTGGAAAACAGAAATGCAGAGATGTTTGCGTGTCATTGAGGGTGGAAAAAATGGAGCTCCAACGACTCAGCCTGCATTGAGTGTTCTCCGTGGCCCTGGAGGTAGTTCCCGAAACTCTTGATTTCTGCAGAAAACAATTTGAAGACGCCTCAAGTAATTTATTAGGGCCTAAGCATTCTACAAATTTAAAACTTTCTGACCATCTACACTTTATAAATACAATGACACAAGCAAGGGGTACTTTGCTTTAAAATAGCAGCAGAATTTTTGCACGGCCTGTTACTTTAAAGAAGCGATTTCCAACCATTTATGAAAAAGGAATATTTTTAATTCTCCCCAAGGCTTCATGTCACTGGAGTCTCCTGAGAGTGCTGATAGTGTTGTCCCAACACAGGTGTGAGCTGCCATGCGACTCAACAATTGTTAATAACTCCGCCCCTTCCCTGCTCCAACCCCCAAAGGAGTTTGAAAATTAGGAGAATGGGCACACTGACTAAGTATGAAGGGGAAAGGGCACTACTCTTTTTGTCTCCTTTCTGGAACTCTGCCACGCTATGCAGATAAGAATGGAGAAATGTCCATGGTGGCAGGAACTGGCTTAGGGAGGCATTTTTTGCATTCTACAGGTAGACAATAATCTGAAGTTGCACAATCCCAGTTTAAAATAAAGAATTTTTAAAATTCTAAGTTCCAGTGATTCTCATTTGATGAATCATATGCAAATAGACCCCTCTCTCCATTCATTTGCAGTGTCTTTGCTTTGTGCTTCTCTAGCGTGACTCCAGGATACTTTCTAATGTATAATCCTGGCATGATCCTAACACTGCCCTCAGGTATAGTGTCTTCTGACTGCCCACCATCTGCATTCAAAGTCATGTGCAAATATGCTAAAGAATGTTGTTCCCGCAGACGAGAAATCATGTTTTCCATATTCTTAGAAATAAAACATTCCTTTCAGCCTGCGGAGACATGCTTCATGCGTCATGAATGAACTGTTGAGCACCAGGAATGCAACATAGCTACAATACCAACTGGTGGATTGTCTTTCATGATCAAAATGAAGAGGATTTCCCCCTTTGACCAGCACCATTAATACGCCAGGGCAGAGCATTTGTAGTTCCTGAAGGTCTTGTTCAATTGCAACACAACTGTGAATTGTAGGGAAATTGTATTGCTGCTTCCTGGAAAAAGCATGGTTTATTCATATGTTTTGATTGCCTCCTGGTGTGGTCTGCATTAGAGAGAATTCAGCAAAGCAGACAACAGTAGAGGAAGAGCTGCATTTTTATAGCAAACAATTTGTGTTAAATAGCCCAAACCTTCCCCCATTCTGCTCTGCTTGTATGTTAATACTAACCAAAGCCTGTTTAAAATACTTGTGGCCAATGTTTATTTTACTGCGGTTGCACTGTAGTATGTAAAGTGGTTATTAAGTACTATGGTGATGAATCACTTGGAGAGCCCCATGACATTTTTACTGGCTTGTTTTGTTCTGTGTTCCTATTCATAGGATATCAATAACGAGAGTGACAGCTGACATTTCTCTTGCTAAGAGGTCTGTCCTAAATAATCCCAGCAAGAGAGCAATAATTGAACGTTCGAACACTCGGTCCAGCTTAGGTAAGATGCTCAAATGTGTTATATCTCCAAGCTGTGCTTTCCTACTGCAATGGCGTGTTGCGTTTGGGAATGGCTTTTCCACTTTGCTCCCCATTCTGAATGGGGAAGCACTGATTAACTAAAGAGAATGCTATCCATGGGAAAGAAGGGAGCAGTCCTGCAGCAGCCAGAGC
Organism: Hipposideros armiger; assembly: GCF_001890085.2. Lineage (NCBI taxonomy): Eukaryota > Metazoa > Chordata > Mammalia > Chiroptera > Hipposideridae > Hipposideros > Hipposideros armiger. The sequence goes on along the minus strand of NW_017731454.1, from coordinate 3,225,161 downwards.
CTCCTCTCCGAGCTCTAGTCAATTAGCTAATTAGTAGTCAGGTGGGAAGAACCCTCAAGGGGCTCTCCTAGTCTGTTACTGCCTAACCGTGTGAAGCCACTCATCTCCACTTTGCCCAGGTTTCTCAGTTCAGCTAATGTTATGTGTCATACCTGAGTCACAGCCGACATGAAAGGATATGACATGTTCAGCCTTCTCAGGTCTTCAGAAGAAAGCTTGATCATGGTGTTCTTACTGTTGCCTCTGATGCTAGCTGGTAGTACCCAGAATGGTCACATCTTTAAGTGCACCTAGTAAGCACAAGTGAGAATGCATCCTGAAATTCACCATGATGGAGAAGAAATAAACGCACTATGTGGTTAGCTCCATCAAGCCGTATAGGAGCAGGGCTGTGGAAGGGGAAGTCACCACCCACAGAAGCAAGTCCATGCTGCTGGTGAATCACAACATTCATCTCAATAGCCTGTTTGTGGTTTCTATGATTGCCAAGAGTGGTGGGGTCCACCTATAACTTTCTAGGAGTCTCTTTTGCATTCACAACTGAAGGCAACTTGTTTTACTGCTCTCTTCCCCATGGGCAGAGTAGGAAAGATGGGGGTCATCGATGCCACTACATTTTTTAAACTACTGAAATGAACTCTATAGATGATTGAAAACTTAAAAAAAATTTTCAAGATAAATTCCTTGTCCACACATCTCATCAAGAATTCATTGAAGGCTGTGCCTTGACCCCAAGCCAAGAATTGTGAAGGTTGGAAAAAGGCTACAAAGTATAATTTCTGTATTCCTGGCATGGGACTGGCATACAGGAATTGCTCAATAAATGTTTGTCGGATGGTTGCTTTGTGAAAGAATGCTAAACATACCAAATGGGATTAGTTTTCAGCGCTTGTGAGGACAAGATCCCGGACATCAGTGGGTTTTATTTTTCAGTCCTGTATTTAAAGCCTTCCACATACAGAGCAAAACACTCTGAAAGGTACAGTGTTTTGACCTTGAGGAGGTGAAGATGGCAGAGTTGATGATGGTGAATCAGGTTAGGCAACTGGCTAAAGTCAAATATCATGGGTGAGAAGCGTGCCAAATTAGATTGAAGATTTCTCAAACAAGTACCTGTTCTCTGTTCTCGTCCTCCACTCTCCTCTCACTCCTCACAGTGACATTGGCTTTTAACCACTCCTTCCTCTGATGGATAATGAGAAGCTAAAAGATACTTAAAAGCGTAAGCTAGGTTGCCTAACTTTAACCATATGCACAAAATGCTGAGGAAGAAACAAGGTAGATGTCAGCTCACTGGTTTTCCCCTTTACTCTGAAAATTCATATACCACAGCCATTGGAGTTAATTTAATGGTAATCTATTATAATAACCCCTCTGTGAGTCACGTATGTCTGTTTGCCTGCTTGTTAATAATGCACATTTGTAGATTCCTTCATCAAATGTTTCGTGAACTCTTGTTCTATGCTGTGCATTATGCCAGACTTAGGAAGTATGAAAGTGACTAAGACAAAGTATCTTCCCCATGAGCAAACAGAGAGAGAAACGAGATGGTTAAAATACTCTTTGAAAATAGCATTATGAGCAAAGAGCTAGGGGTTTAAAGAAAAAAGGATAGGGAGTAAGAGGGTCTGAGAAGATGTCTCAGAAGTTATATTTGAGCTGGTTGTTCAAAGCAGACAAGAATGTACAAAGGCATCAGAATATTAAAAAAAAACATTGGTTCAGAAACAACTAATTTTGTACAGAGCATGCTTAGAAAAGGGGAGTGGGTGGCATGGTTTGAGAGCAACAGAAGAAACTGAAAAAGCAGATTGAGACCATTGTGTTAGGGCTCTAGTATGCCTTGCTATAGAGAGCTCTAAAATAGATTCCATGAAATGTTCATTTTAAAAGATACGAAGTAGTTGCTACATTCAAGATGTTTTCCATGGTCAAATAAATTTGGAAATTACAAATTAAACAATTGACATGTTTCTTTACTGCAAGACTTCTGAGAGCCATTAAGATACAAAGGGTAATGCACGTTTGAAACTCCCAGAGAAACTATCATAGTATGCCGTATTTCCCCTTGTGCGGAAAACCCCACTCTTCCCATAGGATATCTTACNAAGAGCAAGCAAACTAATTGCAATTTGTTGTCCTCTGCTAATGATTTCAAATCCCAATAAAGTTGTTACTTTAGGCTTGTTGACAACTGGATCAGATCAGTTCTATGGCCCTTATTGGAGACTTTGTAACTGGCTGGTCATGGCCAAAATTCCTAAGTGAACATCAGGTAACGTCTACAGATAAGATCTGAAACGAAAGGAAGTTATTAGTTCAAGGGGAAAGAAAAGGATTTGAGAAAGAATTAAAGAAAAGAGACTGGGAATACAACTTAGGTAGACTCAGAGAAGTAGTATTTATTTATAAAAGGAAATGGGAACAAGTGATGCTATCACAAAGCAGCCAGACCATGGAAGAAAGAAAACTTATAACTGATGTCAACACATGGAAAAGAGCAACACAGTGCCTTATGTTTCATAATCAATATCATTCTCTTATCATCTCCTCCTATCATTCTTCTATTCAAATGCAGACTCATCGGTGGACAAACACTAGAGATAGTTAATTGAACACTTTAATGCCACACACGAATATTAAAGTTAGCAGGTTTTGATTACAATATGTCCTACCTGATTCTCCCACCCTTGAAGTATATATAAATTTCACCGACTCTGGAGATTAGAGAGTTCATGGTAGACTGCTAATTTTTGAGGATAGGCTATAAAGAAACTGTCTTTTTCAAGTCTTCAAATTTCTACTAATTGTCTTATATACATTACATATATACCTATCAGCCTAGGATACTATGAACAATGATTTAAGAAAGCACTTTTATGTATTACCTTGTTTACTGCTAATGACAATCCTGTGAGATAGTTTGGCGACGCTCCTATCACTACCGTATTGATTACGATACTAAAGCTCACAATATGGCATGACTCGGTCATGCAGCCAGCAAGCGAAAGATCCAGGAAGAATACTGAGGTCTATGCAGGCTTTCCATTCCTGTTGTCTTGACAGTGCGCTCGCTATCTGTTCTCTGGGACACTTTTCTCTATTAAGACTAGGACTTAAAAAAAAATTAGTATACTAACAGGGCTGTATATTAGTTGTAGCAAGGAGAGTATAGAAGGATCTTACAGCTGTTCCATTCCCAACATGGAAATACTAATTATTTTTTCATGAATGTGTCATAACTGAAAGTAATATCTTNAGGGCGGGTGGTGTAGTGTGGGGTGTGCCTTGGGTCCAGTGAATACTGCCCGTTCAGTCCTCAACACCTTGAAGGAGAACCAAGGGGAAAAATTTTAGTAACTGCAAGTGTTTAGAATGAAAAACACTTTCTACAGTAACCTACCCCTCGGAAAGGACAGGCTGTGATAAGGTCTTTGCTCAGCCATAGTGCCCTGCCCTTCCACCTCTCTCACTTTTGACTTCTCTCTTTCTCTCTCTCCGTTTGCCTCATTCTTTTTTTCTCACCCCTGCAAAGGTAACAGACATGATGCAGAAAGCCCTCTTTGATTTCCTGAAGCACAGGTTTGATGGGAGGTGAGACATATAGATATTTTTATATTTTTATTTTCCTTTAACCAAACATGTATGATAGATTGATTTGTGGATCTGTGTTTCCAGCGATCGCAAAAGATCTCTAATTTAAAGTTAACTCATATATTCAGGGAAGAATATAATAAAAGAGCTTTGAAAATAGGAAGTTATGAAGTATAGCATTGAGTCTCCAAGGGAAAAAGGACTTTGAAAAGGAAAATCATCCTTTTGTTTTATTTAAATGTATGTGTTGGTCTTTATTTTCTCACTTGTTACTGAATTCATACCAAACTTGTTTTATGAAAATTACTTATTTAAAATATAGACTATTTCTGATAAATATGACAGTTTGCTGGCCAAGGTGGTCAATATCATTTGGGAATTACACGTGAGTATGTGTGTGTATTCTATGAAAGTATAAATATAAAAGTACTTAACTTCCTCAAAAGAAGAGTGCAAGAAATGTTTTCCTCGTAAGACCATTTTGGAGGGAATAGTACTTTTTTAGATGTTTAGTTCTGTTTTTTAGATGTTTGTTTTAGTAGAAATTACCTTGTTATTTTATTGGTTTATTTTGTATCCTACCCAGTATCACTATGGCTCAGTCTTTAGCCATCAGATAAATTCATCATTTCAGTTTTGTGATAAATGTCTAGAATGAGTTTTTGTATTTTGCAAGAAATGGCAAAAAGTTCATATTGACTCAAGACTAAGTGCTAAGCACTTTCACAAAGCAGAGTGTACTCCTAGTGAAAATAACCACCTCCAAATACCTGAAGACTTATTAGAAATGAAGAATACTTAAAGAACGTGTACTAGAAAGTATGGTTAAATGAATCCAACTTACCCATATTTAATAAACACTGTATTTTAAGGAAAAAAGCAAGCATAATACTGCTTTAAGTATAAATTTTATATCTTTGTCAAAAAAAAAGCCTTCTGGATAATTGTGTTAAAAATATTCATTTCTGGGACAATATACAAAGAAATTAAACTGAGATTTTAGATCTAACAATTGAGATTTTAGTTTAAGAAATCAGAATACTTCAGTGCAATTATGTAAATTGCTAAGTACTTTGGTATGGGATAGACTGCCTTAATAAATCCCAAAATGTATGATTCAAACACAATGGAANAATCCAGCAACCATCTGACATAGTACCACGCTATCACAATCTTATTGACTATATTCCCCATGCTGTTCATTACATCCCCATGACTTATTTGTTTTATACCTGGAAATTTGAACTTCTTATTCCCCTTCACCTTTTCCCCCCTTTTTAAAAATTTTCAATTACAGTTGACATTCAGTATTATTTTATATTAGTTTCAGATGTACAGCATAATAGTTAGACATTTATATAATTGACTATATTCCCTATGCTGTACTTTACATCTCCATGACTATTTTGTAACTACCAATTTATACTTCTTAACCCCTTCACCTTTTCCCCCCTTTTTTAATTTTTCAATTACAGTTGACATTCATTATTATTTTACATTAGTTTCAGATGTACAGTGTAGTGGTTAGACATTTATATAATTTAAGAAGCGATCCCTCTTTTTAGTCTAGTACCCCCCTGGCACTATACATACTTATTACCATATGGACTATATTCCCTGTGCTTCACTTTACATCTCCGTGACTATTTCATAACTACCAATTTGTACTTCTTAATCCCTTCACCTTTTTCACCCTGTCCCCAAACCACCTCCCATCTGGCAACCATCAGTTTGTTCCCTGTATCTATGAGACTGTTTCTGTTTTGCTTGTTCATTTATTTTGTTCTTTAAATTCCATATATAAGTGAAATCATATGGTATTTGTCCTTGTCTATATCACTTACTTTGTTTACCGTAATACCTTCCAGGTCTCCATCCATGTTGTTGCAAATAGTAATATTTCATCCTTTTTTATGGCCAAGTAATATTCACTGTATATATGTACCACATCTTTATCCAGTCGTCTATTGATGAGCACTTAGGTTACTTCCATGTCTTGGTTATTGTAAATAATGATGCAATGAATGTAAGAGTGCATATCTTTTTGAATTAGTGTTTTGGATTTCTTTGGATAAATACCCAGAGGTGGAATTACTGGGTCATAAGGTAGTTCTATTTGTAATTTTTTGAGGAACCTCCATACTGATTTCCATAGTGGCTGCACTAATATGCAATCCCACCAACAGTGCAAGAAGGTTTACTTTTCCTCACATCCTCACCAGCACATGTTTGTTGAATTATTGATAATAGCCATTCTGAAATGTTTGATGTAATATCTCATTTTGGCTTTAATTTGCATTTCTCTGATAATTAGTGATGTCAGGCATCTTTTCATATGTCTATTGGCCATCTGTATGTCCTCTTCGGAGAAATATCTACTCAAGGCCTTTGCCCATTTTTTTTTTTTCAAAGATTTTTATTGGGGAATTAGAACAGCACTGAGGAATTTGGGGGAAGGGGAACAGACAAGTTGCTGTCCTTTTGTTCGTCAGTCTAGTGGTGGAGGACGTTGCTTCACTGGCCCAAGTTGGCACCATCATTGCTCTCTTCCCGGGCGAGGCAGATCAGTCGCCGGCTTCTGGACGGCCGCTCACTGTGGCTGCTGGCCGCTCATGCTGGCTGCTGGCTACACACGGTAGCCCATGGCAACCCACTGCCACAGGGGCTGCATGCAGCCTACGCCGTCACCGGCAACTCCCGGCAGCCCAGCTCCAGGTTGAGCTGTTGTTCAGCATCTTAGCTGTGGAGGGCAGTGTCACTGGCCCTCATATGTGGGATCCGAACCGGGGTCCTCTGGCGTCCCAAGCCAGCTCTTAACCAATGCGCCACTCGGCCGGCCCCTTTGCCCATTTTTAAATTGGATTGTTAGTTTTTTTGGTGTGAAGTTGTGTGAGTTCTTCATAAATTTTGGATATTAACCCTTATTGGATATATCACTGGTGAAAATCTTCTCCCATTCAGTAGGTTGTCCTTTCGTTTTGTTGATGGTTTCCTTTGCTGTGCAAAAGCTTTATAGTTTAATGTAGTCTCATTTGTTTATGTTTTCTTTTGTTTCCCTTGCCCAAGACAACATATCAGAAAAAATATTACTAAGGGCAATGTCAGACAGTTTATTGCCTATATTTTCTTCTAGGAGTTTTATGGTTTCGGATCTTACATTTAAGCCTTTAATCCGTTTTGAGTTTATTCTTGTATATGGTATAGGAAGGTGGTCTAGTTTCATTTTTTTTTTGCATGTGTCTGTCCAGTTTTCCCAACACCATTTACTGAATAGACTGTCTTTACTCCACTGTATATTCTTGCCTATTTTGTGATAGATTAAATGACCATATATGCGTGGGTTTATTTCTGGGCTCTCTGACCTGTGTGTTTGTTTTTATGTCATTACCATACTGTTTTGATTGCTGTAGCCTTGCAGTATTGTTTGATATCAGGTAGATGATGACCTCCAACTTTGTTCTTCTTTCTCAAGGTTGCTATGACTATTCAGGATCTTTTATAGTTCCAGATAAATTTTAGGAATATATGCTCGAGTTCTGTGAAAAATGCCGTTGGTATTTTGATAGGGATTTTATTGAGTCTATAGATGCTTTGGATAGTATGGATATTTTAATGACGTTAATTCTTTCCATCCATGAGCATGGTATATGCCTCCATTTATATGTATTTTCTTTAATTTCTTCAATGTCTTATAATTTTCTAAGTACAAGTCTTTTAAACTCTTTGGTTAAATTTATTCCTAGGTGGGTTCTTTTTATGCCATTGTAAATGGGATTGTTTTCTTAATTTCTCTTTCTGATAATCCATTATTGGTATATAAAAATGCAACTGATTTACAAATATGAATTTTGTATCCTGCTACTTTACTGAATTCATTTATCAGTTCTAATAGTTTTTTGGTGGTATCTTTAGGGGTCTCTATATATAGTATCATGTCATTTGCAAATAATGACAGTTTTACTTCTTCCTTTCCCATTCGGCTGCCTTTTAGAGAGTTTTATGTCTGGCAGAAATGTCCAGGCTCCAGTCCCCGTGCTGTGCTCAGACACTGGCTGTGAGCAGCCAAGAGAGCATGATCTTGGTTTAAATGCTGTGATGGATCCCAAAGGTGCAGCAGCTCAAACTGTCTGCTGCCTACACTCATCATAGCAGGCTCTCACCCAAATGGATGAGCGTGAACCTCTATGCTCACCCTAGTAGATAACATTGTTCTTACTTTTCTAGAGGAGAAAGCTCAATTCCTGCTTAAGAAACTATTGGAGGTAGGAATTAGGAAATGAACCCCAACATTCAACGCTAGATCTGTCTCACTCTGAGAAATCTCTGTCCACTATACCCCCCACCCCCCACATAACTGTGTAGTGTAGTGCATCTATGGTCCCCAATTTGGCAGTGCAAGAAATAGCTCATTTTCTACTTTGACCCCATCCTACTGGCAGGCAGGATGTTTAGCCATGCTTACAGCTGCCTTTATCCTAATCTGAGGCAGACCAAGGAGCCCACGTCCTAAGGGTGGGGTTGGTGAGGAAGCTGAGGGAGTGATGGGGAGAGTTTCAATTCAGAAAACCATTCACCAAGTGCATGTAATCCTGAGGAATAGCTGTCCTGCTTCACCAGACTGCACCTGGAACAGAGGATCTTTGGCCTGGCAGGGAGGCACACAGCCCCTCCTCTCTGGGACAAGGGCCAGGGAGCTCCCTATCTTCTCTGCCAGAGGGAGAGGAGGTGTCTCTTTTCCCCTATTGTTGCTATTAAAGGAACTTCCTCTGCTTTGATTGTAGTAAAAGCATCCCACCTTTTTTTGTTTCCAGAAGCAGTTAGCAAAATCTTTCCAACCAATTTAGGCTTTTGGGAAACAAAACACAACAGGGGAAGTGGAGAGCTGCCAATTTCCTGCCACAAACCCCCTGTGAGACAAGGGAGCAAAGACCCTGTTACCTGCCTGAGTGGTAGACAAGAACAGAGGAAAATACAGAAGGAAAAACACAGATTACTATCTCAAAACTTGTTTGCCGTGTGTGTCTTCATAAATGTCAAAAAGTCTACCCTGTGAGGGCAGACTGGTTCTGTGAGGTCCCAGAGGTGGCGCTAAGATCCGTGGGAGTTTCAAGGAGCAGGTCTGAGTGGACGTAAGAGCAGTTAGGCTGGTCTAATTGCGTTTGACAGAGTGATCAGTTGGACCCACTAGGAAGAAGGCATTTCATAAGTCTGCCCAAATGCAAATGCCAAAGAGAATGAAATGACTTTCTAAGTAGTGAGCTCTTTGTCTCTAACTGCATTCAATTGTAGGCGGGTAGGGGTGGAGCTGGCTCTATGAACAGATGTCCAGAGATGTAAAAGGAATCTCCCCTGGTGAAGGCTGTAGATATGGTATGCTATCTAAGATATGGATATGGTGTCTAAAATGCCTTCTCCACACTAAGGCTCTCTATCCAGATTTTAGAAGTGATCGGCATACAGATATTGAATCCATGAGGGTTGTGGAGCCCAAGGAAGAGGAGAGTATAAAAATAAGAAGATAATGTTATGTCAGATGAAATCCTCATTGTTTCAAAACATTAATATCAGATACTTACAGATACTTATAGACATGTCTGAGGACATGGTATTGATGTGGTTAAACCAGACAAATTCCAAATATTTAGTCATCTCAATTCCATGTGGCTCACCTACAATCATCCCTCATGGCAAGAATTAAAATACATTCAGCAAACGTGATTGAAGCATTAAGCCTGGTACCTTGCTAGATGCGAGGGATACAAAGATGTGTTCCTGCCTTCAAGGAATGTAGAGTCTAATAATATTACATTTTGCTAAGTCAACTCTTGGCAAACAATTTGGTAGGTCATAAATATGCTTGCAGACATTACTTCATAAATCTCATCGATTAAAAGAGTGGTTTAGGGGCATCCCAGTCGGGACCCCATATTGTTTCGAGAGCTGTAACTTTCTGCTCTAAAAACTATCCTCTGCTACAAACTATATAAACATAAATAAATAAATAAAATAAAGTAAAAGAGTGGTTTAGATCAGGGTCTCCTCCACCTCAGCACTCTTGACATTTTAAGCTGCATAATTCTTTGTTGGGGTGGTTGCAGTCCTGTACATTGTAGGGTGTTCAGCCGCACCCCTGGCTATTAGCGACCCCCAAGTGTGACAACCAAAAACATCTCCAGACATTGTAAATGTCCCCTAGGGGGGAAAAACACTCCTGGTTGAGAACCAGTGGATTGGATTAATACGTGCACAAGTTTTGGGTAATAATATTATAAGAAGTCTCAGTAATTCCTTGAGATGTGTTTTAGGTAAATTGAACTTGTTTCTTGTTAATTTGATCTTTTGATGAGACTGAGCTTATTAACATTTATTCTTAATAATTACTGGAGAAAATACGTGTGCCTTATTAAAATAGAGGTATTTTACTGCTGAGAGGGTTGATAATAGAGTGTTTGTGCATATAATGCAACTTATTGCATCTGAAATGCTGGAGCCAGGAAAAGATATGTGCACATTAAATGCAGATAGTACTGTGAGCTGCTTAGAACTTGTATGTACGTCAGGAATTTCAGACAGCCTCATGTACTGGGGAGTCAGCCTTGTCCTCTCATTATCTCTCAGCAGGCTAAATAATTGCTTGTTTTATATAATTGGTCCAATAGCCTGGAGTTTTGAACAAGCAGTCTGGATAGGCAAGGTTACCTTGTATTTAATATTTTCTGAACACTGTTTACATTATTAACATGTTTATTGGATACTGTGTGAATAGTATTTGTAATGCTAAGAAGGAATTATACACTCTATTTTGGCATGCGTGATGAAATCTCTGGATTATAAAAGCTTGTAGTAATCTAAAAATGTGTCTGCATTTGTCCCTGCTTTATCTCAAGACCATAATTATGATTGGCATCCAAAGATTGGTGATCACTGTGTCATTTTAGTTCTCAGAGAAACTTTGCCACTTGCTTAATTGGCCACTGCATCTCCAATCTGAAAAGTCAGCATATTACACTGGCAGAGTCTTACATTGCTAAGAAATTAAAGGCAGCATTCTTTGGAAAGGGAAGCCTAAAAGAGTGCTGAGAAAATTTAACTCTCTGTAGCCAGGAAAATGAATCCTAGACTCCAGGACTATGGAAGTGAAAAGGTGACCGTTTGGAGCACCTGGTGTGGTATTCCCCGGAATGTGCCCCTCCTAATTTGAGTCCCATACGATGTCAACAGATGTGACAGGAAAAGAGCTCTGATACCAAAAATGTCTGAGAAAACACACCAACAAGGGGAGACTGCTTTCTTTACTGCAGAATCCTTACCACTGAGCATTTTATATCTCCATTCGGACAGATAGCGTGCAGTGCTTCCCCTACATTTTGACTATAGAACCATTTTTTCCACAGAGCATCCTATGGGTCTGGTGTTTCATGGGAAGCTGCTAGGCAAAGACTGATCCAGTCCAACTTCCTCATTTGCAAAGGAGGGATCTGAGACCAAAAGAGGTGAACCGGCTCTCCAAATGTCATTTGCTTTGGCCAAAGTCAGCGTAAGATTTCTGTCCTCCTTTATCAAGACTTTAGATAGTGAATGGCAACAGGCTGGTTATTATACCTTCTCCTAGAGAGAGAATCATGGGTTTTGTGGGAGAGGGTAAAATTTCCTCTTTTTTCTCCGCTAAGTTTTTCTGGTTGGACTAGTAATCAGGTTTACATGAGACAGATTAGCAGGAGAAAATAACCAAATTTAATTATGTATGTACATACAGGGGTACTGTAAAAATACAGGACCTAGGGACAAATCTGGCAGTTAAAGCTTCTATGCCATTTTAAGCTTAGGAGAAAGAGGGGCTGTGGTTTGGGGCTTCAAAGGGCAGGAAGACCATTCAGATGGAGATGGAAAATCAAATGTTTGGCAAATGAATGTTTGCTAGGGCATCTGTAACAATGGGACCCAGAGGGGACTTTGATCAAAAGGGCCTGGCCAGGCTCCTCCCTGTCTATCACACTAGTTCTTATAAAACTCTAGTTATCTATGATGATAGCTCCCTTCCTGGAGCAGGTCCTCTATCTGAATTCTTTCAGGCAGCTAGGGCAAAGGTCATAGGCTATTCCTGAGACTTTAGTTTCTTAAAACTAAACAGCTTAAAATAATATCCCAAGAAGTCCTTTTCTGGGGTGGCAAACTCTGCTTCCCCCCAGTTTCATGGATAAGGCTTCTTCTAAAAGAGGGGTCACAAGCTTTTTTCAGTACATAGTAAATAGTTTCAGCTTTGTGGACCATTTGGTCTTTGTCACAAAACTATTCAACTCTGCCTTTGTAGCAGGAAAGCAGCATAGACAGTAAGTAAATGAATGGAAATGTTCTAGTCAAACTTGGTTTCCGGAGCAGAAGGCAGGCTTGATATAGCTATACCACCCTTGTTCTAGGACAAGGTTCTAATGATCTGTTACTGTGCAAAAAACTACCCCCAAACTTAGTGACTTCAAACGGCCACTATAGTTGATAGGATTCAGCTGGCAGCCGACCTGGTTCCGTCGCAGGGATAGCAGGAAGGCTGGGCTCAGCCAGCCCCTTCCCTGTCTGTGTGGGTGTCTCACAGCCTCTCCACAGGGCCTCTCCCACAGGCATCTACGCTTCCTACATGGCATCTCCCAAGGCTCCAAGAGCAAGTATTCCGATCTCTTAAGCTTAGATACTGGGCTTAGGTATTGGCACAGTGTGGAAGAACACTTCCACAGTGTTCTGCTAGTCAAAGGAGCCACAGAGGCTGCCCAGATGCAAGGAGAGGGTACACCTCCTCCATCTCAATGCAGGGCGCGTCATAAAATTGGTGGCCATTTTTAATCTGCCACAGACAGAAAGATGAGCTGAGACGATGGGCTCCTGAATAGTTCTGCTCTGGGAGAGGGAGAGCTTTCTGTCATTGCCTGCTCCGGATTCACAGAAGAAAAGGTGGTATGAAGACAGAAAGGGGCCTATGAGATGAGGACCCACAAGCCCGTTTCATATACACTTTTTTATAGGACCAGCCTGAGTCTCTGTTTGTAATATACATCTACACAGTATATTGTTAGATTTAATTTGCCTTCTACCAGGTACTCATATCTATTTCCTCTTCAGAGACTTTGAAAGTAGTACATTTTAAGAAGGCCAGTACCCCAATATTGGGGTCATGAGAGCTACATAATGCATAGTGAGAAAAGCAGATAGGCAGACAATTGAATATATAATAAATGAAATGTAATCCTTTAATCCTACTTAGCAA
>NW_017731454.1:3200377-3210575 GCF_001890085.2 Hipposideros armiger | reverse complement strand
CAGGGACTGCAGCCCACGCCGTCGCCGGCGACTCATGGCAGCCCAGCTCCAGGTTGAGCTGCCGTTCAGCATCCTAGCTGTGGAGGGCAGTGTCACTGGCCCTCATATGTGGGATCCGAACTGGGGCCCTCTGGCATCCCAAGCGAGTTCCCAACCATCGCGCCACTCGGCCGGCCCCAAATTTTTTATTAATAATTTGTTCAAGGGCAACTTCCCAGATAAAATGTATTAGAAATTACGTTAGCTTTTTTTGTTCGTTTGTTTGTTTGTTTGTTTTTAAATATTTTACTGGGGAATTGGGGGGAGGGGAACAGCGTTGGGGAATCGGGGAAGGGCAACAGACAGGTAGACAAATTGCTGTTTTTGTTCTTCAGTCTAGTTGTGGAGGACGTCCCTTCACTGGCCCATATTGGTATGATCATTGCACTCTTCCCGGGGGAGGCAATCGGTCACCGGTCATTGGTCAGCCGCTCACAGCAGCTCCCGGTAGTTCACAATGGCTACCAGCCGCTCACGCTGGCTGTCAGCCACTCACGCTGGCTGTCAGCCACTCACGTAGCTCTCGGCAGCCCACTGCAGCCCTGCTGCAGCCTACGCTGTTGCCGGTGACCCACAACAGCCCAGCTCCAGGTGGAGCCATTGTTCATCATCTTAGCTATAGAGGGTGAGCATCACTGGCCCTCAATGTGGGATCCGAACCACAGCCCTGCTGCTCAGAGCTGGCGCTCCCAAGCGAGCTCTTAACCAGCTGAGCCACTCGGCCCGCCCTCGTTAGCTTTTTAATGAGATTCTTCCCTGTATGCTAGAAAGTATGTATTTCATAGTCATAAAGAAAGACTTGCCCACTCCCTGTCTCTATCTTCCCTCCCAAAAGAATGTAAAAGAAATAAGTGGAGCCTGCTCCAATCCTCAGTGTAGGAACTGAAAAGTGCTCTATCTTCTGTAGAAACTAGGGTGGCTGACCATTCCAATTCTTCCCGGTTTTCCAGATTTGGGCACCGATAGTCCCAAGTACCCAGAAACACTCAGTCACGAGCAAACCAAGAGTTGGTTGCCCTAATTCAGGTGCCGTCCCTAGGAAAGTTTGTGATACTCTGTCAATGGAGAACCATACTTATCGCTAAGTACTCACAACTTTTAAAAAAGATATTGCAGACCTTCGTCGTTTCCATTTGATTCAGCTTCAGTCTTTCCCTTTCTTTCTTCCCTGGACCACTTTCATTCTCTGGACCACTGGATGAGCTAGAGGCATGTTTTTCACTCTTGCTATTTACAATGCTTTAGTTTTTAATTTTTCTGAAAGAGCTTATCCAGAAAAGTGTTGGTTTCCTACTGGTTTGTTTTGACTCCTCTGTTCACTTCTTAATATACTTCAGCAGCCATGTTCTTTCCTTCTGCCCACTTCAGCTGAAGAAAATATCCCATCATAGAGTGTCAGAGGAATTTGCTGTGGCACTGCTTTGAAAACAGGTCAGCGTTCCCCTTATCTCCGACAGTCACCAAGGATATGATGTCATTGAGTGGGTAACTGTTCATGGCCTGTGACTGTCCCAGCACCGCCACCTTCTTCTGCTTAGATAGCTCCCTGAATCCATATGCCATGCTGGAGGCCTCATGCATGGCACAGTAAGCAGCGAACTAGACTTGAACCTTTAAATTTAGGAAAACTTGGCAAAGCTGGTTTGCATAATTCATTGGGCTGCTTCTCCTTGACTTTCACGTATAATTTAAAAAAATTTTTTTTCCCCATTATACTCATTTCCTAACATCCTGGTCTAATCATCTGTGTTATTCCCTAAACAGTTCAAAAGAAAAATTGTCACAAATATACAGGCTGTGAAATTCTTCTTCATCGAAAATAAACCGCATATGTCAGTATTTCATTCAGAAGCTGAAATTTGCTTTCCTCTGTGCTTTTGAAAGCCTAAACGCAGTTTCAAATCACCTTCCATCATATAGCTGTCTTTTTAGCAGTGCAAAAGCGTAGTTTACTAGACATGATTGAGGCTTAAGCAAGCAGCCATATGCTGATGTAGATAAATTCTATCCATTAGCAAAGATAAGTACTTTATTAAAATCACTTGCAATTAAGTGTATGGTTAACTGTGTCTGCAGCCATGACAATGTAATATCGGGGGCAGTCAAGTAGATAAAAACCTCATGCAAATAACATTCTGCAATGGGGGCTGCTTACCTGGCTCTGCCCTTTTGGGCTTTGCAATCTTGGCTGCGACAATCAGGACCCTCTGTCCAGGTGTCCCCGGAAGGTTCTTTCAGACTTTATGAAAGCAAGAAAATGACTTGCTGAGACGACACATGGGTGAGAACCCACATTACAGAATGAGACCTATGTAGTTGAATTATACAGTTAATATAAATAAAATGATATAAACAGTTGACTCCAAACAACATACAGCCTAGAATTGGTGAACAATTTAGCCTGGAGTGGCTGACAGAGTGAGTGGTCCTTGGTTTAAGTGGCAGCCAGTTTCCTCTTTCTGCGTCCTATGTCATCTGTCTGAGTCTGAGTCTGTGGATGCTTTTTGGGGTAGGGCTGTTCTCGTCCCGCTCACAGTAGCACTTCAATGCTATCAGACAATGCAATGTTTCTATCAGATTCTACATTTGTAACTGTTAAAATTTTACATTAATGGGGGAAGGGACTTCTGATTGCAAGAGACAGAAACTCTCTTGAGTTACTTTAGTGAAGAAAGGGATTTACTGGAAGACTATATGGTCATGGAACTGTAGGAACTAGCAGTTTTCCCCGTCTCTCAGGTACCGTATGGTTATCTTCCATTATATCTTCACTTCTCATTATATTTTATTCTCTTTCCTCTACAGACAGAATTCTTTGACTTACTCATAATGTCTCCTCCCTCCTAAGTTCAGCTTTCACATGTCCCTCCTGACCTTCTCCTAAATCCAGAACTTGAAGCTACAGCTCCAAACATTAACAGGCTCAGACTCTTTATTGTTCTGAATTAAAGTCCCAATGGGACACGGATTATTTTGGATTTTAATACTTGTCTCTCCCACCAGACTGTATGTTTCTTGAGTGTAAGGATGATGTCTGTTTTCTTTGCCACTGTATATTCACAATGCCTGGCACAAAATAGGTACTGAGTAAATATTTGATGAATTAATAAAACATGCAGAAAACCATCTGAAACCCACTAATAAATGTTCTTGTTGGGAAAAGCCACTGAGTTGAACTGGCTGAGTGTTGGATTGAAATCACCTTATTCTTTTCCTAGTTGCTAAACATTTCTCAGTGCTCCAAAGACTTTCAAACTGCTTTGCAAATTAAGGTCAAAATGTTCAGCAAAGACTCATGCAATGAAAACATTCACATACTAAATGTTGGGGGAGAAATTGTTTCCATGGTGACTTCTGCTTCAGGAAGCCCTCACACTGATGAGTGAGTCAGCTGACCCACCACCCACTCAGAGTCACCAAGTTGCCACTAACCTACAATCCAGCCACAGTAATAGTGCTGATGGCAGTAACCGTGTATTTCATTCACTACTGGAAGGTTCTTATTTTGGTAAAAAGAGCTCATAAAAGAAGGTGGGTGGTGGTGGCAGTGGTGGGAGAGAGAAGGTTCGGATCCAGCTGTTGATAGTTGGGGATGTGCTTTCACGTACCTGTGGAATGCCTTTTCTCTCTGTGAGTTGCCATGGGTTTCTGACTGTCCCTCCAGGGAATCTGTGTCCTAGGTATATAAGTATATCCTGTCTGTATTCCCGATCCCACTGCAGTGACAGAGGGGCCACTCTGCTGCTTTGGATGGAAGAATACTTCCTGATTATAGGCCACATGAAGTTGTTACTGACAGAAACATGGACTCCAGATACTTTTTGTGTGACGCCCATTCCCTCCTACAATGAAATACTGCTGGTTCTTTTTCTTTTTTAGCCATTTCACACAACGATCTTCTAGCGGACATATCTGCAATGTGGTTTTCCAGTATTAATCCCAAACCTTCTTTCCGTATTGTTTTACCGTGAGATGGATAACATCATTTTCTCCAACATTCTGAATATTATCTAAGTTCATGTTATTCCCTTCAACACAGCTACTTGGGGAGGTGAAATGTTTATTCCAATGATATGGTCATTGCCCAAAAGATTTTAGAACTCCTCTTTCAGTACCGTTAATTGCTCCTCTCATATTCTGAAGTATAATTCACCTCTATAGGAATATATGGATAAAGATGTGAATGCATGATCTTTTCCCTATATTCTACTCATAAGACTTTTACACTTACCTCTCACCTTTTTTTGCTACATAATGAAAAATCTAAATATTTAATGAGCACTCCCATTTTTAGGTCAGTGTCCAAGTTTGCACATGGTTAACTGTGCAGCTCTTCATTTGACTTTTAACTTTAGAAATTGCCAGTATGACCTCTCGCGTCTGATACTTGCTACTATACATTAAAATGCTATTATCTGAATTAAGTGGAATTTTAGGTTTCATTGCCAAAAACGTCAAGTGTAAATAAAATGGATGTTTCTTGTCATCTGCAGGAAATGTTTGATGTTATATTAGATGAAAACCAGCTGGAGGATGCATGTGAACACCTGGGAGAATATCTCGAGGCATACTGGCGTGCCACCCACACAACCAGTAGCACCCCAATGACCCCACTGCTCGGAAGGAATTTGGGCTCAACAGCACTCTCACCCTATCCCACAGCAATTTCTGGGTTACAGGTATTGTCACGTTTCACTCGGGCTTTTACAATCTTACTTTAAGATTCTGTAGGGAACTCGATTGGGACAGAGACAGATTGTCCTTAATCTAAAGAGGGAACTATATATGGGCATTAAAATAAAAAACAAATCTAAATATTACTTAATCATGATCTACCCTAAACAAAGCTACCTAGACAATGGCCCTTTCCTTACAACTTTGATCTCTGTTAATTTATAATGGCTTTTACTTAGATAAGTTAGACTCTATGTCTAGACTCTGCTAGGAAACTTAACATCTACTCAGTACAACTGTCCATTACTTCTCCATGTCACTTCTTAAGAGTTGGCAGTAGCGGCAGGCACCGTGGCAAGCTAAGTAAGATATCTGGGGATAGATGGACCTTTTAACTGCCCTTAACAAACCCTGCCCCACGGGCTGCTGGGCCCCCTCTCTTGTGCAATACAGAATGCGCACATGAGTAGAGCTCCTGTGTTTGGAAACAATGACAGATCCCTGAGTTTTTGGGGGTGATGGGGGGTGAGGGGGTGGAGGCCCACCTTGGTCAGCAACTATCACAAGTGTCATTTAGGGAAGCTGGGGATGAACACAGGTTCTCTCTTCTGCTGCTTTGGTGCTACACTCAGAGCTAGATGTGGGGAGCCAGAGGCATCGTGATACAAAGTGAATCCTGCCTTTCTATAGCAATTATTATTTACCATTTGTCAAGCAGCTGCTGGAATGTGGCCAGAGCCCCAGCTGACCAAGGAACAGGTAGTCAGTTGAGCTCTTTTGCATCATGACTAGTTTTGTATTCATGGGTTTTAATGATAGTCATAATTGAAGATCATGTAGATGAACTCTGAGATAAATGCCATTCTGGAATGCTATTATAACTGTATTACTCTACTACAAAATTACATCTTTGTAAGCAGAAAAACTGCCATATAAATGAATAGCTTTTGAGACTGGAAATGAACATGGGAAATGTACTACTGTATAATATACATATTACTGTATACAATGTACAGTATATTGTATACAAGACTATTTCTTGCCGTGTTTCACTGCCTGTGTGCTGATCTGAGTGTGGCATTTCCACTGACTAATTTGAGTTGGCTCCAAATTTTACATTGTAGGATGAGACATGGATGCATGAAGCAATGTGCTCCTATAATGTACATAGAAATGAAATGTTGCACTTTGTTTCTAAATACAACACTCTTTACTCATCATCTCAAAGACATCCACCTCTAGTGGTTCTCCTAGTGTCACTCGAGTGAATATGGTACCTTTTATCCTGTGGTCTATTTCTCCTAGTAACCATGGCATTTAATTGGTAGACCCCTGCCTGAGGTTAAAGGCATAGGCTGGGACTGTTGAATGAGTTTCCTTCAGTGTGAAGGTGAGTGCCCTTTAAGGGAAATGTATCTGGGTCTTTGGTTTGATCAGGATCTGGTATCTTAACTGAGGTAACCCACCTAAGCAGGTAGATACAGCTATGTGTTTTCCCAGGATTGGAAGAAAAAATGCTAAATAACATTTTTGAAGACATTAAATAAGTGTCTGAAGATATTAATTTCAATTAATGGTATTAGAGGGATTTAGTTTATAGCTGAAGATTATTTTTGCAGGACATTTCAGTTGAGGAAGCAAGATTCATAAATGTATCAATTAGTTGGCTCCACAATTGTTGTGTACAGAATGTATTCTTTCCTTTGGAAAGAATAATGCTGAGTCTTACATTTATGTAGGTTGCAGAAACAAATAAATTATTTTATGGGCAGCACAAATCATAACTGCATTAAAATATTTTTAAAAGATATAAAGAATATTTAGCTTGTTAAAGGTGAAGAGAAAGATTTTATCAGTTCAAAAGAGAAATAATAGATGCTACTCTGAATTTTATTTCCCAATAGTAAAGTAATCCTCATTTATTTTTGCAATAGAAGTAGAATTATTAGGCCTTCCTAAAGTTCCATTCAGCAGTTAACTTTCAATTCTGTATTTTTAATAGGAAACATAATCATGCAGCATTATGTAATTAAATTCATAAACTTTCAGTACTTTGGCATCTTTGCATGTTATGTCCCAAATAAATAAGATCAGATTTTTTAAGCAGACCATTTGTGCATCAAACTGCTTTAGTACACCAGATATTTAGCATCTTATTGTACAGATCCTGCTGTTGTACATACATTTACAGGTTCTAGGTGAATGAAGCTGACATTATTTAATCAATGAACTGTCTGATATTTTTAGAGTCAGCGCACGAGGCACAGCAACCACTCCACAGAGAACTCTCCAATTGAAAGACGAAGTCTAATGACCTCCGATGAAAATTATCACAATGAAAGGGCTCGGAAGAGTAGGAACCGCTTGTCTTCCAGTTCCCAGCACAGCCGAGATCATTACCCTCTTGTGGAAGAAGATTACCCCGACTCCTACCAGGACACTTACAAACCCCACAGGAACCGAGGATCGCCTGGAGGTTACAGCCATGACTCCCGGCACCGGCTTTGAGTCCGCAGAAACAGACAAAAAAATTCATCTGTTGACAATTTGCCATAGCACTGCTAGGATAAACTAATCATCTTAACTTGGCAAGTACAGCGCAGTATTTACTGTGCTTATGGGCTGCTGTCATTTGATGCTAAGTAAGGGCCAAAAAAAAAAAAATGTACATTATGCCCTTAACGCTAGATGGATATTAGATGCCCAATCATATAGATATTTTTAAGTGCAACATTTACATAACAGTACCTTTTGTTTTCTTCATTAGATTTAGACACATCAATTTGTAACTTAGAGTACTTATCGAGGCACATATAAAATAATTTCCCATGCTGGAAATTCCAAATGACCAGTTCCAGTTGGAACCAATTTATAAACCAATTCCTGTTGGAATTTGGGTGAATTGACTAGAAAGTCTACTTGAGCATGTTGCAATCAATTTAAAAATCTGAAAGAAAAAAAAAACTAATTAATGAGAATATCAAAATACCAGTAGAAGCCAAAAACCAGCTATGGTATTTATTTGCTGGAAGCTAAATTTACACTTAAAGTTGGAATGTATACACATTTGAATATATGTTAATGTTGCCAGAATGGCTTTTCAAACTTACCAAATGTATTGATAGTGCCAAAAAAAAAAATCTCAAATTAATGCAGAAATTATACAGTCTCCTCAGATATTAATATTTTTATTTCTTTCCTGGCACAGCTGTTGTTTCAAAGTGTTTTGTTTTGCTTTTGTTTAGTCACCACTGTTAGTTCATTTGATGCTGGCAAAAAAAAAAAAATCTCAAAATTTCTTTAGCAGTGAGAGAGGTCATCAGTAAAGGAAGTCCATTCATAGCCAGTTATGTGAAATGTAAAATGGGATGTTGTTTCCCTTTTAGTCAGCCTGAGCACAACTACATACACCCAGGAATCTGTAATCAGATAGTAGCATAGGCACAGATCCTCCTGAGTGCAAAGCTAAACATCTCCAGGAAGGAGTTTATTTATCCCACTTACCACAAACATGGGTTCCATATTTCCCGCCAGACACAATTTAGTATCTTTCCATTGTTTCGCTCAGTCTCTGTCTTTGAATATCTGAATGTTCTAGCTCTTCACCAAATTCTCTATAATCATGCTAAGGATTTTAGCTTCACATGGATACATTCAACTTTGAGATTGAAAGATGTTGTACAAAATGATTAATTGAAAATGTGAAAACAAACGATGGCTTTAAAAGCTTGAAATAAAAAATAAACTTGTAGGGATGGCCAAGTGGCTCAGCAGTTCGATTCCCGGCCGGAGCTGAGCTGCCGCTGAGCTGCCAACAGGTGGCAGGATGGCTCAGCTAAAAAAAATAAATAAATAAATAATAAATAAATAAACTTATAGCATTTTTATTGCAAAGAATTATAAAGAATTTGGAGATTGAGCTGCCTTATTTCTAATCAACACTCCTCTTCACCTATTAAGTCTTCACAATTTTCCCAGTGGCTATAATTATGGAATTGGTGAACTTCTGTCTTATATTATCAAGGAAGCCTTAGATTCACTGTTATCCAAGAAATTATTGAAATTGACCCTTTTCTACAATATGCAAATGTCTTTAGGAAAAGACTCTTGTTTCTAAAAGTCCATAATGCATGCGTTTTTCTAAAGCCCCAATAGGACCTGCATAAAAAATCCTTTTATACTGGTACATGTCATAAGACCTATTTTTTGAAAACATTAATAATTCATTTTCTATCATCTTATTTTCCCCCAGGCCTTTCAATATTTAGGCTCTCAAAGCATGCATCAGTTCAATAATTTTCCTTACCATGAAAGTAAGTTTCATATTCTTGGTTACTGATACATACCTTAAACCCCATGACGACCTCTCAGCTCCCCTCCCCTCATGTTCACTGTGCAGACCCCATCGTGAACCTGTTTAGCTGCTAAAGAGGATGCCTATAAATGTGTCAGTTATCTCACATATGTGATACAATTTAAAAATATGGGCTCTGTAAATTCTAAAAGTGATCATGTGACACTGGCTTATGAAGTTATTTGTCATCTAGTGAAGCTTACAGAACTTTCAGTTAAGACATTTAAAAGAGCTGTATCCATTAGGCACTTTAATAAACATATAACCTGCCATTACTGAATACTTTGTTAGAGCACAAAAGAGCATTTTCCAGCAAACAAAAATATATTTATTACATGTACAGCACATATTTGCATGAGGAAGAAAACATTAGCCAAAACATTTTTCTAGATGCTTTACTGGTTTCTTGTTTGTGCGCATTAAAGTATTTAATTGCAAAGAGTGCACCACGGTGTACAAATTTAGACTAGACAGCTGTTCAGCTTTTTCTGTAGTAGCATTAGCAATCTGGTCATTTAACTACTTTAAGATATTTACATTTTATGGCAGGTCGCTATAACAGCATTTACATATATCTCCTAATCAGCAAGATTACCATTCTTTCAAGTTTTAAAAATCACTTGTTTCTAAAGACCTCTCAAAGCCTTGTTTCTAAGTCTTCCATGTCACGCTGATGAAGAGAGAGGTCCATTCAATATCTGTGCACAAAACCAATATGTCATTTACCATCAAGTGTCCATATCTGTTTTGCTTTGCATTTTTATTCAAAAGCTAGCAATCTTGGAAAGGGTATAATGTATATTTTCTTGATGGATATATTTAAAATTTTACTTTGATATGACATATTCTTCCCCCTTCCTTTTGTAATAAGTTTATCTTCTCCAAATAATAGATATGCATTTTCCTTTCTTTTAAGCCTTAGAGTTTATTGTGTAAATGATTACTAAAATACAGTTATATACTAAATGAAAAGTTTTATTTTTGCCAAGCACATCAAGCACCTTTGGAAAACACATACTCTAAAAATACTTCATTTTTAACTGATTTCATTTAAAAATAGCAAACGATAAGCAGAAAAAACAAGTCTTACAATGTTTTGAGACTGTTTTAACTTGTAGTATAAACCACATA
>NW_017731454.1:3196637-3197687 GCF_001890085.2 Hipposideros armiger | reverse complement strand
AATCACAAATACAAAAAGTAACACCAAGTGAGCTCATAGGACTACTATGAATTTTGGACATGTTTGAAATGTTTTATATTTTTCACAGCTGAAAGTCAGAACGATAAATAAAAATGTACCAATAACAACAAGAAAGTGTTTAGGGATTCTTCAATTTGTTTTGTACTGAATACGATTTTGAAACCTAAGTTAAAGCCATTAACTGTTTTTGTAGAAGGGGTGGCGGGAAGGAAAACGAGATAAACTTACTAATATTAAAAATAACTATGGCAAATTGATGTAAAAATATTTCCCAACTATCCTGAGGGCTGTTGATATCCCAAGCCATTGCTATATCTCCAGCTACAAAGTGGAAAAAATAATCATCTTTGTCAAGTAATTTTTTTCCTTTCTTTAATTTTAGTTATTTATTTTGACAATTTACCCCTTTTATTTTTCTTCGATAGGTAAATGTGTAGCATTCTACAAGGCATGCTGGGTAAAATATACTATGCAAATGTGTACAGTGCTGCATGTTTTGTTCTCCCTCTGCTTTAGTGGCTTTAAAGGAAAAAAAATGTGTTGTTATTTTTGTGAACCAAAACATTTAACAAAGAAAATGCAGAGTGCATGCATATAGTATCCTAATTTCTATGGATTTGTTTTATGGAATTTCAATGTGTACAAACCAACTGCATTAATTTTTTCTTTTATATAATAAATGAAAAAAACACTAAAACGAGCGTTACACCTCTCCTTTATATTATTCTAGAGATATAAGGAAGAAATACTGAAAATCAATAGGTATCTTCCTGTACCTTTTTTAGCAAAAGAAAAAGTCTACACATTTATTCTCAAAACAGATTCAGTTAAATGACTATTTCCTGACTACTATGTTATGTGCTGTGAGTGATCACCAAAAAAAGTACTATAGTATTAGGAAAGAGCTTGTAAATTAAATACTTACACACATGAAATAGAATAGATTACAATATACATGTGAAATAGGATTGGATACAGTGTAGAAAAATAAACTAGATAAACCTTATTGTTCACAAGAAACCCCTAAGT
>NW_017731454.1:3194167-3195599 GCF_001890085.2 Hipposideros armiger | reverse complement strand
CATTCATCATAGGGAACAACACAAACTGCAAGGGAATTGTCTTTGTGTACATCTTGTTACAATATCTAGCTCTAAGTCTGAAAGTGAGTAGATCTAGAGACGTGATATTTAAGTGCACCCGGTTTGCAAATTCAAATTTCGTTGAACTGTGACTTCTCCCATGGATACTTAGGCATTTACTGGGTAAGGATATTACATTCTCTTAGATGCCTATGTCATTGAAAAAAACTTCATAAAACCTTTCAAATAAATGGGAATGTACCCCTTATTTCTTTTCTATTTCTGCCTTTGTCTTTCATGACAATGTTGCATGTTCTTTTCTTTTTAATTATATAAAACTCATCTCTGAATGACTATATGAATGAAAACATTATAGGACATTACATAATAAAATTGTCGCATTAGCTCCTCATCTCTTTGAATATTGTTAATACTATAACTGTTACTAAGTTACTTACTCAAGCTGATGTCTGTAGGTCAGAGAACAGTCCTCCTCTTTTAAATGCAATCATGATCAAACCAGTCAATACAACAGCTATCAGACAGACAACAAGGATAACTTTTTGTTGTTGACTTAAACAGTCAAGCTAGTCAAACTAGTACAATTGGTTTGTGTGGACAGACAGAGCTACAGCATTCAAAAGTTAATTTTTGAAGTTTTCCTCTTTTCTTAAAACAAACATTCTCAAATGAAATATATTCTCTTATAGCAACTATCTCTATCTACTTGTGGCTAATTTAATCCCAAATGCTTCATGTAATTGAGGGACATTATGTGAAGGCTAGAAAATATCTCATCAGATAATCTTGACTAAGGGCTGTAACTCCCACTTACCTAAAAAATGTATAAAGAAGTGAATAGCAATGAGTTTGCGGGAGTCATAGTTACATATGAAACTTTCCTTTGATTTTCTTTTCATATATGTTAAATGTTTGCAGAAAATGGTAAAAAAAATGTTTCTAGAACTTAGAGTGGTTTGGGGAACACACGGATGCTTCCTCTTTGAAAATTATAAGGAGTTAAAATGAGAACTATCTAAGAACCAAAAGTAGCTGGCCTCTAGCTTTTCAACACTTTGTAATTGTTCTTGGTTGTGTTTTGAACACTTCAATTTCTCAACAAATGGCTATGTCTACATTTATGTAGGGGCCACTCTTGTGCTACTTGCATGCCACTTTCAGACACTTTTAACTGAAATCAGTGTGAATTCTGTATGCATAAGGGATATATTAAAGATGCAGGATCATTAATGCTATATTGTTGCATACTATTTTTCATATGCCTTACAATATTTTCTGGGATGTTATTAAAACGAAAGCATTTTATTGCCAAAACAAATCTATGTTGTTACTTCTAATCTGCATTAGCAGTAAAAAATAATGTAGCAAAAACATATATTGTACAGTACAAAATTATAAAAGATATATATTT
>NW_017731454.1:3165747-3191592 GCF_001890085.2 Hipposideros armiger | reverse complement strand
AGGAGCAGACCAATAATCCAAGAAAACTTTGTCTTTTTAGCAGATGAAAGAATATTAAGTTTTAGTACACTATTGATATTAAGCTTATGTTTTAAAACCCTTCTAAGAAATGTATTCAATCTTATCCAACTTGATCACATATAAAATTTCCTTCCCAAGATTCCTTTTTACAAACCTACAGCTTGCCTGTACCTCTTAGTTTGCCTCTTCTTACTCATTCAGATATTACCAACTTATTTTAGGATAAACCATTTCCTTTTAATTTCCTCAAAAATGCACTCCATACTTTATATCTTCTTTTACTGAAAACACATATTATATCCTTCCATAGTAAAAGGCGAAAGATTTGTACGATCTGAAGCGAAACCAGAGTATATATATCCTTCCATAGTAATTCGAATTCTTAAACTTTAGAAACCTTAATTTCTAATGACAACTAAAAAGTAAGCAATTAGTATTCTTTCGATTGGCAAATTTATAAATACATTTCATAATTCCTAGAAACAGGCTCTTTTACTGGCAAATATATTTCACAATTTTTAGAAATGTCCTTCCTCAACAAAGCACAAAACATTCATTAACAGATCCAAATTTATCTTTTAGTTTTTCTGCAATAAGTTAAAAGTAGATAAAGTTATTTAACAATGAATGTTACAGTATTTTATCTTATTTGGAAATGATCTGTATAGTCAGTGAATTTAACCTGGCTCATCATTTCATTTGGCAAAACTTTTTTTTTATGTGTGTGTGGAGGGCAGTGTCACTGGCCCTCATATGTGGGATCTGAACCGGGGCCCTCTGGTGTCCCAAACCAGTTCTCAACTATCACGCCACTCGGCCAGCCCTTGGCAAAACTTTTTAACATTTCAAGTTACCAAAAGATTTTGGGAAGCTATGCAAATAGACATACCACAAACATAAATAATGCTGAAAAGTTCACCCCAAAACTTTTTATCCCATCTACATGTATTTATTTTACTTGTTCTTAATAATTATGTTTAGGCTACCTATGAAAATTTCATCATACTGAGTTATTTGTCTTGCTGACACATTTTGCAACAGACATGAACTTATTTGACTACTAAGCCCAAGTGGAGGAATAAAAGCATTATACTTAATGCTAATAACTCTAAAGACATGCCTATTTCACCAACCAATCTAAAACCAGCTTTAATATTAAATATTTTCTAAGATCACATGATCCTGAAAAGCATTGGGGTTAATGTCTATTCTATTTTTGAGAATTTTTAGATAAATGCTTAATTCCTTTAAATCAATTAAACAGAGGTTTGTTTGTTTTGTTTTGTTTTGTTTTACAAACAATTCTAGCAATATCCTCTGGAGGTAAAACATACATACATATACATACATACATATACATAAAACATACATACATATAAGTAGATGCAACTAGAGACCTGAGAGTTTCATTTTGAAATTTCGGCCCTGCGACAGGTACAATAAGGTAAACAAACAAACAAACAAAAAACTAATTTATAACAGTTGGAATAAGTTAAGTTTATTCATTCAGAGGGTGAGCCTTTCTCTTACTAATACTTACGGTGAAGACAAGATTTGTATTTTTCCTTGACAAAGAGACTTGGAGCCAGAACAGCAGATTGTCCTCTAAAAAAGCACTTCTTTCCTCTTTTTTATTCTTCAGTCAGGAATTGAGGATGGTGAAGATAGGTGGGATTTGAACTGCTTTAGAGTTACATTTCTGATTTAGAACAGATGCATAAGATAAGGACAGTTGCTCTCAATTGCCCCCCAAAATTAGGTTGTAACTTAAATGACACCATAGATTGATCTACCCACCCAACTACATCATTCCTACTTTTCTTCTTTCGCTCTGGGTGCTGTTTTATTTTAGCTTAGGAGAGGAGGCCTTAAAAACATTCCTAACAGGCTATGAATCTTTAGCTTCCAATTTTGCCAATTTTCTGATCAAAAAGTTATCCAATCCTTTAAATATCTTTTCAGGCTTCAGGCAGGAAAAACAGTAAGCACCTGCTCAGATGATCAAAGTTTTAGATGCCTTTTAGAGCTGTTTTTTAAAATCAGTTTGTGTTTTAGAAGCTTCTGCATGTCAATCAAAACATGCATTTCATTGTCCCTAAGAGGTTTGAAATTCTTTCTTTAAGGGATGCCCCTTAAGTTGGACTTAAAATAAAGTTTTCCTTAATGGCCATTAGAGTTTTAAATTATTTTGGCTAAATTGACCCATCTTACTAAAAAGACACAAAGGAGGAAACAAAATGTTTGTATATATGAATAGCTAGAGTTCCTGGGAAGGAACTTCTTGGGAACTTTTTAGAGGGTCTCATGTTAAAGATAAATTCCCCCTGAAAGCTGTCATGGCCAGACAAAAAGACATGTTAAAGCTATCTTTGGATTATTTAATTCCTTAGCGGCCTCTAAATACCAATTGAAAAATGCTTTTCATTCAGTTTGTTTAACATTTCTAAGACATAAATATATTAATTTCAGAATCTTGAAAGATCCCTAGAGTGGCCGCTGCTGATTCCAAATTGCCCTTCCTTTTAGAGTCCATCTAGACAAATACTTAGCAGAGGATGTACCATAAATCCAGTTGTCATTCCTGGATGGGATTGTCCCTCTGTAACAGACTTAGAAATAGGTCCCTATGAAAACCAGTATCAGAGGACCCAACAATAAAGGTAACGTCAGCCAAAGGAAGGAGGGCTGGAACCAAGAGGACTCACAACTGAAACCCCGGAGCTGCTGGGAAGATGACAGAACACAAAGGGCTCGAGCAGGTACTTGGCTTGAATCCAACGGTGGCACTGGAATTGAAGTGGAGTGTTCTTTGGATCCCATGTTAAAACCATAAATGTTGAGCAAACTCAAAAAGAGTCTGGAGGCTTTGCTAGAAATGAATGATTAAGATTTCTTCAAAGGTTTTAGGGTTTGCAAATCGGAAACACAACTAGGCAATACCCACAGTGTTCCAAAGAAGAAAGAAAAGGTAAGGGTTCTTATCATAGAAAGTACATTCTTGAGAAGAATCAGCCCTGCATTCTTAGCCTTTGGATTAGTCTGAGATAGTAATCCTCTAAATAACCAGTGGTCTGGATATGTGAACATTCTTTCCTTAGTCCTTCAAGGGGGTAATCAGAGGGTTATCTGGAGGTTTGATGTATATCCAGGCATTGACACAGGACTGGAAAGTTCAAAAGTTTAAGTTCCCAGGCTAATTAAAATTAGAATTGTTTCCTGGTACTTCAACCTACTTGATTTGAGTAATGTAGCACCTTGACTATAGTGACTCCATTTTATTTCTTCATCCTATTCCTCAAAGGATTAATATAATTTTCTTCCCCTTCATGTCTTCTCTAAACTTTGGCTTTTTAACCATAAGTCCCAAAAGAAATCAAAGAAGACGTTTTCTCGCACAGTTGTTCAATAAGAGGCACTTTTCACTCCTCAGTGCTGTCCTTCGTGTTGCAGGTACAAGTTTTTCTAGCTCAGACAACTAAAAAAAACTGTACATTCTCTTGCGGCTTTACTCACTTGCTCTTCTTTTCTGTATGTTGAGATAAGATAGTGTATGGCTAAGAAAGATGAGATGTAAAAATGTAGTTTATTGTAGATTTTGTTTAATTTCATTCAGCTCTTGCAGATGGGGAGCAAAGCAGTTAAAAATGCCTTTTACAGCTCCCCTCCCCTTTCTTTCTCTTCCTTTTAACTAAAGTTAAATAAAGGGATGGAGCTTTTTCAGGTTCGTGGAAGAGAAGTAAACAACATCCATTTGTCTTCTCCCACCTCTTGCCTCTAACAAGACTAGAGACTAATTATCATAGTCATCAGATGACCTAGAATCAAAGAAAGACCTCAGAGACAAAGCCTCTGCTTATACATGTGTGAAAAATGAGGCCCAGCGAGGTTAAATAACTTGCCCAGTTAGAAAATAACTCAGAACAAGAACTCTGATATCAAGTTACCTAATGATTCACTTATTCTAGTTTCTAACTAAATCTCCCAAGGCAGATATCAGTGTAAATACAGTGCAACACTTGCATAGCACAGGATACAGTTCTTCAAGCTGTACAGGTAAGAAGACTGGAAAAACAGAGAGAACATTTGACCAGCTGTTACCCAGCTTGGAATAATGGAAGTTACAGTTGGAAAGAACAGGTGGGGCCATATTGTAGAGTTTGAGTATCTAAGGTGTTTGGACTCCAGCCCAAACAGCTTTAGGGCCCATAAAGACTTTTAAACATGGGAATAACCTGATCAAAATTGTATGTAGCTGAGGGCAAGATTGACCCGAAAACGGAGAGAGACTGGCGAGGGAAGAGATCTGAGGTACAAAGATGGCCACAAAGCGACTGCCTAGGTAAAGCCACCCTGCCAGGTTTCGGGGGCAAAAAGATTTGGGAGAGGAAAAATGCTGAGCTTCTCTGTAAGACCCTGCTGGAACACCATGTCTTTGACAGCCAGCGCGTGGGAGTTTTGGTGTAGTTGTGTGTGTGAAGCGTTGGGATGGGCACTGGGCATTCAATAACGTGTTTACATTATGGCTCTGTGGAATAAATGCAGAGAAAACCAAAACGGGGGCGGGGGTTGTCACAGCAAGCAGCTGAGGGCCATCCGCCCCAACCCCGCAGCCCGCACTGCCCGGATCTCGGGGCTCAGTCTCGCCGCCTACAGGCCGCCTCGCTCAGCGAAGGCCAGGCGGGCGCCGGTCCCAGGCCCCGCCCCTCCGGCCGCGCGCCTGCGCCCTCCCGCCCCGCCCCTCGCCTCGCCTCCCCCGCCCGCGTGTTCTCCGCCGCCGCAGCCGCCCTAGAGGAGCTGGGGGAGGACGGTGGCCCGCGAGGCTCGTCGTAGACAACGCGGCGGCGATGTCCGCGAGCCAGGAGAGTGCTGCGGCGGCAGCGGCGGGGCCTCGCGCGCGGCAAGGCGGCCTGGGCTTCGGCCTCCCTCCGGTTCCTGGGAAGCCGGCTGGCGGCCAGCGCGGGAGCAGCGGCAGCAGAGGCGGAGGCTCCGGCGCGTCTCTGTCCTCCCCGTCAGCCTGAGCCGGGGGAGGCCAGGCGGCCCGGGTGGCTGTAGGGGGTCCGCTGCCCGAGAATGGGAATTCTCTTCACCAGGATATGGAGACTGTTCAATCACCAGGGTGAGGGGCTCAGGCCGGGGGCCTGCGGGCGGGGGAGAGCGTCCGCCCTGGACAGGCGGCGGGGTCTCCGCACACTTCCGGAGTGTCGGCGGCATGGTCGCGCGCGGTCCCTGCGCGGGTTCCGGCGGCGGGGGTGCGGGCCTGGGCTGGCCGGCCCCGCTCCCGGTTCGGGCACGGTTCCCGACTCGCAGCTCTTTGTCTTAAGGCCCCTTCCTGGAAATCCATTCCGCACACCCATTGCTCCGATTTCGGTTGGGAATGGAGTAGGTTTGTCTGACGTCCCTGAGCGGCATAGCCTTGCCTGTCTTGCATCCCTTTAGCCCCCAGCAGTTGGGTTTGCACACCCTGGAGGAATGCTGGGGTTCTCTGGGATGAGGGTTATAGATTATGGCCCCAGCCGCGCCACGGAGCGACCGAGGGTGGCAGAATGCGGAAAATACGAGGAATCGTTCTTGACTTGTCCGGTACACGTCAGGTTTATGAGCCTTGCCTGCACCGCCACCCCCCCTTGGGGACACTCTTCTGCATCCTGAGTAGTGATGGACCTCTCCACGTTTGCCATATTTATAATAATGTGTGCTTAAGGTTAAGCTTAAGGTCATTTCCTACTCGTGTTGCTTATTTGAGGTTTTTTGTTTCGTTTTTTTGCTTGGTTTAAAAATGGTAGTGTTCCACTGAAAGCATTTAAAAGCCATACCACATGAAACATTGTTAATTGTAGGTAACTAGCAAGTTACCCAGATTGTATTATCACTAGGGAATGCTTCAATTCGTCTAAACTCAAACATTGCCTTGAAATGCACATCAGGTTTATTAAAATTTGTTACCAAATGAATGTATAAAACTGGGGAAAGAGGATACAATTTTAACGAAAAAACTTAATTGTCATTAAGATCCAGTACAGTTAGTGGTACACTTTTGTTTCTTTTCAACTCAAGTCGGGTGATTTATCATTCCTGCTGTCAGTAACTTAATTTGTGTTTTTCTCTTGTGTAAGCTGGTGGCGGTGTCACATCCCAGTTTTCCAATACCTAAATGAATGCTGGCATCTATTATGTACAAACCACTACCCCACCTCCTCCTCCATGATTCAGCTGCACGTGTATAAGAAGGTGATGGGAAGGTAGCAGAACTGGAACTTGTGATCTGTAGTGTATCTTTTTTTCAAAAATAAAGTGTAGATTACATGATAAATGGAAGAGCAATATTTCCACTTATTTTTCTGATGTGTGGATTTTTCATAAACTGGAGAAAACCATTCTAATCCTCACTGTCTCTGTCTGGCTGTTTCTGTTGAGAAAGGGGGAGTGGGAACCAGTCACTTAACCCTTCTTGGTTTGTTCTCACCTAGTACACCAGCGATCTTGACTGTGTGACTTTGGAGCCTACAAATCTTGAAAACTTGATCTCTAGGTCTCAAGTATTGAAACTTACATTGCGACAAAACTGGGGGTGCTTATAGTAAATAAGATCTATTCTAGTTTTAACATCCATAATTTTGTGTTATTTTTAGTGAAGCTAGCTAGCACTTCAACTCTGCTATGAAATTTGGAAAGACTTAACTTGTAAATTGAGTCTAATACTGCAAGAAAATTAAATATCTCCACTTTCTGTTTTGAGCCAATGATAAAATTATTTGTCTCTGTAATTCAAGAATGAATTAGCGATTTGCCAACTACTTGCCAGTAGTAAATAATAAGGATGTGTGCACTGTTACCACTAAAAATCTAAGAGTATGTTCTTGTTAGCTGTATTTTGTGGTAAATTTTGACTGGACATTTATTTCAGTGCTGAGGAATTAATAGGAAGAGGAATTAATAAAGTTCTAGAAATTTAGATGTTAATATTGTAAAAATGTGAATAAACTATTTCTGTTCAGCTAAATGATGTAGTTGTGTTATCAGTAGGGTCACTCTTCAAAATATTCACCATTAAATCTAGTGTTAGATACTTGTTGATCTTTTGGTTCTCTATTAAGTTGGATATATGTTAGTTAGATATATCTTGGATGCTTATTTTACCTTCAACAGATACAAAACACAACCCTGTATTCTTTTCACATGAAGTCTTGGAAGGAAGATGTGGGGTGGATTACAGAGTTTGCTATGCTGATGAAACTTTTAACTGTGCCATGTCTCTTTTTTTCTGAAACCCCTTTAGAACAACTTTTTCATTTAAGCTTAGATAGGTTGTACAGTGAAAGCTAATTGCATACTGCCCAAACTTGAAAAACCAGAGTTTGCATTTAGGTGAATACGTATTTAAATAAAATAGAGTACAGACTGGTCTAGATTCTGTTGTATACATCACTTAAAAATGTTTCAATAGTCCTTTGAAATAGTAATTCTTTTCCACTGGAAAGGGGAAACCGAGGTTCCAATGGAGGGATTTTCCTAGGCCATACAACTGGTAAGTCCAAGCAAGTTAAAACACTGAGGGAATACATCGCTGATGTTTGTCTTCTTAAAGAAGAGATTGGGATCATTTTTTCCTTGTTGTTGCCCTTTGACTGTATCAGTCACTAAACTATAAGTCTTCAGGACTTGGAAGAGTTGCCATCAGTATCTTTTAGTATTGAAGGGCATGTGATCAGTGGTTGGTTTCTTAAAGGAATATTTTTGAGCACCTATTTTGTGCCAGAAACTGTTGCAGGGAATAAGGCAGGGAACAAAACAGAAAATAACACCTGCTTTGATGGAGCCATCATTCTTGTGTGGGGAGACAGGAAGTAAGCTAACTTCATCTCTATAGATAAAATAATAGCAGTTAACATTTACGGACTATGCAAGGTTAGGTCCTAAGTGCTTTACCCAGATTAGTTGATTTAGTCTTCACTTAGTTGATTTACTCTTCAGGACAACCCTAAGAGAGAGATATTCTCCCCCATTTTGCAGGGCAAAGAAACATTAGGTAACTTGCTTGCTTATGACACTGCAATTAAAAGTGATAGATCTGGGATTTTACCAAGATCATCCAGTGCCTGAGTTAGTACTCTTAAAAAAACCTTTGAATAAGGATACATGTTAGTTAAAAGGAAGAACTTTCTGACACTAATGTGAACTACAAAAGAAGTTAGAAAGTTTTCCTTTTGATAACCTTGTATCATTCTTCTGATTGGTTCTTAGAAAAGAAGTAAGTAGTAAATGTGTTCTTAAGGAGGTGCTTGTGCTGCTGGAGCCTGGCGCTGGGAAAGCCACATCTGCTGTTTGTTGTTGTTGTTGTATGGGAGTTCAAACGTGTAGAAGAGTGCATGTATTGTAGAAACTGAGTAGCCAAAGGGGTGGACTGTGTCAGCTATTAATTTTCTCCATCCAAATTCACAGTTTGTGCATGGTCTGTGGATATGGAGCTGGGTCCTTTAAATATTCTCTTTTGCCTGTTAGCACAATGTTCACCTTTGTCAGTAGACAGCATTGGAGGGACACTGCAGGAGGAAAGAGTTTTTCTTCTTGGGTAAAGTGCTGTCAGCAGGATCTGTCCTGCTCTTGCAGTGCAAACAACTCCAGTGGCTGGTTCTTTCACTGCATAGTGGTCCGCAGCAGCCAGCAGCTTCCCCTAGCACCCACTTCAGTTGATTTTAGAATGGAGACCCTCCAGCAAAATACCTCCCAATGAACAGTTTCCCCCCTGGGGGGTGGGGGGGTGATTTTCAGCCAGATCCACACCGCTACTTTTCTGACTTTCAGTGAGCCATAGCCAGTCCCAGCAAGGTCTGCATCTCAATCCTGGAGAATTGGAGGCAGCCCTGGTCAGCCTTAGGGGTAGTTAATGCTCCATATATTTGTCATTCCTACAATCTTTAGTTTTTCTTATTAGCCAATCCCTCATCCAATCCCCTGTAATTATTATTTTCTTTAAATTAAACTGCAAGTTCAAATTATTGTGTTTCTGTTTCCTGATTGGATCTCTACTTTTGCCATGTATAACCATTGCTTTTCATTCAGCATCCTTTTAGTGCAAAAGAAATGTTTTTTTCCTGAAACTTTACTACCGTTACTATAAGCAGCAAGTTTATTTTCAAACTTTGTTTCATATTGATGATACCTTTAGATTTTGAAAGTGGACTTTTTAATACATATTAACTTCATCATTTATCTCCCTTCTAACCTTTATATCCTCTAGATTTATTTATTCTTTCTTTCATTCATACGTTATTAAACACATGCTTTATTCCAGGTTCTATGCTATGGGCTGAGAGACCCATTATGAACATGACAGACATGGATTTTTTTGCTCTATGTGAGAGAATCGATAGGGCTTAGTGATAGTTTGGATATGAGGTGAGAGCGAAGAATCGGGATGACTCTCAATTTATCTGTCTTAGTATTTGTGTTTTTGGACTTTGGTATGATTCAGAGAGATAGAAGGCTTCCAGCATATCCTGACAATGACTTTTTTTTTTTTTTAATGCGTAATTTACTCACTGGTAGTTTGGGGACTTTTAGAAATTGGTAGTAGTTGGAACTGGTAGGCTGCCTGGGTGTATCAAAAGGGAAACCAGAAGTATTTTCATGACAAAACAGTAAAAGTACTGATTAGGAAACTAAAGCCTAAATGATAACTCAACATTTCATCCAAGATTGTAACAATGCATTGTTGTTTTGGCTTATCTGAATAACTGCAAGAATGCTGTGGCATAGATATTCTAAAAGGAAAACCATACCAAGCAGTGAACTTGTAATGAATCACATGCATCAAAGAATTGGAATAGCCAAAAATTGTATTACATTTGCCCATAATAACATCTCTTAGTATGCATGTTTTAGGTTCTATGGAGTATTTGTTTTGATGTATGTTATAATACTTTTTGGCTACAAATTTATGTTTTGCATAGAATGCTGTTCCATCTTGGTAATGCGAGGAATAGACTGGGGTGATGCAAAAGCCTAAGGATGGTCAAAGGAAGTTGATTTATTATAGGCATACCTCGTTTTATTGCACTTCTCAGATACTGCATTTTTTACAAATTGAAGGTATGTGGCAACCCTGCATCCAGCAAGTCTCTGCTATTTTTCCAACAGCATTTGCTCACTTCCTGTCTGTGTGTCAACATTTGTTCACTTTATGTCTCTATCACAATTCTAGCAATACTTCAACCTTTTTCATTATTTTTCATTATTAACAAACTTATTCCTGTTTGTTGTGATCTGTGATCAGTCATCTTTGGTGTTACTGTTGTAATTGTTTTGGTGCACCACAAACAATGCTCATGTAAGATGGCGGGCTTAATAAATGTGTATATTCTAACTGCTCCACTGGCTGGCCATTCCCCTATCTATCTATCTATCTATCTATCTATCTATCTGGGTTTAATAAATGTGTATATTCTAACTGCTCCACTGATTGGCCATTCCCCCATATATCTATCTATCTATCTTATCTACCTATCTACCTACCTACCTACCTACCTTTCTTTCTCCCCTCCCCCCCTCTCTGTGTCTGTCTCTCCGGGCCTCCCTATTCCCTGTGACACAACAATATTGAAATTAGGCCAATTGATAACCCAACAGTGGCCTCTAGGTGTTCAAGTTAAAGGAAGAGTCACACGTCTCAATTTAAATGCTAGAAATGGCTAAGCTTAGTGAGTAAGGCATGTCAAAAGCCAAGATAGGCCAAAACTAGGCCTCTTGCACCAAACAATTAGTCAAATTGTGAATGCAAAGGAAACATTCTTAAAGGAAATTCAAAGTGCTACTCCAGTGAACACATGGATGATAAGAAAGTGAGACAAACAGCCTTATTGCTGATATGGAGAACGTATTAGTGGTCTGGATAGATCAAACCAAGTCACAACATTCCCTTAAGCTAAAGCCTAGTCCAGAGCAAAGCCCTTTAATTCTGTGAAGGCTGAGAGAGGTGAGGAAATGGTAGGAGAAAAGTTCGAACCAAGCAAAGAAGCTGTTTCCATTGCGTAAAAGTTCAGGGTGAAGCAAGTACTAATGTCAAAGCTGCAGCAAGTTATCCAGAAGATCTAGGTTACATAAGAATGAAGGTGGCTACACTAAACAGATTTTCAATGTAGACAAAACAGCCATATATTAGAAGATATCATCTGGGACTTTCATAGCTACAGAAGAGAAACCAATGCCTGGCTTCAAAGTTTCAAACGACAGGCTGACTTCTTTTGTTAGGGGCTAATGCAGCTGGTGATAGCGGTTTTTGCCATTACAAGTAATGGCAAAAACCGCTATCACTTTTGCACCAACCTAATAGAAATATTTGCTCGTCTTGCGGAACACTCACAAACCAAGTTACTCGCAATCCAAGGTTTTACTGTATTACAAAAACTTAGTTGATACAGCAGTGGCAGGGTTTGAGAGAACTGACTACAATTTTAAGAGAAGCTCTGAGGGTAAAATGTTATCAAACAACATCACGTACTATGAAGAAATTGTTCATGAAAGGAAGAGTCAGTCAATATAGCAAACTTCATTGTTTTCTTATTTTAAGAAATTGCCACAGCTAACCCAAACTTCAGCAACCATCAAAATCAAAGCAAGACCCTCCACCAGCATAAAGATTACTACTTACTGAAGTCTCAGATAATAGTTAGCATTTTTTGGCAATAAAATATTTTTAAGGTATGTACATTTTTTTGACGATGTTATTACATACTTAATAGACTACAGTATAGTGTAAACATAACTTTTATATGCACTAGGAAGCCAAAAAATTTGTATGACTCACTTGATTGTAATACTTGCTTTATTGTGGTAGTCTGGAACCAAACCTGCAATATCTTGGAGGTATGCCTGTATTAAAAAGTATGAATAACCCTATTTGGGGGGAATAAACTGGCTTTTTACCACTGAGTTGTAACTTTTATCTTCAAGCCCATTATACAATTATGTGTTAATTGTATAGTTCTCACTGGGACGCATGTGCTACACTACTTAGACTTGGGAAGCTGTTAAAAACCACTGTTGGTGCTTTATTGTAAAAACACATGGAAACTCAAATAGAGACAAGTCTTGGCGGGGAGTGGAAAGAAGTTGGTAATGAATGTGGGTGTAGGTGTTCAGGCAGGATGAAGAGGTCAAGGTCTTCTGGATCATGTATTCCTCATTGAAATGCCCTCCAAAAAGATCTCAGACTGCTCCACAGAAGTGAGTGGGGAAGGCGAGACTAACAGAATGCTTCTGCTGGTCTTGCTAGGATGTTATTTTAAATTCCAAGGTGTAAAGTTCCGTGCACTGATTTGTACCATAGCTGGAAAGCTGTGTGAAATAGGAAATTTAAAAATTTTGTTTTTAATTACTAAATCACTGGTGTATTCTTTATTTCAGAGCACAAAGTTATCATTGTTGGGCTGGATAATGCAGGGAAAACTACCATCCTTTACCAATTGTAAGCATTAACTACTTTATAATTTTTGTTTTATTGTTTATAGTTACTTTTTCTGTCTGGGTGATATATGTGCAATGAAAGCAATAAAAAAATGATATGGAAATCTAAATTATTCTGTAAGATGTCAAGTTGGCCAGAAACCAGGAGCCAAATTTAAGTAACTGTTTCTAGAGAGCTAGAAATTTATACGGCATTGAGCATGTTCAGTTATTTTGCTTTTAGAAAATAGAGAAATATGTGTTTATATCATTTTCTGAAATAAATCTAGAGTGTTGTAAATCTAGAGTGTCCACTACCTAGTTCCGCCTCTGTTTAAACCTTTAGCTCACTCTTATGAGCTACTAGAAAAGGGACATTTGGATATAAAATACAAAAGGAGGTCATGCTGATTTACACTTGGTTGAAAAATATTCAAACAATCTAACTTCCTTGCTAATTGTAATATATTTGAACTTTTTTTTTTTCAGTTCTATGAATGAAGTTGTACATACATCCCCTACAATAGGAAGTAATGTAGAAGAGATAGTGATTAATAATACACGTTTCCTAATGTGGGATATTGGTGGCCAAGAATCTCTTCGTTCTTCCTGGAACACTTATTATACTAACACAGAGGTAATTTTTTTAGTATACTAAAACTTCTATGAGCAGAATTCTTGGGAAACACTGTCTAGATATGAACTCTTACAGTTGATCTTTTTGAAATATCAAAGTATGTTAACATAAGTAGAGTTGAAATGTAGTGGAATTTTTTATTCCCTGTTTCAGAGTCATATGTCTACTCTCATTGAACCTCTATAGAAAGAATTGGTGATTGATTAGTCTGATTGTGTATTGATCTCAAAACATGTCTTAAGTAGTTGTTTTTATAATAAACTTCATCTCACAGTTTATAATTTCATTTCTCTCTTACTTATTTTTGTCTGTAGTAGAAATCCACTTAAATGACAGGACTCTGGATGTTTGAGTCCTGGCTAAAATTTTACTATGTATTTTCTTTTATACAACACAATTGCACACTAAAGAATTTTTTTCTTTTTGGTTATAAAACTATTTAGACGTAATTGTGTTTTTATTTACATGCTATTTCCCAAGAGGAAATTTCAGACCTATGGCATTTGAGAACTTCATTGTATAGACCTTATAAATTGAAGGACTGTGACAATTGTTTTTGTAGTGCTATTATAACTTAAACTCCAAATGTATGTAGAGATGAATATTATGTCATTAAGACTCTGTTCAGTGTTTTTAATGACC
Source organism: Hipposideros armiger (assembly GCF_001890085.2). Lineage (NCBI taxonomy): Eukaryota > Metazoa > Chordata > Mammalia > Chiroptera > Hipposideridae > Hipposideros > Hipposideros armiger. The sequence goes on along the minus strand of NW_017731454.1, from coordinate 3,177,851 downwards.
TGATCCCCTAAAACTCCATTACACATTTAATCATGTTTTTTTTGGAAAAGGAAAGGTATATATGGTTACTATTCCTATATATAATGCTACAGGTGGCAAATTCATGGCAACACCTTGAAAATTAATACTTTATTAAAATGCCATGAAATAAAATGGCCTTATATGGTCCATTCTTATGTGGGTAATAAAGCCATATGTCAGCAGAGAAGTGAGAGACGAGATAAAATAGTGGTTCTCTTATCCATCTGCCTAATGGTTAATGAAATCTGAAGAATAGAACAGACCCTGAAAATTACAATGATTTATTTGGAAATGAAAAACAAGTTGTAAAAAATAAATAGTGCATGTTAATAACAGGCAGTCAGAATTAGTTTGGGTATCACAAATGCCATCATAAAATGACTATGTCTGCTGTTTCTCTTCTGCTTTTTGTGGGCATGGCACTGAGGAAGAGGTACAGTGTAGCTCAGTCCTGTGCAGCTCTTATAAGTCTTCCATTGCATCTTCTGATACTAGTCTCATCATCAAGTCAGGACAGAGTTGCACTTGCAAATAGCAGTTGTCATTTATGAAGGGAGCATGGCTTTAGATACAGATTCTTTCACTGTGTTGGTTTTTAAAAGTTGATTTCTTTATCACATTACTTTACTCCCATACACATACTCTTTCAGATTTTAAAATCAATATTAATAATACCTGTCTAGAAGTAACTTAAATTTAGAACTATAATGAATTTTTTCTTACTGACTTATAGTGTAAATAGATGGATGGTTATAGGCCTGTTATCATTCAGATATTAATTTAGAAAACAAACGCATTATATTGGTTAGAATATTAGCAGAAGATTTTAATAGAATGTTAGTATCATATTCTTTTTTCTTGTATTTTCTCTTAACGCTTAGTAAATATATTTGAATTGGAAATGGATCAGAGTTTAGGCTTCATGATGTATCGTAGGTATCTTTGCTTTTCCAATAATACAATACCATAAAGTGTTAATTTCTTGATAGTTGTAGCCTGTAAATCAAATAAGAACTTTATAAATTTTTACAAATATCAAATTATATAATCACTAATGATTTTTTTTGTAATTATTTTAGTTTGTAATAGTTGTTGTGGACAGTACAGACAGAGAAAGGATTTCAGTAACTAGAGAAGAACTCTATAAAATGTTAGCCCATGAGGTAAGTAGGATTCTGGCATGTGTGTGGGGATATTTCTATCATGTTTGTTCTTTCTACTTTCCCATGAGGATACTATTTCAAATTTTTAAAAAAATTATTTATCTGCTGGCCATGCCTGCTTTATAATTTTGACACTCCCCAAAATGAAGTATACCTGAAAGCAGCAGCAGGATTGTGGAGTCAGTTGTAGAATTTTATTTCATTTACCCTAGATAAATTTGGTCTAGAAGTTTTCCTGAGCAAAAAGACCTAAATACTAAATAGGCATTCATTTTGCATTTTGAATAGATTAATTATGCAAAGGATTATCATTGGAACTGAGATTTTAAAGTCTCATAGACACATAGTAAACCTTGATTTTTAACTCTTGTTAGGAGACTAATATTTAAATATTGTTGCTCTTAGATTTATCTGATATTGTCTTTGACTAAACAAAACTATTACTGTACACATTTTTTAGTCCTTGAGAAATATTGCTGGTAGCATTATTTAAAATTGAATGAACTGAATAATACAGTCAATAATAATAGTAACTAAAATCATAATATTTATTATAGCGGCAATTGATTTTTTTGCATGCCTTTTTCTCAACTCATTTATAGGTGGAAATAGAACGACTATTTAGATGCATATTATATAATTTTTTATTTTAGTGGAATTTTGATAAAGCTTAAAACTGAGATACCTTTGTAATAAAGTTTTATATTAATTTTATTATTGATTCGATTATTTGCTTTTGAGATTTGCATTAAGAATTTCCGTGTGTTTCAGGCAACTATTCAGGACTTAAGGAAACCTAGTAAAGTGGTTATGCAAATTGAAGTTCCTGTTTTCCTTAGGGTGATTAGGCCCATCAACATGTACTTTCCCTGGTTTGGGACTGATTTTGGGCAATAGTGATAAGTCCCTTGGGTTTTTTTTTAAAATACATCTTGCATTGTGCATGCTTTTAACAAGTTCTGATTCTAGCTTGGGAAACAAACTGTATAAGAGAGGCAGAAAACTAAGGAGTTTTTCCATTTCCCCTTTGTATTTTACAAAAATGCAACATTCTTCAGTTTATACCAAAGGGTTGTTTTATTGTTGTTTTACGAAGATTTTGGAAACAGAAAAATAAGACACGTATATTTATGTCTTGGCTATATTTTTTATTCTGTTAACAGGTAGCCTCCCTACTTGAGTTTTAGTCTAATTGGCCAGTATGTAGCAGGATCAGTATATAAAGAGCCCAGTAGTCGGGCTCAAAAAAAGTCACTTGATTTTACTTGCTGGGGGCATTAACTTGGGCAGGTCACTTAACCTCATCTGTTCTGGATGAGTACACCAAGGCCCAGAGGTTTATGTGACTTGACCAGCATTTTAAGAGCCAGGATTTGAATTTAGGCATTCTCATCATTCAGGCTTCTTGCTAGGGGGAAAAAAAAGATAGAAATAGGGCCTAGTTGGAAAGTGAAAGGAGACTGAATGGGCAGATTACCAGAGAAGAGAGGAATTATAGATGACATTGGGAACTAGAGTAAGTCACTTAATAGTGTCCTAAAGAGTTGAATAGTCAAGAGTTCTGGAGGGGGAGAAATGGATCAAAGAATAAGAATGTGTTAATGAAAAACAAATTTTGACATGGAGTTAGCCAGATGTTTATGCTTACCACAATAACCAACTAAATCTTATCATCATCACTGATAATGATTCTTTACATGTATTACTAAATAGAAAACTATAAAGTGTTTTAAAATATTGCTGAAAGCTTCATCTTAAATGAAGTACAAAACTTTGAAGCTCATGCATTTTAAAATAGTTCCAAACACAGGACAGATGGGATTTTATTCAGAATGACTCAACTTCTAGGAATTATCTTCACAAATGAAGCTCTGAGGAACAGATTGACAACTACATATGGCATATAGAAGATGCTAAGTAAATATATCTTGCATGTGCTGTTATTCATCTTCTTGACTAAACTAAAATATCTTTTTAGACTCTTAAGACCAGAAATCTGTAATATGCAGCAGAAAGTTTTTCAAAGTGTTTAAAATGGCTGATGCACAAAAGATCACCACTGTTCACCTTGTACTTTGACCTCTTGTTAAGTCAAGTTAATGAACAGCTTTAATTCAATATAACATAATTGGTTCGGAAGTTATTTAATTAAAAGTAAAGGAAGATTTTATTTTTTTCCTCTCTTCTTAAATATTTAAAAATAGGTAAAATAGCTGGGTTTTTTTAAAAAATCAAGAAACCCCAATAAAAAAAGCTTGAGCCTATGAGATCTAGAAAGGTTATATTCAATGTAGGTTTTTGTTTTTTTTGGAGACCTTTCAGAGCTTTCCAACTTTTAATCTGGGGGCTTTTCCAAATAATTTCATCACTAAAAGTTATGAATATAGATTATTTATAAATAAAATAGTATAGACTTATGTTTCCTAACTTGTGCCAAGTATTACTGTTGTCAAAAATTTGTTCTTTGAACATGTCAGCATTAGCAATTCTGACCTATATAAAAGATTTCAAGAGACACTAGCAAGAGGTATTGAAACCTAGAAGATAGGAATTAAATCCCATGGAAAGTCCATCTACTCAGTGATTCAGCCACATATCAACTATTGATAAGCATTCCATTTCCGTTTAGGATAAGAGAGAAAGAAATGCCTGTATCCTTGATCGTAAATATATATATATATATATATTACATGTGATAATGAATATATATGTATATATTATATAAAATATATATTATATATAATATACACACAGACATATTCCATCCATTCAGATTTTTGCCTTTTATATAGATAGGTGAACTGAACTATAGGTGAAACAAATTGAATATGAAACTTAAAAGTTTACATTCTAGAGCATTCTTTTCTGACCAAGCTATTCAGGCAGCTGTCGGGAACTGTAGTAGCATAGCTGCCATCCTGCAGAGGGCACTGTACTAAAAGTCAGTCTCCATTGTTACATAAAACATTTTACATAACTCCTGTTAACTAAATAAGAAATTCACTACTTATATTTTTTTATTTACATCAGAAAGAATCAAAGAAGTCAATGAAACTATTCTAACGAGGAAAATACTGTAGAGCAATGTCATTCTGCTTCAAACACACATATACATGATTGAAACCAAAATATTCCACTAAAATTCCTAAGAAGAAGAAAGATGGCATTCAGTACAGTTGAGAAAAGTTGCAGGCATAGCACTAAAAATTCAGTATCTTTTAATATATATGGGTGGAATTTTAATTCACTGAGTGCATCCATCATAGATTCTTAGCCCAGGATCCATGAATGGACTTTAGGGTGTCTTAACACCTTAAAATTATACATAAATTTTTTTTCATGTATGTGCATTTATATGAGGAAAGGGTCTGTAACTTCAATAGATTATCAGGGAAGTTCTTGGCTATAAAAATAGTTGGAGTAGAGTGAAAGGAGACCAAGAACCTTGGTTTGCTTTGGAAGTAAAACAATACCAATCATTTTGGGGCATGCATAAGGGTAAAGGTAATGCTTATTATCAGGGCAATAAGTGAACTAACATTTGTAGAACTGTCACCAAAAACCAGGTACTAAACTGAGTGCTTTAAATGGAGTAATTCATTCATTCAAATCACATCTCTGGGAGGAAGGTGGTGGTCTCAGTATTTCACAGATGATGGGCAGTAGCTATAATGGGAAGATCTCAGGTCAAGCTGGGTCCTATTATTGAGTAGCAATATAAATCACTTAATCCGAGTCTTACTTTCCTCATCTGTAAAGTGGGAATAATAAAGTTTACCTTATAGTATTCTTGTGAGGATTAAAGAGATTTTATTTGGAAAATGGTTAGTATGATGGGTGTCTTGCTCAGGTTAGATATTCAAATGTAGGTAATGAGGAACAAATTCAGAAAGTTTAAAGAACTTGCCTCAAGGTCAAAGCATAGAAGTGGTAAAACTTACTGTCTAACTGAGAAATTTGATACATTTAATGTAGTAAATCCAAGATGGCCCTATCAGATATTCAAATCTAAGAAATCTTCATGGACAGAAATAGAAGAGCAAAGTCTCAAAAGATGAATAGGATTGGGTTAGGTTAGCACTTCTCAACTGAGAATGACGCCCTAAGGCTCTAAGGCATACATTGTGTATAATGAATTAGTTTATTTCCTGTGCACCTAGAAGGTACCACCTTTAGGTAGAGGTACCTAAAGTATAGGTTGCGGTAGAACTTTGAAAAGCTCTTTAGTGCCATGCTAAAGTGTAGTTCTTAGCCACAGAAGCCTAGTTTGGGGGTGGGGGAAATGGGTGGATATATATTTGAAGATGTGATTGTTTGTTAAGTATAGCACTTAAAACTGTAAATGTAATCTAGGACTATAAGAAATATGTAAATCCATACAAGTATAGATTTATTGATTTACAGTGTGTTCAGTTTGAAGTTTACCTTCTATCAGCCTAAGATCTTTGAGATGCTTTTATGTCAAATAGTTGAGAAATGCTTGGTTACAAAATTATCAAAAATATTCTGTTCATTAATTTGGAAAATCTATGAAAAAAAGTACACTGGCCCTTATGATTTTGTTTGCTTTTATAGGACCTAAGGAAAGCTGGATTGCTGATTTTTGCTAATAAACAAGATGTTAAAGAATGCATGACTGTAGCAGAAATCTCCCAGTTTTTGAAACTAACTTCCATTAAAGATCACCAGTGGCATATCCAGGCGTGCTGTGCTCTTACTGGCGAGGGGTGAGAAGCCTTCCTCATGGCTAACGTGTTTAACTTAGAAACATGTATTTCTTCTTAAAATCAGATATTGAAGCTTACCATGTACAGAATGTTATAAGGGAGAGATGTAAGACATAGTCCATGTCTACAGTGAGTTTTTAGCTTGGTTCTGTAAACAATAAAGCACACAGCATACGAGTGTATGTGTGTATCTTTGTATATGTTATCTTTGTCTATCAAAGGTCTTTAGGCGAAAGCACTGATTATAATACCAAATTTGACAACAAAGACAAATCATCTAGGATTGATATAATTTTTAACTTATATACTTTGAGTATTTGTGGAATATATATCATTAGTTAGGATAGATATGAAATTCGGCAGTTTCATTTTTGAAAGAAGAAGTCAGATGATGGTATCTTTTTAATTTTTGGTGTATGTGGGCTTCCATTTGCAGCAGTCAGCAAAGTGGAAATATTTGGTTTTGGAGGAGATAGTTTCCTTTCTGTAGTCTGGCCACTTTGGTCTAAATTTGATTTGAGTACTGTTTGGCATTTTGACGCCCATCTCTGCCATTTGCTAACCTCTCTAAGCCTGGCTTCCCTCTAATATGAGAAGGGTTCTGGTCTTAGTGTTATGAAGAAGTATTAAAGTAATGAATATTAAGTGCTTAGCACAGTTTCTAGGTTGCTGTTAGGTAACTACTATTCATTTAATAGTTTGAAGTTAAATAATTTGTTCACCTATTATTATTATTATTATTATTTTGTGCCATTTCCTATCAATAATTTATAAGTAAGGAATCTAGTAAAAGTAGAAAAGTATGGACCATCACCAAAACAACCATTTATTTTCTCATTGCCTTTTCCCCCCCGCATTTCTGTCTTCTTTATATTGTTAGACTCATGATGGTTGTGGACAGGCAGTGAAAAAATACTTTAAATATTTTGCTACATATTGCTAAATTATTTCCTCTGGGCATTCATTATATAATTATTGATCTCTTTATATGTGTCAGGTAGTGTCAAAACAAAAAAAGCAGATATACTGTATATGAGAGTAGCTTCACTACAATAGCACCAACATTGAATATTATTGATTTTTAAATCTTTGTTGTTTATGTGACTGAACAATGATGATGCCCTCTTTTAGTTTGTTCATAGCTTTTTAGTTGAGAATTTAATCAAATGGTTTTATTTTCTGTCTAGATTATGCCAAGGACTTGAATGGATGATGTCGCGACTTAAGATTAGATGATCTCTACTGATCTCTTCTCATAGACTTTGTATAAACTAAGTGCTGGACTTGACCTGAAAGCTGCAAAAATTACTGGTTCAGATATATTTATAATAAACTGATTTAAACTTTTTCTATAAGAAGAAAAATTAAGACCACTTATTTGAAAACAAAGATGAAGTCTCACCTTCCAATCTACTTTCTCATTAGTTTCCTCCAAAGGATTAGTTTATTCCACAGGTCTTAAAGCTGTGATCGACATTTTTCTCATAATGAATCCTCCTCTCAGGACATTGTGTAGCCTGTGGTAAGTACCAAGGGAGAGGAAGACGTTTTTTAACTTCAAGAGCTTTATTATCAGTATAACCCTCCTTAGTTGAATGTTATTCTCTTCTTGTTCCATTAAGTCAAAATACAAATCAGCACAGATACTCAGTTTCCAATATTTTAAAATATGATGTTACTTATGAAAAGTATTTTGCATAACGCTGTGTATGTATTGTGTATATACCTCAAGTTCAAGTTAATGACTTTATGTTCTAAAGAAAAGTGAATAACAAAAATTAATATCTTTAATTATAACCATAATGAGATAAGTACTGACATTGGTGTTAAGTGCCAATTTGTACTTTTCCACTATGTTTTCTGTATTGTACTAACCAATCCCCAAAATTATTGAGCTGCTCTTTAGAAAGAAAAAGAAGAAGCTTGACTTTGTGTGCCTGTTTTTTTGTTGATCAGAACACATATATGGAAACGTATAATCTAATGAGTGGAATATCTATCACATTCTTGGCTTAGTATTACTAATGGGCACAATTGCACATTGAGCAGTAATCATATTGTTCCCTTTAGTGGACCTTACGCCATCTAAATTGCTGAGTAAATTGTTAATCCATTAATCAGTCTTAATTGTGATTAAAGTTACCAACTGATTTTTTTCAATTTAATTGAAAACTTGTGTGAAATGTCTACCCAGAGAAGTGTCACCTTATAAATGTTATCAAATAATTTCCATAGATTCTTTTTAGGTATTAAACTATATGTCAAGCATTTAAAGTGAATTTGAAATTAAAAGTAAAGTATATTTTCCAAGCAACAAAGATAATTTCTTAATTAGAAAAATTTTTATTTCTTATCTTAAGAGTTGAAATAGTTTGAGATTTTTTTGTTTCTGTAAGTTTTCTTTTATCTTTGTATTGTTTGACAGTTATAAAATACAAATTTTTTTAATGCTTCTAAGAATTTGGTTTAAAAATTGATTGACGTGATATTTTTACTAAGAAGTAACTTGGCCTAAAATACCTTTTGTGTTTGCTTAGGCTTTTTTTTTTTTTTCCTCAATACCTGAAAGTCAAAGGTATTTCTGCTGTAAACAAACTTATCCTAAGTATGTTAAAATATATTGTTGAATATTGTGTATCTTTCATTCCCTAAAAACCTGAAGACTTATCCAAACTGGCATGTTTTAGAATATTCAAGAAAAAAATTACTTTTAATACCAGCCTTTTAGATTTCATGAAGATTTTGATGAAGAATAAGAGTACATACTATAAGCACTGACAAAAGTTGGGAAGTTCCTTTCTGTAAAATTAAAATATTCAATATCTAAATCGAAGTCGGGCATGGGAGATCAGTGTTTAACATTGGATGTTTTATGTTTTATATTTATATTATAATGTTCAAAATGCAAGTATATTTTATTATTTGTCAACTTGCTTTTACAAAAGTAAATCCTAAATTACTAAGCTTTATTTGTTCGTATGTTCTCATACTTTTTTCAAATCACTATAAGGAATTACTTGTTATATATTAAAAACTCCCTTAAAAACCAAATTCTATTTATAGTGCAGTTTCATCAGAGACAAATACTCTGTACAGTAGTCCAGCAAATCCACACCTTTTGTCCTTTTTATTTTTTGAGTAATCACAGTTTAGTACTCTTGGATTGCTGCCATATCCGTTCGACAATATACCAGCACATACCATTGTTATCAAGGTATTGGCTAAAATTTATTCTCAGTTGGATGTTTAAAGCATTCACTACATTGTCGCAGTTGGTTTAGTATAGAAAATTATTGACATTGCATCATGCAAATGTGTGAAATCTTATACTACATTTGCAAAACTTTTTTTGTTATATTTTACCCTTCTAGGCTAGCCATTATAAATAACATGTTATCTATATACTTGTGCATAAAACCAAAATTACAATGGGGAAAAATTTTAAATTAATGTATGAAAATATATTGAAATCATTTTAACAGTATTACTTCCAAATAAGATGGAGAGACAGATGAATAGTCACGTCGGCAATTTATATGTAGTTTAAGTGGAATTACGCAAAAAGCAGTGCTTTTGGTTTTTAAATACGCTACTTTTGGATATAAGCAAACATCTTATTCAGGGTCATTGTGCTCAGCTTTGAAAAGAGCAAAGCTTCATACCTCTGTCCGTGTAGCTGGATTTAAATATCCTGTGTTTGACACTAATTTTGAAAGTCGTAAGACTTCTCTTGATATCTTGGTAAAAGCAACCATATGCTATAAGCATTTAAATATGTTTAACTCTGTCCTAGTAGCATTTATAAGCATATCTCACACATTATATTGAGGATTCTTGTTTGAAATTTTCAGTTCTATCTTCTTTGGCTCTCATGATGGGTGAAGAATACAGTGAAGGAAGGTGATTTGAAGAATGGAGAATTGGGTAGGGAATTTGACATTTTGCCTTAAGAAAAAAAAAAAAGTGCTTTAGCACTGCTTCCTGGCATTTTTAATGCAGGTAGTTACAGTGAGTTTAGAAGTGTGGCATGGAATAGAAGTTTCTGTTTTCTGGCCTTTAAGAAGTGCCTGGTAGAAAGTTCCAGTGAGATCACAGAGAAATGCAGGGCGCTTGAGGAAAGTCAGGAAGTCCCTGAGATACTCTTTGCTTTTTTGTCTGAGTGTGTAGTATTAAGATGCCTAGCAATGGGATTCTATTGCACCTACTCTTATAGGCACTTTACATTTTTTGCTGTGACTACAGCAACCACATACAGTACAGACAACCTCAAAACCTGTTTATATTAGTGTAAATAAAAAAACTATAGACAATTTTCTAGTTTTCTCTGCAGGCATTTTGGGGAATATATCTATAGTGTGTTCTACTTTGTATATAGCAGATAGCAGCACATCCCAGATTATCTGTGGGCTTGGGGTCATCTCTCAATTGCCCAGTTGTATCTTGGCATCAAGACGTCTTTCAAGGCTGGGTAGAGACAAGGTTTCTTTGCATGACTTAACTTTGATCCTTCCCACTGTCCAAATACAATCTGAAACTCCATGCTTCAGGATCAGTTTTCCCGCAGCTCAGCTCAGCCAGCCTTTGCTCTCCTGTATCTTCATTCACCATCAGTGAAGTATGTTATCTCGGTCCTAGAGGTATTCTAAACTTTGCCTCTATCCGTTGTTCCCCAAACAACTAGTTTCTTAGTACGTTTTCTAGTTCTTTGCTCCCCTCCCACCATTGGCTTGACTCATTGATTTGTACTTGGCTCATTGGAGAGTATTGTCAGAGTTGCTGAGTACATCAAAACACGGGCTTGCTGTGTATAAACAATATAATGTCCTAGCAGTCTTTTAAATTATACTCTAGTTAACATTTTAATGCTTCTTAATTTTAGCTTCACATACAAGGAAGTAGATTCAGAAAGATAAGAGAACTAACTACCTAGACTCCGCCAGTATCTTGAGCTAATAAGTTAAATGTGGAAAGGGTTCAATTATGTGAGTATTATCTTTCCATTACCAAAAATGGGTTACATTTTGGAGAATACTGATACAAATAATTTCAGTTGGGAAAAGATGTCAGACCAGATTTATATGTAGTGTTTCACCTGAAGACATCTTTACATCCTTAAAACCATAGACCACATTCCAGTTTTTTTCTCGTGTTTACTTACAGAAAAAAGATATTAGATGTCTAAAGGAATTAGGAATGGGAAGCCTATCTTTACAAAATATACCTGTTGAAATGGACTTTAAATGATATAAAAGTCATCAACTGTTATGTTTTGGCTCTGCAGATGCAGACATAGTATAGAAAATACTTCTTTCAAGTTCCACTTTTACAAAAATAAAACTTCAATACCGTGCTCCCTCAAAGAATGTATGATAATTTGAAGACCAAAATGGTGGAGTAAAAGACAGAATTTAAAAACTTTGGATGCTAAAACAAGTAACTGCTTCTATTAAATCCTAAAATTGTGTGTGGAATTATAAAGAAATTGTACCAGGACACAGTTGGGTTAATTATGCAATATTGCTTATCGTACAGCCCCTTAAATTCTAAAAACTAAAGCTTAAATCTTTATGGTCTTGCCTGCTAGATAGATCTTTAGTAGATAATTCCTATAGTCTGTACTCAAAAAGTGCCTAAAATTGATTTGTGTTGATTTTTAAGTCCTCTAATAAATTATATGTGTTTTCTATGGTATTATATGTGCTTGGCTTACTGATGGCACAACGCTGAGGGTTTCTAAGTCACAATTTGTGCTTTATTTGAGTAAAAAGCCTTGAAATTGAAAATACCCATCATAACCCTCAACAGTCCATAGTTTAAAGAATCATGACTGAAATCATTTTTTTTCTCATTGCTAATACAAATATTCTATGACCCTGATGTTAATTAATGCAGAGACTAGAAAACTGAGTTCTGTTTCTGTTTTTAAAAAAAGATTTTTAACACAGAGAAAATTATATTGTGTATTGTAAAATCCTAGTAAAAGTTTGTTGCTTGTGTAAGAGTAGCCCCTTAGTTCTCCTCATAGTGATTTGTAATTTGGAGTCATACATAGCATTTAGTTCTTGAGCCATTTAATGTGTGTGCATGCCAAAATCCTTCCTCTTTGTTTAAATTCTATGTAGAAACCAAAATATTTGATAGAATTCTATTATGTTTCTCATATGTTCTCTCTCTCTCTCTCTCTCTCTCTCTC
>NW_017731454.1:3158334-3165738 GCF_001890085.2 Hipposideros armiger | reverse complement strand
CTCTCTCTCTCTCTCTCTCTCTCTCTCTCTCTTTTTCTCTCTCTTTCTTTCTTTGTCTGTCTCCTTCCTCTTTGCTCCCTCCCTCCTTCCCCGTAGAGTGTGACTGTAAACTCCAGGGGCAAGGAAAGACTTGACTGTATTTTCAGTGATTTACAATGGTGTTCATGTTTTAAGCCATCCTGTATGGATAATGAAATGTGTATAAGGTTTTTGATTATTGTAATGTATACTCCTTTTTTCCCCAAAACTGCTTACATTGATGATATACATACAGAATCCTCTAATTACTTTTGCTTGAAACTAGTTCTTTAGATTCAAATAGCCTTTTCTTACATTATGTCCCCGTATGGTTCCTTAAGAGGAGGTGATACCTGCAGAGCACTTTTAAAGATATTTTCTGGGTTAATATTCAAGATAACACATCGAAGAGGAAGCTATAACAATGTCTAATGAGGGTTCTTTTGATTACTAGAGATGAGAAAAATGTATACTAATGTTAATTTGTGCTTAAAATGCATTTTACTAATGGTATTGATTTTAAATATCACAAATTCTTCTTGTAGATACTAATCTTCCTTGCTTATTGTATATTCCTAGAGAAACCTAGATGAACTATGTTCCAACTAGTATCTATGTATAAATCCTCCTCCCCGGTTGAGCTCTATGTACATTGACATAATTGAAGCTGCATTTAATACAACAAACTAGAAAACCCTTTGAAAATTTCTAGGTTTGTTTTATTGGAATTTCTAATATGATAAAAGGTTTTGACTTAAGCTTTGTATGTAAGAAGAGGTAGAAAATTTGTCTTAACCTCTATCATTTTATGAACTCCTGTTTCTCTGTATCCTAGGAGAATTTTACACTCAAGGAATCTTCCAAAAAGCCATGATCTTAGAGCACTTGGGTGCTTTTGTATTTCATAAGTGCTGATGTGTTAGGTACTTAGGGAGATCAGGCTTCAGGACCTTCTTGAGAACACAACTTCCTGGATGGCTGGGGATATTTATGTTTGTGCTCAGGTTGGGAGGGAACGGCCAATTGGAGTAGGGACCTCTCCATTGATAAAACAGTACAATCAGCTGCTTTGCAGACATGTTGCTTCATTCTACTTGTAACAACATTCTTGTCTCCGTGACTTATGAAATGTCAAGCTACAGAATTGTAAGGCATTGGGCCAGGTGACCAATAGTATAGGACCTTGTTTATAATGAAATAAAGGAATAATGTTAAGGTATGTTTTGGGGGAAATGACAAGATTTTACTGGTGAAATTCTATGTTTAATATGTACATTAACTTTTTTAAAAAGTTGCATGTTAATCTGGGATAAAGTATTGTCTCTGTTTTATGCTTTACTGAGTGAAAAAAAAGAAAAAAAAAGACAAGCTAAATTGTTGCTCCATTATGTACTATTACATATATACCTTTTCTTTTTGAAAGGGCTAATTATAATTATTATTCACATGTCTATGTTGTCAGTGTTTTTATTCTAGTTTATTCTCTGAATGTATGCAGATGTGGTGATAGTTGTTCTGTTAACTGTCCAGGGCTGGGGTCTGCCAGGGCAGTTGTAAAGGTATGGCATCTGCGTTATGCAAACGGGGAAAAGGTTGCCCTGATCATCTCCATGGAACTGATCTTTTATGGAACTTAGTCAATTAATAGAGTGCATTCTATCATTTACTTCTGGATATTTGAATTGGACATGAACCTGATAGTGACTAGCTTATGCGATTAATTTGTCTGAAAATGTAAGGAAAGTCGAGTCATTTACAATTGAATGTTGTTAAAATGAATATTCATAAGAATAGTTGATAGTAAACAGAAGAAAAATGAGAGAAAAACGTTTGGGGTGATTAGCAACCCTCATACATATCTCCCCTCCTCAGTATGTGAGCTCCAGGATGCCAGTGACCATGAGTGTTGTGCTTATTACCACTTCGTGTCTTTCAGTGCTAAGCACTGTGCCTAGTATGTAACAGGTGTTCAATTTATATGTGGTGTTGAATGAATGGATGAACGAACTATTAATATTTTTGTGGGTTTTTCCCCCATGGATAGGTTTTTCTTACCTATGTGATTATAGCACTCTGCTTCATTTAATTCTCATCTCAATTCTTATTTAATTCTGCCTATTTTGAAAGGGATTCAAGGTGATTATATGTTTTTCTTATTAGTTCTTGTAGTAGGAACCAGACTTATTTCTTTTGAAATGGCCTAAAAGCATCACGCAGTACAAATAAATAAATACAAGTTTTATTTTGTTGAAATCTGTATGGTTCTGTACCTAGAAATGTCGGGAATTACCATTTTGTTGTAAGCATCTGCAGACATTGAAATAGTAAATGATACAACAGCTCTTTTGGAAAAAGATCTGTGTTGTCTTCTTGGTCTTTTATGCCTTTATTTTTTTTTAGTTTTCACATCTGGACTATCCTCCTTTTGCTAGTAAATAGCCTTTGTCCCATGAAAAGAATAAGATTTTTACAACAGAAAATACCCTTTGGTGGTCCTTTCAAATGTGTTCCTCATGACTGGTACCAATCTTGCGAGATTCCATGAGTTGGGCTGCTCTTCACTACATACTTCACATTCTAGCAAATCATTCTCTATCAACGGTGGTGAAATCTTTTTGAAATAGTTCCAATGTTTGGATTCTTCTAGGTTTTAGATCCCCAGATAATATTCTACTATATTTCTTTCTATTTTTTTTTTTTTGGTACAGTCCCTGGCTTAAAATGTTTTGACTTATAATTTTTTGACTTTACAGTGATACAAAAGTAATATGCATTCAGTAGAAACTGGCTAGGCTATGGTGTGGGTAGGTTAGGTGTATTAAATGCATTTTTTACTTACAACATTTTTGATTTACGATGGGTGTATCAGGATGTAACCGCATCGTAAGTCAAGGAGCACCTGTGCAAAGAACATTGTGGTGGACGTCGTTCACTGAAAGCTTTTTTCATAGTTAAGTGGACCTTTTAGCTAGAATCCCAGAAGTGGGACTACTGGATTAAATGGTATGATGGAATTTGAGAATACCTATTATTCCATATTTTATTAATATTATGGATTTAAAAAAAACACACCTTTCCACTTTAATGAAAGAATAAGTATGTTGTCTTATTTTACACTTACTTGAGACTTTTTCTGTTTCAGTTTCCTCTTAATTATTTTACTTTGTTCACTTATTATTAGAGTCTTAGTGTTTTTCTTGTGAATGAATTAAGTTATTTAAATAATAAATATATTAGCCCTTGGTCATGTTTTTGCAAACTTTCCAGTTTGCCCTTTAATTTTTATAATTATATTTTTAGCATATACAAGTTTTAATTAATGTAAAAAATTACATATGAAATACATGATTTCCTTGAGTGAAAACCAGAAAGGAGACATAATTAATAAGCAAAAAGAAAATTAAAATTGTTCATTTTCCCACCATTCTAAGAAAACCAGTATCAACACTTTGGGATGGAGATATATACATACATATACATGGGTATGTATGTATACTGGGGGTGCCAAAAAAATGTATATAAGTGGACACTTTGGTCAATGTTGCTTAAGCAGCAGTTCGCTGAAATCGAAGTGTCTGGATGCTGATGGTAATCACTTTGAGCACCTCTTGTAATAGCAGAAGTCAAACATGACTTGTATTCATCTTTTATTATTGGTATATATTGAGTATTATAATTTTAATACAGTTTTCCTTTCTTAAAATGTATACATTTTTTGGCACCCTCTATTTTAATGTATAATAGAATTCTAAAAAGCCCTGTAATTTTTCCAAATATACTGTAAACATCTTTTACATAAAAGACATTATTTTAATGGATGTATTTGCTGTTTGGACTGTCAGTTTATTTAACCAGTCTTCTGTTGATGTACATTAAATTGTTCCTTTTTCACCATTAAAAACAATACTTCAGTCCATACTTTATTTTTCATTCAGTTTACGAGTTGAATTGCTATGTAAGTGTATGGACCTTTAAAAGGCATTACTGACATATTTTCCATTGTTTCCCCCCAAAATTACCCATATCCTGGTCAATTCTTTACTATTGGGTTGTCAGAAAAGTCATGACACATTTTTGCAAACAGATGGCACTAGTTCATTTTTGGAAGTACAAGAGTCATTCGCATCTATGTTATTGTTATGTCATTTGACAGCTGACAGTTCTAGCTTCTTTCTAAAAAAACACTGAGCGATTTGGTTGAGTTTTGGAGATTTTACAACAAGTTGAAGATGGAAGACCAAATTGCGTTTTCGTCATATTTTACTGTTTTACTTCCGTAAAGGGAAGAACGTGCATCAAGCTTGTGAAAAGTTGCGTAAAGTTTATGGTGACAATGCTCTACAAGAACGTCAGTGCCAACGATGGTTCATGAAATTTCCGTGCTGGTGATTTTGATCTCAACAATGCTCTTCAGTCAGGGAGGTCCACCGAGGTTGATGATGATAAAATAAAGGTATTGATCGAGACAAACCCACGTTACACGACATGAGAGATTGCAGAAACATTAAACATCAATCATTCAAGGGTTCACGGCCACCTGAAGAAGCTGGGATATGTAAGCAAGCTCGATATTTGGTTTCCGCATAAACTCAAAGAAGTTCATTTGACAGTGCACATAAACATCTGTGATAATGCTCATTAAACGTGAGGGAAACGATCCTTTTTTGAAGCGACTGATACCTGGTGATGAGAAGTAGATTGTTTACAACAATGTGGTGCGCAAATGGTCTTGGTCCCGACACGATGATTCGCCTCAAACGACATCGAAAGCAAGCATTCATTAGAGGAAGATTATGCTCTTGGTGGGATTTTAAGTGTTGTGTTGTTCGAGCTTCTACCAAGGAACCAATCAATTCGAATATGTACTGTTGGCAATTGGACAGTTTGAACGAATCCATCATCCAGAAACGTCCAGAGCTCATTAATCATAAAGAAGTTGTGTTCCATCGCAGCAACAGGAGACTACACACAAGCTTGTTACCTGTCAAAAATTATTGGAGCTGGGATGGGATGTGTTCCCACACCCACCATACTCACCTGACCTGGCACCATCAGACTTCCACTTGTTTCGCTCTCTTCAAAACTCCTTGCGTGGTATAATGTTCAATTCAGATGAGGCTGTAAATCAGCACCTTGTTCAGTTTTTTGCCAATAAAGACAGGTCCTTCTATGAACGAGGAATTATGAAGCTCACTGAAAGATGGCAAAAGGTTATTGAACAATACGGGCAATATATCATTGATCTCTGTTCTTTATATAAATAAATGACTTATGAAAAACAAAAGATATGTCATGAGTTTTCCTACAACCCTATAGTTTGAACATAGATTTTTGGTCATTTGTATAAATTTTCTACTTCTTTTGTACATTTTGCTACTGGCTTTGTGAAAGTTCTTTTAAAGAAAATAAATCTTCACTGTGTCATTAATATTTTTATCTTTTTATTTATGATATCTAAAGTTGGTCTCAGAAGGATTTTAGTTGGATATATTAGTCTTTTTTTATGACTTGTGCCTCTTGTTCAAAATTTTTATGATAGGATGAAAAAAATAGCTGTAACTAATGGTTGTAGGATGTTTTTTATTTGTACTCTGAGTGGATGATAGTGAATTTCTATTTATTCCTCCCCCCCAGTAAACTTTTTTTGCCCCCAATAAACTGTTTACAATTAGTGTGATAGAATCAATAAAGAGTACACGATTGGCGTCTCAACCTACTGGAATATATATGTCCTTCATTTTAAATGTTTTTAAGAGTGTGCCTTTTTTGCAGGACCCTACTTCAGCGACATATTGAGTATAGTTGAAAGGTAAAAAGTGTTAGAAGGCTGTATTCACACAAAAAATATATCCAGGGTACATCCATCAATATTAAGGGATTTGTTAAATTATAAGATGAAACATGCTGCCATTAAATTTTTTTACAAGATTTTAATAACATGGGGAAATGATTGATAATTGTGACATGTTAAGGGAAAAAAGGGTACACACTTTTACATCTTGAGTGATCTCAGATATGCTTGAAGAAAAAGCATGAAAAATAGGAAGAAAATGTATCATAACATATATTACAAGATTAAGGCAACAGCATTATGTTGATATTTTTCTGATTTTTCATGTTTGTGTGTATTTCAAATATTCTACATTGAACACATTCCATTGGTAATTAGAGAATAGTGGTGGATCATTCTGTTTTTAAAGAATCTTAATGGAGGTGGGAAAGAATACAAAGTTTCTAATTTATAAGTAAGATACAGCTCTTTTTTTGTTTGTTTTTTTCTTCAGCTAACTGCATTTGGGGGCATTATGAAGAGAGCAAGACAATTAGTAAAAATTAACGGATGCAATATCATTTGCAACCTCCAGTGCAAAGCTCAGTGATTTTGATAAAATCCCCATCAATCATTGTGGATATAGAGATTGACTACTTTTTTAGCTTATTACTTGATACTTGACTGCTTTTGAAGGATCTTCGAGCATAGAGAATCTCCATTTAGGTGGTAATTTTTAAAAGATACAAGCAAAATGCAGTGAGATTTAGAAAAAGGAGTTATTTCCAGTAGGGGATTCAAGAAGGCTTTGTATAAGCAAGATGGTACAGTAAATCAACTGTTGTACTGGGAAACAACTTGGGTTATGAACTTAGGTCTGCCATGAAGGTATGCATGGCTTTGTTCAAATTTTCAATGCTTTAATACTTCAACTTTATATTTTAAAACCTTTTTAACATTGGAACCCTTTTTCCATAAGTGATATCCTGTGTTTTACCAGTATGTAAAACAAAACAAAAATACTGTTCTTTTTCTGTGTACGTTGTGTAAGTTCCCACAATATTATGGGTGAAAACGGTAGTTTAATTAAAGTTAATATTTTACATTGATTTTTAAATTTATTGTGTTCACTTTTTTAAAGTGGGAATATAATTGACAAAAAATGGAAAAGATTGATTTACCAAATAGAAGTGATTAAAATGCTTAATGGTCCTACTGTACATATAAATGGTTTTAACATTTTGGATTCATTTTATAAAACTTAAAGGATGTATTTTAGAATGATAGTATTTTTTTTTAAGATTTTTATTCGGGTATTGGGGGGAAGGGAACAGTGCTGGGGAATTGGGGGAAGGGGAACAGATAAGTTGCTGTCATTTTGTTTTTCAGTCTAGTTGTGGAGGACGTTGCTTCACTGGCCCAAGTTGGCACCATCATTGGGCTCTTCCCGGCCGAGGCAGATCAGTCGCCGGCTTCTGGACGGCCGCTCACTGCGGTTGCTGGCCGCTCACGCTGGCTGCTGGCTACACAGGTAGCCCATGGCAACCCACTGCCACAGGGGCTGCAGCCTACGCCGTCGCCCTCGACTCACGGCAGCCCAGCTCCACGTTGAGCTG
>NW_017731454.1:3148303-3154572 GCF_001890085.2 Hipposideros armiger | reverse complement strand
TTGGCTTCAAGCAACAACAGCATAGGCTGCAGCCCCTGCTGCAGTGGGTTGCCATGGGCTACCGTGTGTAGCCAGCAGCCAGCGTGAGCAGCCAGAAGCCAGCGACTGATCTGCCTCACACGGGAAGAGCGCAATGATGGTGCCAACTTGGGCCAGTGAAGCAATGTCCTCCACAACTAGACTGAAGAACGAAAGGACAGCAGCTTGTCTGTTCCCCTTCCCCCAATTCCCCAGCACTGTTCCCATCCCCCTAATTCCCCAGTAAAAATCTTTAAAAAAAAAAAATGATTCAGGACATCGAGGCAGCCACGACACTGCAACTGAAGATACTCATGAAAGAGGACTTCCAGAACTGCTTCAGAGAATGGCAAGAATGATGAGATAAGTGTTCGAAGTGCAGGGGGAGTATTTTGAATGGGATTAATGGCAATGTGTCTCTTACTATAATAGATTTTTCTTTTAATTTAAACATTCACTGTATGCTTTGATTACACCTCATAGAATCCACAGGTTTGGAGTGAGATGTGACCTAAACAACAAGATATATCCAGGTCAGTGAAGACCCGGGGCCACCACATGCCAGACAGGGAATAGGAGGTGCAAGACCCCAGGTGGAAATGGGGTTGGTTTGTTTGAGGAAAGCAGAGGCTTATGGCTGAAAGGTATGTGGGAGGAGATGAGGCCTGAGAGGTAGCGAGAGGCCACATCACTTTGGGCCTTTTAAACCATGGTGGAAATTTTGGAGTTTTATTCTAAATCCAGTGGCAAGTTATTGGAAGATTTTAAACGGGAGTGGCATCATTCTGCAATTAGACCAAGAACACACACATATTTATTCAGTCACCACAAGTATATTCTGACTACTCTCCCAAATATAACATTTTCTAAATGATGCATGCCAATGTGGTGTACTATTATGGCACTCATTATTTTAGAGTGACACCGACATGTTTATTTGAATTAATGCACTCAACAGTCTCATAGTGAGAACACGTTCACATGGAACAGGAACAGAGAAAGACAACAGGTATAAGGAGAGAATGGAATGAGAAGATAATGCCAAATATTGCTAATTTTAATTTTTAAAATATGAACAATGGGTGTGGTTTTGCAAAAACTGAGCCAAAATTCAGCGTTGGGGGAGGTATCCAAAGAAAGTTTCCCTGTCATGTGAGACAATGGCATGATTTCCCCCAAAGGCTGTGTCCCGATTCTCTTGGGATCCATGAAAGGTGCTGGCCCAACAACGTGCAGAGGATTCTGGGAAGAGTTTAAGAGAAGTTCAAGAGAATTGCAAATTAGGAAACTACTTCTAGATAAGAATCTGGGACATGATAGCCTGAAAATGTAGTTTTCAAAAAATGCCTCCATTAGACTCAAAAGAATAGTTTTAGGAGAGGGGAAAGTCTCAGTTACGGAACAAACTTTGACATAGTTGCCTATAGGATGCGATATGAGAGGCATTTCTGAGAGGATTTTCTATTCAAAAATGCCTCCCTACACGCCCTCACTGACCCCCAGGAACTTCTTAAAGTGCTTGGTAGTAAAATGTCATTCTGTTGGTTGGGCTGAGATTTTTGCCTCTTATCCTCATTTGGCAGGTGCATTAATAATCGAGTAACAGGAGCCCCATCTTACACAGAGCAAGCACCTCCTGTCGCACCTAACTCAGCACCCAGAGGTGCTTCTCCTTGGCCACGTGAGGGTATTGCAACACTTCGATGGACAAATCAGGTCTCTTCCTCCATGTTCCTTTCCCCATCCTCGGCAGACAACCTTGCTTCACAATTAAAAAAAAAATCAAGGCCATAGGGTATACACTTCTTGATTTTCCTGCCCTCTTATATCTACACATTTATCTCCCTCTGCCCATTTTCTGGGAATTGGTTCTTTCCAAGCACTGAGGCTGATTCAAGCCTCCTTCCATAATTATACTCTTGGTTCTGTTTTCTCTTTCATTAATTCCTTAATTATTTGCCTCCTTCTAAAACATTTTATTGAGCTCCTACTATGTGCATGCTGTTGTGCTTGATGCTGGGAATATAGCTGTGATAATTAAGATGGCCAAGGTGGTGTTTCCATTCTAGCAAGAATCTTCCTTATTGTATTTTTAATCTTTTTTTTTTTAAGATTTTTTTTGGGGAGTTGGGGGAATGGGAACAGTGCTGGGGAATTGGGGGAAGGGGAACAGACAAGTTGCTGTCGTTTTGTTCTTCAGTCTAGTTGTGGAGNTGTTCAGCATCTTAGCTGTAGAGGGCAGTGTCACTGACCCTCACATGTGGGATCTGAACCGGGGCCCTCTGGCATCCCAAGCCAGTTCTTAACCATCGCGCCACTCGGCCGGCCCAATGATGATAGTATTTTTTTAAGAAAAAGTAAAATGTCTTTCCAGGTTATAAAGTCACCTGCTTCTTTTAGTACTTGATAAATGAGAGCCAAATTAAAATTACTTATAGTTTAATGAACTACTTTACTAATATATTTGCCAGATGAGAAAGTTACTTCAATAAAAGTTGTGACATAAATTTATACATTTTTTATGGTGAATATGGCTCTAAAGTATTTTTATATTATTATTTGATTAAATAACAAAGTTATTTGATTCAGATAAAATCATTGGCTACCCCTTAAAATGAATATGAGCCTACCCATGAAAAAGCAAAATTGATAACGTGAATAAAAGTCAGAAGGGAATTACACTACATGGTTAACTGGCTTTCTGTAGGGAACAGGATTGTGGAAATGCAGTCTAACTTTTATGCCAAGTATAAAAATGATTTAGTTATAAAGATTACATTTTTGTTACTTTTATTTCATTATTTAATTATTTAATTGTTATAGTATCAAATTAATTATAATTAAACAGCATGTTAGAATTTTGATATTAAGGTAGAACAGAAGTATATAAATACATAATGCATAATGAATATAAACATAATTTATAATTCTCTAGACTATCAAAATGGTAATTAACATGCTGTTTGAATATTACAAAACAAGCTAGCACTTTAAAAATTAATAATAAGTGCATTACAATTAAAAGAACTACTTTAAAGGGGGATTCAGGTAATTTATGCTCTGCTTTCTTTTAAGTTGCCAAATGATAGAGTGTAAAAGTGATAACTTTCTAAATACCATTGCTGTAAGCAAGAATATATTTGGTTCCTGCTATGTGAAAAGGAGCCAAATGTAATGATTGTGGTCTGATTCAAGGACAGAGTGTTGATGACATCATTTCCATAGATGGACAGTGCCACAGCTGGCTCTGTCAGTCTAGGAAGAGAGCTCACTGAAAAAAGACCATGAAGTAATTCGCAATTCAGAGGCAATATTTTAAAAGAAGTGAACTGGAAGTCTACTCGTGAAAGTCAAAGGGAACCTTGTATTTTTTTTTCTTTTTAATATTTTTGTTTCTTCAAAGTACAACCATACCAGCTTGCATAGTCCATTAAGAATTCAGAAAAAAGTGACACAGTAGTAAGAATTCTGTTTTTGGAGGGAGACCTTGGGGAGGGAAGGGAATTATGTGTCTGGAATTTAAACCTACATTGCTAACTTCGTGTAAGAAATGTGTTCCAGAGATATTTATTAATTATCTGTTCCCTCACAATGTCAGGTTGACAGCATGTAAGTGCATGAGTCCCAACGGCATGAAACCAGAGTCAGAATTCCCACCCTCCTTGGCTCAAAGAAAACACAAAGTGAGGAGCATTCAATGGACCAATAACCTGGCCAAAAATCCATTCAGTGCATATTTAATTTTCTTATGACATTTTAGCTACAAATGATTTTTTGATACTGTGTATCTATCTCCTCACCCCTTTTCTAGTATGCCCAAAATGTGTCCTTTGACTTCCTATGTACAATAACAAAAGAGAATTCAACAGATACCTGAGTATCTACCAAGTCTTAGAAACTGAGCTAGGGGTCAGGGATGCGGAGAATGAAACCATGTATGTTCCCAGGTTTCTTATCTGGTGGAGATTTATGAACAAAATAGCATGCGCAGTGTTAGAAACGTAATAGATGTAAGCATTTCCTTTTGGTCATAACATTTCTGCCCTGTGTACTCTTGGACTGGGGCGAAGATCTGTAAGAAATAAATCTATGCCAGAGTATCTCTCCTTTTTTATTAGGTTTCAGTGGTAAGTGTGATTTTCTATTGGGGTATATGTTTTCATATTTGTGCCTATTGCCTTCTGTTTCACCTCTGTATTGTGGGCTTTCCTTAAGACAGGCCACCACCCTGCTACTCCAAGTCAGTCAGGGTTTTACCAAACCTCTCCCTCCATCTCTGCCTGGCCAGGTCACCTACAGATTCATGTTGCCTATGTGGTTTTTCAGACGACGTCTGAAAAGTGATGTCTGTGTCAGAAAGAATTCACCTTCCCTACCTCCTGCTTCCTTCTTCCCAGTTTCCCAAATTGCAGTACCGTTCACCTCTTGGTGCTGCAAAGCAACAACCTCCTAAAATAGAATGGCATCTCCTTTCTTCCCGTTCCTCTCCCCTTTCCACCTTTGTTACCATTATCAGTATCTGTGTTTCTTTCCTTCTTTCAAACCTCAAACAAATAAACTTTTGGAAGGTTCTCCTGGTTTGAACTCAAAACTCTTTTCCTTCCTGGAGCCAGTTCTTTCAAAATTACTGCTCAAGTTACTTAATACTAACCAGTTACATTTTTACAAAACTACTAGGACGCCAAATATTTTAAGAGACAGTTTTAGCAGAACAATGGTAACATTATTTCAGACAGATGTTTGTTAATAATTATATATTTAAATTAATAATTTTCCATATTCATGTTTCTATTCCCTGTCCACTCAACATAATGATATTAAAATTAATTCTAATAATTGTTTTAAAAGTAAGTTGATAAGGAACAGCTCAGAGTTGAACTTTACCATGTATTTAGAGATGTTCTAGTTGTCCAGACCTTTACTTTTCCTTTCTTCAAATCCTGGAACCACATAAATAAGCCTATTGAATCTTATGGTGTACAAGAACCAAAATCGTATAAAAGGATCAGATGCTACTAAATTCAACTGCTACTTTTCTACAGATTTATCTACTTACCTATAAACCAGTACTTTTCTTTTTGCATTATATTCTTCTGAACAACTTTACAACAAAATGAAGCTGGAGATGCTTTGAAGTTGTTTATTTCTCCCATGACTGATTAAACGATAGGTGTTCCCGTTTGATGGCCAGGTACTTCCATCTTGTGGCTCCACCATCCCCAAGGCCTGCTGTCATCTGCATCAAGCCTGAAGAAAGGGACAGCATGGAGGAGGTATGTCTGCTTTTTCAAGGCCTCAGCCCTGGAAGTGGCATGCCTCACTTCTGCTCATATCCCACCTGCAAGAGCTAGTTACGTGGCCACCCCAAGACACAAAGGAGGCTGGGAAATGTCATTCCTGGCTTGACATCACTTCCCACTTATCACCATATCACAATTGGTGGGAAGAGTGGGGTTTGGGGGACCACTGCTCTCTCTACCATGTATAGAGCGTTTGGAAATGTTAAATACTTATAACCCCTGCAGTAGAGACTACATTTAACTCGGTTAAGTCAGACTGAGGGATAGATCAAGAAAGGTGTTAGGGAGGAAATGGCATTTGAGCTGTGTCTTGACAAAGAAGAGTGTAAGCTAACCAAGTGAAGAAGAGGACAACGATTTTAGGCAGAGAAAACATGCAAAAGATAAGGAAGTATAAAGGAGCATGGTCTATTAGGAGCACAGAAGTAGTGCTGTGGAAGTTGGTTGTATTGTGGAGCCATAAGAAGATGAGCCAAAGATGTGGTTAAAGAGCCTTTAGATTTGAAGGAAAACTTGTGTGTTCAGGAGATTTTTATAATGTATGAGGTGTGATCAAAACATGGTGAATGTTTAAGTAAAAATTTATTACAGTAAAAGACACTTTGCCATTAATCCCCCTCAAAATACTCCCCCTCACTTCGAACACACTTATCCCATCATTCTTGCCACTTTCTGAAGCAGTTCTGGAAGTCCTCTTTTGTGAGTGTCTACTTCATCCTCCATCATGACAATGCTCCTTGTCACACATCACTTCTCATAGGACAATTTCTGTCAAAAACATTACAGTGTGTCCTCATCCCTTATTCACAGGATCTAGCACTGTACGACTTCTGGCTCTTCCCCAAATTCAAAATGATTCAGGGGCTGGCCGAGTGGCGCGATGGTTAAGAACTCGCTTGGGATGCCAGAGGGCCCCGGTTCGGATCCCACATATGAGGGCCAGTGACACTG
>NW_017731454.1:3138191-3145703 GCF_001890085.2 Hipposideros armiger | reverse complement strand
ATCTTAGCTGTGGAGGGCAGTGTCACTGGCCCTCATATGTGGGGTCCGAACCGGGGCCCTCTGGCGTCCCAAGCCAGTTCTTAACCATTGCGCCACTCGGCCAGCCCTTCAATCTCTTTCAAGTGGCGCTATCTCTACAACCTAAAATTGTATCCAATTCTCTCCTATTTAAAAAAAAGTAGAAAAAAAATTAGAAGTCTCAACTTTATGCTCCCTTCTTGGTACTACCTATCTCTCCCTTTCCCTTGTCAATATTAGGAAACATATTACAGTGTTTCTAAAACATGAGTTCACATGAACTATTTTAAAGAACATTTATCAATATCTTGCACTCTATACAAAAATAAACTCAAAATGAGATAGAGACCATACTGTAAAACTTAAAACTATAAAACTTCATTTAAAAAATAGAAGAAAATCTTTGTGACCTTGCGATAAGCAAAGATTTGTTAGATATATTACCAAAATATGAGCCAAAAAAGAAAAAAAATTTCACAGTTCGGGCTTCATCAAAATTAAGAACTTAAAAAGACACTGATAATGAAAAGATAAGCCATACATTGGGACAAAATATTTGCAAATCACATATCTTATAAAGAACCTATATCCAAAATATACAAAGAGCTCAAAACCCAACAACAAGAAAAGAAACAACTGGATTAAAAAATAGGCAAAAGGTCTGAATAGACATTTCACCAAAGCAGATAGAGAGATGACAAGCACATGAAAAGATGCTCAACAGCATTGATTATTAGGAGACTGCAAATTAAAACTGCAAGGAATTACCATTAAAACGACTGACTAAACCAAGTGTTGGTGAGGATGAGGAGGATAGGAACTCATACAATGCTGGTGGGCATGTAAACTAGTACAGCCTCTTTGGAACAGCTTATCAGTTTCTCAAAAACTTAAGCCTACACCTATCATATGACCCAGGCATTTCACTACTAGTTATTTATCCAAGTGAAATAAACATATGCACATACAAAGACTTGTACACAAAGGTTCAGAGCAGCTTTATTTGCAATAGTCCAAAACAAAACTGATGTTCTTCAGCAGATGGATGGGTAAACAAATTGTGTTATAGCCATACACATATAGTATGCAGAATGCTACTCAACAATAAAAAGGAATGAGCTATTTATATGCACATAACATGTACAGGTCTCAAAATTCTTATGCTGAGTATAAGCCAGACAAAGATTCCATACTGCATGATTCCATTTCTATTAAATTCTAGAAGATGCAAAATGACCTAGAATGACAGTAGATCAGTAGTTGCTTGAGGATGGGGGACCAGGGGGTATGGGAGGCAGGATTACAAAGTGTCATGAGGAAACATTTTTGTTCCATGAATGCATACATATGTCAAAACTTATCAAATTGTATCCTTAAATATGTGCAATATATATGTCAGTTATACCTCAACCAAGATATTTGTTTGTTTTTGTTAAAAGGCTGTATAATATTCAATTCCATTAATATGATATTCTTGCAAAAGCACATATATAGGGACAGAAAACATACCAGTGGTTTCCAGGAGCTAACTGGGTTGATAGGAAGAGTTAACTACAAAGTGACATGGGGGACACTTTCGGAATGATGAGACTGTTTTATATTTTGATTGTAATGATGGCTACATAACTATATACATTTGTCGAAATACACAGGATTGTACACTAAAGAGGGTTAATTTCACTGTATATAAATAACATTCTAAATTTTAAAATAGAAAATTAAATGATTCTGTGAACACCACTATTGTTCTTATTAAAATTCCACATAATAGTACACATATACAATCAAGTATATATATTTTTTATAAATCAGGTTTATCACATATATTTAAACCAAAATACATTTCCAAATCAAATTTTAAAAACTACAAATTTTAAAAGCAAGATTCATTCAACAAGATGGACAATGTTATTTTGCTGTAAACGTTTGTGGGTGCAGAATCTTTCTCTGAGACCACCTACCTAGCCACCCCCATTACGTAGCATAGACTCTCTCTCAGGTCCTACCTCTCCTCCTGGGTGGTCAAACCCTTCTCTTTCCCTTCTCCGACATTGTCACAGCCCCTCCACCCCACAAGTACCCATCTTCAATTGTGCCCCAGCCGCAGGCATCAGTGGCCCCCATAGATCTCCTGTTAGATAAGGGAAGATGGGAACTTCTGATCCTAAAACTGGAAAAGGCGGAAGAGAAAGCCACCTGAGAACGGAAAATCTAAAAACAAACTGGGAAGATTGAACAAATGCTTTTCTTTATGTTGAGAATGTCTGTCTCTGTCACAGGACAGAAGGACCCCTTCTCTTACCTTAGCCTTGGAGGTGCCAGGCTTGAGAGGGCGGGGGGAGGGGGGGATGTCCCATCCTGTCAAGCCTATTGTCCCCTTGTAGGTTGAAAACAAGGACTTGAAGTACAGTCTCTTATTAATCTTTGTATCTTCAGTGCCTTACAATACCTAACATATGTCAGCCAATCGATGAATGAATAAATGAGTAAATGAATAAATCAAATTCATTCAATAGTGATGAATTAAATAAAGATTAAATGATTAAACGGTGCAACCCAAATACAACTTTCGCCTTAATTGATGAGTAGGTGTAACAGGCATCTGATTCCTGCACTTACCCTTAATAATAACACCCAATTGATGTTTGTCTTTTCTAGATGCCCAGTTATCTGGAAGAGGTTTTGAGGACTGACCTTCACAGAGGCATCTGTCCAGCTTATCTTACTAAAGAGTTTCAGAAGTCCCCATGTTTTTAAAATAGAAGGTACAGACTCTATAATCTTGGGCAATTTTGATAATTTATCTGAGACTCAATTTCTACAGCAGTAAAACAGGGATAATAGTAGCAACAATTTAATAGAGTTTATGTGAGGATTAAATAAATCAGTCTTTGTAAGGAGACTGGCCGAGTGCGTGCCACAAGGTAATAATAAATGTTGACTGTTACTCACCCCCTCTGTTACTACCAACACCACAGCCTTTGCTAGTATTTTTACTATTTCTCATTAAGATGTGAATATAGCTTGGTTTAATTGGAGGAAGCATTCTGAACTCTAACCGATCTCTTCTTTAAGCTCATTTAGGAAATTGTAAGAAATTGCCATCTGGCATAATTTCACTTGAGAGCTCCATAGGAAACGATTGCTTTTTATTTAAAGTTCAATACAATAAATTTTAATGATTTACCAGCTCCTGGGCACAGAGAATTTGTCCTGTGGAGGGGAAAAAAAAAAAAAAAGGACAACCATCTTACCCTTAGGAGGAAAAATGACACTAAATTAGGGTGTTATTTTGGACATACAGATTCTACACAATCTGTTCTTAAATCTCTAGTCATCTAGGTAAAAAGTGTATTTCCATAAGGGAGGGAGAAGGTGGTGGTGCAGTGGAGGGGAAACATGACCTTGCCCTTGTGACCCATTTCTGCAGAGGAGGTAGTGTCGGCTGGTGGTGGTCTGCCAACATTTAAGTTGAATTCAGTTTTGAATTGTCTCTCCATTCCTTACTGGTTGTGTGATTTGGAGCAAATTATTTCTCTTAGCCACCGCTTTTAGCTTTGCTTTTCTTCATAAATGAGAATAACATCTACTTCGTATGAGGATTAAATGAGGTCATACAAGTGTGGAGGAAAGAAAATGTAATTTAAAAACCTAATTTCAGGTGCTTCCACATGAAAGGGCCTCAACAGAAGAAAATGTATCCTTTTATTTAGGAAAGGATGTCGACGGGCCATCTACTTCTGAGAGGCAAAGCCCCAGACCCATCTGGATGGGAGAAGTTGACATAAAGTGGGTAGTAAAAGTAACAGAAGTAATGCAGTTTTGGGACTTTTAAATTTTCTCCTCAAGACCCAAGAAAAGGAGTTTGGACCCTGGAACTAGGGGGAAAAGAGATGGGGGAACAAACCTAGTGTGCTATTTAAAAAAAAAAATTTTTTTTATTGAGGAACAGTGTGTTTTTCCAGGACCCATCAGCTCCACGTCAGGTAGCTGTTTTAATCTAGTTGTGGAGGGCGCAGCTCAGTGGCTCATGTGGGGATCGAACTGGCAACCTTGGTGTTATGGGCACTGAGCTCTAACCACCTGAGCTAACCAGCCACCCCCCACACCCCACCCCCAGTGTGCTCTTCAGCAACAGACGTATTGGATAATGAAGGGAAGGTTGCTTTTCCTTTGGTGCTCCGGTTTTTTGTTAGCCTTTCCCGCGTCTTTGTGGAAGCTTTACGCCTCCCTTAGGCATGTCTTAACACCGTCTCAGGGAATCCGAGAAAGTCATGCTCACAGCAAGCTGGGGTGGCCCACAGGACTGCCATAGGGGATCAAGTACTGAGTCTAGATTAGGGTGCAGAAGCAAATGGTGAGAGGAGCCACCAGGAAAATCTACCTTCCTCTCGGGTACTCCTCAGAAATATTAGGGAGGAAGCTGGACTCTCCCAGTTATTCATTTATTTTCATTTCACTGTGTCTGTATTCCACTGAGCTTGGAAAGCTGGA
Source organism: Hipposideros armiger (assembly GCF_001890085.2). NCBI lineage: Eukaryota > Metazoa > Chordata > Mammalia > Chiroptera > Hipposideridae > Hipposideros > Hipposideros armiger. The sequence continues at coordinate 3,141,191 of NW_017731454.1, read as the reverse complement.
GGACTTAGGGACACATGAAACACACTTTCCATTGAGCACTTTCTGCTGCCACCACCTTAGAACAAGCTGCCAACCACTCTGGCCTGGACAACTATGTTGCCTCCTAACTCGTTTCTATGCATCTGCGTTTGTCCCTTCCAATCCATCCTTCACACAATTGCCAGAAGAACCTATTTTAAGCATAAAATGGATTAAGTCACCACCCTTCTCAAGTCTCTTCATTGGCCTCCTATTTTACCTTGAATGAAATCCCGACTCCAGATCTTGACCTCTCAGGCCTGTGGGACCTGCCCCTGCTTCCATGAGCAGCGTCGCATGACACCAAGTGGCCCCTCACCGACAGTGCTCAGCACCCTCAGGGTCTGTCCACACCGTCTCCCCTTCTCCTCCTCCTGACCTTTACCTGTTTGGCTCACCCCACTTTCAGGTCTCAACAACCCATGGCACCTTCTTGGTGGACCTTCCCTGGCCACTCTAGATAAATGGTCTCAACCCTGACCCTTGTTCTTATCAATTGCAACACGCTGGCTGTTGCTTCATCACACTTATCAGTTTTGTGACTATTCGTCTGTTTTGCTTTTTTATTTCTTGTCTATGTCTATGAGGGCACAGGCTTTATTCCATAAACCCCACCATGCATCTGGCACCTGCTTTAGTGCCTGAACCTTAGTAGGCCCTCAATCAGTATCTGAAGGATTAATTTTTTTTGGGGGGGAATATATGATAATTCTTTTTTTTTAAATTAAAATTTATTGGGGTGACAATGGTTAGTAAAATTGCATAGGTTTCAAGTGTACAGTTCTGTAATACATCATCTGTATATCACGTTGTGTGTTCACCACCCAGAGTCATTTCTCCTTCCATCACCATATATTTGACCCCGCTGGATTAAATTTTTAATGAGATATTTTACACTTTTCTATATTCAAAATCCTTTATATGTTTTACACTTACAGCACATTTCAATTTAAACTAGACACAATTTCAAGTGCTCAAGTGACTCCTGTGCTGGACAGTGCAGGCCTGAAGCATGCTATCCTCAACATGTGGTAGCTGCTAGATAATGAAAATCGTGCAGAGCTTTTGAAGAAGAAAGGCTTATGTTGAGAGCTGTGGGAAAGAGGGGTACCCCCTGGCCAAGCCCACAGGGTGAGTCTCTGCTCACCTGCTAGGATCTGGAAGGGCAGCGAGACCTTGCGTGTGCCCTGGATGAATGAGTAAGGCCAATGCACCGGGAGTGAGGTGGACCTCTATGCAAAAGCCCTTGCCTTCCAGATACACACAGGGAAAGCAGAGTGCAGAGGACACACCGAGAGCACCAGGCTTGTTGCATGGGTGGGAGGCGACAGGCCAGGAAGGCGTCTGCCAGCGGGGTATCTCAAAATGCAACCCATCTAGGTATCATCGCCAATCTTCCAGAAACGTACTATTACTGGGGATTGTTGGTGACACAATATGTAATGTGACTTATTTTTGTTTTTTGTATAAAACTTCCTTCAGTTCATTTGTGGCCAGCATGTTTCCAGTTGGGAGGCTGGAATGAGCCAACTGGGGTGTCTAGTGCAGAGTTTCACCCAGGTTTCTGGTTAGGAAATCCTCTTCTAAAAAGTGACTTTTAGATGTGGGCCACTCACTAGATAATATTCACCATCAAGCATAGTGCTTGGAAGAAAAACTCCATTGTGTATGTTTAAAACTCAGTTTTATGAGAGAAAAATGTGTGTGACGCAAAGAGATACACCACTTACTCTGGTACCCAAAGCGAGGATGGTCTCCCATTCACGTTTGACTAATGATTATGTTTCATTGCTCAATGTCACGAGTTCCTGAGTCAGATAGACGAAGGGCAGCTAGTGCCAAGTCGCTGAGCCCATCTTTCTGCCCTTAAGGAGCAGACTGGACGGTGGATTCTGCATCGTCTTGCACAGACAGTTCCCACAGATGTTGGTGGGATCTGTAAGTAGGAGCGCGGTTAGAGTATTTAAGGGAGAATTCTGCTGTGCAGGTCGCAGAGCCCAGCCTGCAGCTCAGAGTGAACAATTTTAACCTGTTGGCTCCTCCAGAGAATGAAGACACCCCCCCACACACACACACACTTCCCCAAGTTTCAAAGAATACTGCTAGTTATATTTTGTTGGAGATCCGTGACTTACCAAAGGTCCAGGAATTTTGGCAACAGCTTTCCAAGGCAGGGGTGAGGAAGGTAAGGAACTGTTTCCCCAGCACTATGAAGCCTGCTAACTTGATCAAGTATCAGCTGCTGTTTGACAACATACAGAAACACACCATGAGAGCACAACTGTTCTTTTCAGACTGTATTAATAGAAAAATCTGGTCAACTAGAAAGATTAGTACAAGAATGTTCTACCAAGTAGATCCAATTTCTCTAAGGAAATGTTAATCCCTTCTCGCTGCAGGCTTTCATATTAAAAAAAAATGAGTCATCATTGTATCACTGATTATTTTAAGAGATCTTATAAAGGTTAAAGCATGTTAGAGTTAAATGAGCCTTTTAAAAAAATTTCCCCCCCTCAATATTTGAAAAGAACGTTATAGATATATTCTTAATGAAAACATTAAAATATAAAGCTTTTATGGGCCCTTTTCCAATTTCATTTCTCTTTCTCCCTAAACTGTATTATTATGTCTCAGTTCCAGGCATTTTCTCTCTCTCTCTCTCTCTCTCTCTCTCTCTCTGAAATACAGCATTGTCTTTCCATATTTTAAACTTTAAATAAATGTTAAATACTGCTAATAGTTTATGTCTTCTTGAAGAAATATCTATGAATATACAAGAATGTATGTATTTTTACATAAATAAGCTCATTTTATACGCACATTTCTTTTCTTTTTTTTAAGATTTTATTGGGGAATTGGGGGAAGGGAGCAACGTTGAGGAATTGAGGAAGGGGAACAGACAAGTTGCTGTCCTTTTGTTCTTCAGTCTAGTTGTGGAGGACGTTGCTTCACTGGCCCATGTTGGTATGATCATTGCGCTCT
>NW_017731454.1:3128154-3130231 GCF_001890085.2 Hipposideros armiger | reverse complement strand
GTATTATTATACTCTCCATATTTCACATGAGAAAATTGAGACTCAGAGAAGCCAGGTAACTTTCCCAAGGTCACACAGCAGGTTCACAGTAGCAGTGGGAAATATTTCCCTACTCCTTTGAGAAGGTTAGCGAGTCCTCTCTATCAACCCAGACAACTGCAAGCTGAGTCAAGGGTGCTGAGCAGCAATTTTTAGGCTAATGGGAGGATTTATTTGGCTATTTCAGAGATCAGAACATTAATTTTTGACTCCTTGGGTTTAGAGAACATTTTCACAGTGACCTCCAAGCATACTATCTTGGAGTTCTTTTTAAATATATCACAGGAAGAGAGCTAAATAAAATATTAGAAATATACGTAAGTTATCTTTGAAAGGCAAATGTTAACTCCCTGTTTATAAGTTTTTCTTGTTTCTTAAAGATTCAAAAGGAGTGCATTTGGGGTACAGAGATAAAAGCTTTCCTCATGAACCGTGTGTGAGTCACAGTGATTGGGAAATGATGATTCAGCAAAGAGATTCAACAAAAGATGAGAGTAATGGAACTATTTCAAGATGTCTTAGAGCCAGAGGGCTAGAAGGTCCATGGGATGCTGAGGCCCCAAACATTGCTAATTGGAGGCTGTGCAGCCATCTTTGTACCCTTTGAATAACAGCAGCTACCGCCTCACCAAGCAGGCTGCTCCTTTGTTGGGCAGCCTTAGTTATTAGAACATCTCTCTCTCTTTATTAACCCCAAATCTACATCTCTATAACTGCCCTTGCCCTCCAGCGACTTATCCTGCCCTTAGGAGCTGCTCAGATTCTGTTTAATCCCTCTTCCACATAACACTAACACGTGGCCCCGTGTCAGAGTTCCAACTCTGAGGTTGCCTGCCTCTCATGAAAAAAGAAAGCTGTGTGTGTGGCATGGGGTGGGGTGGGAGTGTTGGGGGAAGGAAGGAGGAAAGACAGAGTTAGGTAGCCACTCAGGACTAACCGGTTCACCCTGGGGCTTGAACACGCGAGTTCAGACTCACCTTTGCTAAGTGCTAGCTGGGCTTGTTCATTTTGAAGGTGGTTTTGCTCAGTGGTCATCGGTAGCTTAGAACATCCAACTGCTCTTTCTGTTGCCTGAGAGTTAACACATGAGAGAGAGTGGGAGTGACTCCTGGGAAAAGCAGCTGCCTTGGAGCTTATCTGAGTCCTCAGAGCCCTCAGAGGATGGGCATCCAGAGGAGCTGTCCTTCCAGAAAACACCCCCTCTGCCTACAGCACCCCCTCAACCCCCAACACACATAACCTAAGGTCTGAATCAAAGGTCAGGCTATTGTCCCAAAGCTGATGAGGGACAACTCATTGGCTCATGAAGAACCTGAGCGACTACAGGTCACTGTGGTCCCAGAGCATCTCTCAGTGATGGGGACACCCAAAGGCAGACCTGGAGTCTGGTGGAGGCAGCTTGGCGTGGGGGCCCAGCAGTGCATGTGGGAGAAACGGCTCTGGTGCCAGCACTGCAGCATTTAGTGATAGCCAGTGTCTTTTATTATTATTATTATTGTTGTTATTATTATTAGTATTATTATTATTATTAGTTCCTGGTGTAAAAATCAATGTAATAATTAGACATTTACACCCCTCACAAAGTGATAACCCCCCTTCCCCAATCTATTGCCCCTCTGACATCGTATATATCTGTTACAATTCCATTGACTCTATTCCCTATGCTGTACTCCACATCCTTGACTAAATATATATATATATATATATACACATGCACACATATATATATACATATATATGTGTGTGTGTATATATATATATATGTATAAAATTATAGAGAGGACATGAAGAGACATTTCTCTAAAGAGGACATACAGATGGCCAACAGACATGAAAAAATGCTCAACCTCACGAATAATTAGAGAAATGCAAATAAAAACCACAATGGGATACCACCTCACCCTGGTCAGAATGGCTATCATCAATAAATCAACAAACAACAATGCTGGCGAGGCTGTGGAGAAAAGGGAACCCTGGTGCACTGTTGGTGGGACTGCAGACTGGTGCAGCCACTATGGAAATCAGTATGGAGGTATCT
>NW_017731454.1:3118582-3128149 GCF_001890085.2 Hipposideros armiger | reverse complement strand
TGGAAATCAGTATGGAGGTATCTCAAAAAACTGGAAATGGAACTACCTTATGACCCAGCAATTCCAATCTTAGGTATTTATCCAGAAAAACCCAAGACACTAATTCGAAAAAATATATACATCCCTATGTTCATTGCAGCACTATTTACAATAGCCAAGACATGGAAACAGCCAGTGTCTTCATCTGTCAAATTTGGGTAGGGATCCCTGCTTCGCCAGCTTTAGCACGTGATGCTACTCAAGTCTTTACTTCCTTTCTTGGCTCAAACTTTGAATGCTGAGACAGGAAACTGCATAGTGAATATTATTTACTTGAGATTCCCCTTGTGGTTCATTTGAAGCAAAAACAAGGAAGAGAAAGAGAAAGAGGGTGGAAGAGGGAGAGAGGGAGTGGGAAGGAGGGAGAAAATATGAAAGGCAGCTGGGGTTAGGGCTTAGTGCGAACACCGTCCTGAGAGGGCCATGACCCTGCACCTCTAGCCCCAGGTGTTACTGCTGATGGGCTGTGGAACCTAGGGAAGCACTCAGCTCTCTGGCTGGGCCTCATTTTCCTCATTTCTCAAATGAAAGTCATAAGCTAGGATGTAATTTCTAGTGTGTTATACTACACAAAAATTCTGATCCTTGTTCCTTCTCATTCGAGTTTATTACATACTTTTCACATGCCAGGAACAAGCCCCTGAGGTCCCTGCTCTCCAGGTGCCTGTGTCTTGGGGACGGAGACAGATAATAAATAGATAAACACCTGGCAAGGTAAGATAGTGATGAGCACCACAAAGGAAAATAAATGTGGCAGTGGAGACAGACGGGGCCAGTGGGTGCTGGCTTACACAAGGTGGAAGGAAGTGGCTGCAGGTACGGGCTGCGGCAGGTCTGAAGCTGGAGCTCCCAGCAAAAAGGCCAAGGAATTGGAGTCCCCTCGGGGGTGACAGTGAGGGCTTTCATTTTATTTCAGCTCTCAGCTGTAGTTCAGTGTGGAACAGGTATGAAACTTCTCCTCCCGCTTCCTTCCTGTGGGGAGTGGTGGTGAGAGGTGAGAGATGGAGGAGCAACTGGGCCTGGCAGGGCTCCTTGGAGAACTTCAGAAGTTGATGACTGAAGGAAGGAGGCTGGAAAGGAAACACATTCCAGTTTTCAAACTCTGAATTCACTGTTCAGAATGAGAGAAACCCTGGTTCCTCCCACCTTTCTTTTTTCTCCTGGAGTTAGAACACAGTGATAATTGATGTCAATGCCTATGCTTTGTGTCTTAGCTATCTTTTAAAATATTTGCTAAACTGAATAATTATATGTTGTGCAGAAGTTGTTCCCATATTATCTTCCAAAGTCGAATTTCAATAAAACCTTTTGAAAAGCAAAGAAGACGAAAAGCCATGACTTTCCCAGCCTTGGGTTTCTCCTAAAAGAAATAAAACCATAAAATAAACCGATAAGTAAATAAGACGAGCAGCCTAGGGCTGGATTAGTGACTCTCTAAAGCAAAGGGCAAATACCAGTGATCCACGTGGCTCAGCCACTTCCCAGGTCTCAGGTGAGCTGTTGGCTCACCCTTCCTCCCCTAAACTTGGACCAAGTTGAAGGGCCTGAGTTTGCTAACTTGCAGTTTGTATTGTGCCCCACTCCCAGCTCACCTTTCCTGGAACTCTATTGTGGAGCGAGAGCCTCAGAGGCTGGGTAGCAGGAGGAAGGAGCGAAATAGTGGGCAGCGTGACACCCACTCCCGAATTAGCCCCGAGAGACCTAGGATGGGAACCTACTCCCTGCAAGTAATGGCGGCCCTCTGGCCATCCCTGCAAGGTCTGCCAAGGATACCGGCCCAATCCTCAGAACTAATACCCTTCCCAGGAGTATGGCCCACCCTGCACGCGGATGCCACTCCCCTACTCAAAACCTTCCAAAAGCATAATAATGGCCGACGGAATCCGACATGTATTCCTGAATGGTCCCCTGATAATCTCCTCCATCTCTCCCAGCCTCCTCGGCTTGGCTTTTCCTTGAATAGGTCAAGCACATTTCTCCCTCAGGGCCTTTGCACTGCTGTTCACTCTGCCTGAAATGGCTCACTCTCTCCTCTCACCGATGCTGTGTTCCAGCGTCACAGAGCTTCTTCTCAAGCAGCTTGCCCCCTGCCCTTCCCTCTGCTGTTAAAATATTGATCTGTTCCCATGTATGCTGTCTGTCTCCCCTACTAAGATGTTAACTCAGGAGGGCAGAGGCTTTGCCTGTTTTACTCACCGCCATATCCACATCCAGTTCCTAGCGCATAGTTGGCACTGGATAAACATTTATTCTATGGATGCTTTGATTTGTGGGGCAGAGCCACACTTGTTGGTCTACCCAATGTCTCCAGCACAAGCTTGGCTCATGTGCCTATGAATATCATTTGCATTGATTATATCTCCTGGTTGCGTTTGTGTGTGTGTGTGTGTACATGTGCATGCATTTGCATGTTAAGAATAGTTCTAATAAAAGCGCTGATTTTGTTTGATTTTTGAAAATGGTAACATAGGCATGGGTGCAAGTTCAGGAACCGATTTAGCCAGCAAATTGAAGAAAAACTCAGAACTTCAGGCCTGAAGGCTTTCGCTAGTGCTCAGGGAGGGGTGCCAGTCCTGCTAGCATGTAAGGGAGACGCTGTCCCGGACAGGCCTGACCTCCAGGCAGTCCTGAGGATGGGTCTCAAAGAGGGGCTCCACGTGAGCTGGTGGCTATAGGAGCTATGACCGAGTGACTCAGATCTTTTTGGGGTCCTCATTTCTCCCACACAGCCCCAGGGCCCTCTGTGGTTTCAGCCACATTGGGTTGGGAATTAGATTGCTGTTTCATTTGGTTGTTTTGATTACATGAAGCAGTTAAAGATCATGGAAGGACCTCAAGATCTCTGAATTCTCTTTGCCTGGATTCCTCTCTTTTCCTCAAGAGGAACAGCCCATGCTGCATGAAATACTCATAAGGCAATGCCGAGAGGAGGGTCGTCACCTGCGTGTCATTCCTACAGATTTCATTGACTAGGTCTTTTTGGTCTGGCTTGGATTCATAAGCGGTGACATCATTTAGCATATGCTAATCCAAAATTCACTAAGCACATATATTTTCAATCTTTTAGGTCATTCAATAATTATGTACTGAGTTCCTGCTCTAAAACATTAAAACAAAAAATCAAATTCTGCCCTGCTTTTCAAGTACAAAATCCCAGTGTGTAAAGAAGGGGCGGGATGGAGCAGTTCTACGGTAAACCATTATGGGGTAACCCCAAGGGAACTCTGACAACCACGAGGTCTCTGAAGACTGTGGTCAGAAAACTGTAGGCAAGAGTATTTTTGAATGTTAAAAAAGAAGTGTTCTTCTCAGGTCTGATTTGAAGTAACACGCCTCCAATTTTAAACCACAGTTTGGTTAACCCCCTGGCAAACTGCTGAAATTCACACTGCTTGGCAGGTAGATGGGCCTGAGTGTCGATTCAGAGAAAGAAAGGTCCCATGGTAACCAAGTGTGGCATTTAAAACACTTGTGCCTGAACGTGGGCATCCAGAACAGGGTTTGGCAAACTGTGGCTCGCGAGCCACATGCGGCTCTTTGGGTATGTACACGTGGCTCTGAAGTAAAATTGAAAATGAAAATAAAACTGTCATAGTTTCATTTATAAATTTTTAAAGGATATTATTCACATAATGATGATTTTGTTTGTTTTATGGCTCTTGAATAATTTTTAAATTGTTGTGAGGGCCAGGATTGGCTCTTCCATCTCAAAAGTTTGCCGACCCCTGGTCTAGAAGGGTCAGAGTCCCCTTGATTTTCTGACATCTTATTGTTCAAACTGTATCACACAGTCGGGATTCCGGCTATTGAACATGAGGTATCTTCACTGGAGTGTGGTCACGTTAGAGGAAGCATTTCTCTTTCTGCTGACTGATTTGAAGGCTAGCTGCCTGGAGATCTTGGATTTTCTGGGTGTTTTCTCAGACAATATGGGAAACAAGGAGAGCACCTAGTCATTCTCTTCCCCATCTGATCCTCAGGGCAACAATTGAAAGGGACTGGATTGTTCAAATGTTCAAGTCATGATGGTTCTTTGTTAGAAATAACTCAGGGGCTGTCCGAGTGGTACATTGGTTAAGAGCTGGCTTGGGACGCCAGAGGGCCCTGGTCGGATCCCACATATGAGGNGGGAACAGACAAGTTGCTGTCCTTTTGTTCTTCAGTCTAGTTGTGGAGGACGTTGCTTCACTGGCCCATGTTGGTATGATCATTGCGCTCTTCCCAATTAAGGCAGTTGCTCCCTGGCCATTGTACAGCTGCTCATGGAGGCTCATGGCAGCTCACTGCAGCAGGGGCTGCAGCCTGCACTGTCACTGGCGACTCACGGCAGCCCAGCTCCAGGTTGAGCTATTCACCATCTTAGCGTCACTGGCCCTCATGTGGGATCTGAACTGGGACCCTGCTGCTCAGAGCTGGCGTCCCAAGCCAGCTCTTAACCAGCGTGTCACTCAGCCAGCCCTATATGCATTTCTACACCTTGTGTTTTTTACTTACTGTATCATAGATGTCTTTTTATATTCACTTATATAGATCTACCTGGTTCAGTTTAACATCTGTAAGTATTCCATGTTAGATGTGCCTTAATTTATTTATTAATGGGCATTTAAGTTGTTTTCTTCCCTGTTGCAAACGTTCCTCTATTACGAATACTGCTGAAGATATTTCTGTGCACTCATAAAAGCATATCTATGAACTAAATTTCAAAGGGTGTGTTCATTTTAAATTTTAATAGGCATAACTAAATGACTCTTCAAAAAGTATGAGTGTCTTTTCCCCCATATTCTGAGTATTATCAAATAATTAAATATTAGTCAAGCATTGTTGAAAATGGCATTTTATTGTTGGAATTTGCATTTCTTTGTGTGTGAGAAAAATAAACTCTTATCGGTTTATTAGTCCTTTATTTTTTTCCTTTGAACTGTCTATTCTTAGCCTTTTTTCATTTTTTAAAATTGGGTTCCTTTTTCAAATTGCTATATAAGTATATTAGGAAATTAACCACATTCTCCTATGTATTGAAATTTTTTTTTACCAGTTTTCTTTTTACTTTGTTTATGGCATTGTTTAAATTACTAGACCCTGCAGAATTTGATTCTTTCTTTTCTTTCTTATTCTAGCCTGGGTCCTTGACGCTCAAAGATTTCTTATTGGATAATTACAGAACTAATGCAAGGTATTGCCAAAAACAAACAAACAAACAAACAAACAACAAAAACCCTGCTTCACAAAATTGAGGAACCCCAGACCTTGGAATGATTCAAGCAGGTATTAAAATTTATCTGATAGGCCTGTTGTGTGAAGAGGACAGGGAGATTGGATTAGAAGATGTTAGAGTTCCTTTCACTTTTCAATAAACACCAAGGTGCTGTGAAGAGTCTGGCTGGTCAATTTTTGGAGTCTTTCAGACTGAGCATTTTCGAATCCTTTTCATGGTCTGTAGTTACTTGCATTTATTGTAGGAGAGTTTTCTGTCTTGGCTGCGACTGAAGCCCATGTGGCCCTCTGGAAAGAAAAGAGGTTGGAGACATGTGACTCAGGGACGAGGGCCATCTCCTCCCCCAACACACACACACACACACACACACACACACACACACACACACCCTCCTCTGCCCTGGAATATCCCAGCACCTCCCGGACCCAGCTGGGGAATGAGGAGTTGGTTTGTGTGACATGTGAGGCCTCCAAAGGCTGTGGTGGGGCCATCTGTTGATCAGGCAGGATGCAGTGTCTCCATCTATCCCCCTCCCAGCTCCCGCACGCTGTGTTTGCTGGCTTCTCGAAGACGCACACATTCCATTTTCTGTTTACACAATAGACACTCAGTAAATAGCAAATGTTGGTAGTCATAATAAGCCATGGTTGATTCAGAAAACAATAAACTCTCATGTAAAACCAGCATTAATGGTCCCCAAACAACTGTCCCGTCTCGGGCGCCAAGCACGCTTTCTATGTGGTAGCTCATGACCTTTCCGTGTAAACCCCCTCCTGGGTATCACTGGAGGAGGACCAACTGCTTTCCCATGGGGCACAGGGGTGGCTTCTGACAGCTGTGTGGCCCAACTGTTTGATGTCACCTCTGTATTTAGTCCATGGACTAGGTCCGAGAAAAGAAAGCAACAGCAAGTTCTAACCTGTAAACATGACATGGCAATGCAAATGGCTTTGCTTAGATATTGGGACTGCTCCACCAAGGCTTGGCTGGAAAGTGAGGCTAAACCAAGATTTGGGGGTCCCATTTCTAAATTAAGGCTTTCAGAAGTCGGGATTAGTTTAGCATGTAAACTCCTTGATGGGCCATTGACAGGGGGAGAGGCTACTAAACAGAGAGCGATGGGTCCGATAAGAGTGATTAATCATCTCAGATTTCTTCAGAGCAGGAAACAAAGATCCTCTTATGTGGAGGTGTGGTATAGTGGTAAGGGACCTGTAGTATCGGAGAATAGCCACCAAGTTGGCTCTACCTTGGCCAAGACATTTTATCTTTAGCCTTAGTTTGCCCATCTGTGTAATAGGTGGATCAGACTTCATTAGAGGACCCCTAAGGTCTTTTCTGGCCTCTGATTCTAAGAGCTTCAGTAACCTTTGCAAAGTTAAACAGAGACCAGAAACTATCCAAAAGTCCTTGACTTAATCCACAAATAGGACTTATGAACAGTTTTTAATTACCTCTGTGAATGTTATGTAAATGTTGCCATTCCATAAATCTCCCTATTCCTTGGACTATTTAGACACCCAGCCAGATGGTACAATTTCTTAGTTTCAGTCATTGGAACATAGGGAGTTTGACAAGCTAGAATCATTAGTCAAACTTTAGAATTTCAAGTCCAGTTCTTGTCTATCACTGTCATTGATAACAAACACAAATATATGCTGAATATTCACAGAAAGTGAGGAACTGACTGTGCCAGGAACTTGGTTAAAAAGATCAGCCCTGTGCCTTGACGGGCCCACTCTGGCATTGTAGAGGTATATTTTAAACAATGTAAATAAAACCCAGGCTGGAATTTTGTGGAATTCAGTGGGAAATGGGATCAGGATGCTCTGTGGCTAGGAAGAACCCTGACACAAGTCTTGAAGGAGGGGCGTCTGTGGAGTGAAGAGGAGCTGGGAGGTGCTCCAAGCCGGGACGACTTGATGAACAGGTTCCACGTGTGGGAGACAACAAGCAGATGAGCCCCTGAAAGACGTGACCAATGAAGGGGAGTGGACAGTAGATTCACCGGGAAGCGGGGTTTGAGGTTTGGCCCAGTTGCATACCCCAATATTTTTTCTTCTCTTCTTCCTTAGTACCTTTAACCCTGATCTTTCGCTGAGCTTCTTGCTGCTCAGAATTTAAAAATTACACTTTCCAACTCTTTTGCAGTTAAGTGTAACCATGTGGATGAGTTCTGGCCAATGAAATATAAGCAGAAATGTTCTGGGGGACTCTGGGGAGGTGCATATTTATATCTTTCTTTGTTAAATTTTTAAAAAAGATATTTCTTAAAATATAGCTAACCTACAATATTATATTAGTTTCAGGTATACATCATAGTTATTCAACAGTACCCACCTATGACTATACAGAGTTGTTACCACATTATTGATTATATTCCCTATGCTACAGAAGTGATCACCATAAGCCCAGCAACCATCTGACCCTGTATCATGCTATCACAATATTATTGATTTTCCCCCCTTTAAAAAATTTTCAATTAGAGTTGACATTCAATATTATTTTATATTAGTTTCAAGTGTACAGTATAGTGGTTAGACATTTATATAATTTAGGAAGTGATCCCCTGACTAGTACCACCTGATACCATATTTAGGTTTTACCATATTATTCATTATATTCCCTATACTTTACATCCCCATGACTATTTTGTAACTACCAATTTGTATATCTTAATTTCTTCACCTTTTTCACCCTGCCCCAATCCTCTTTCCATCTATTGCTCCATAAATCTAGTACCCATCTGACACCATACATAGTTATTACAATATTACTGACTATATTCCTTATGCTGTACCCTACATCCCTATTCATTACTGTGTAACAACCAATTTGTACTCCTTAATCCCTTCCCCCTTTCACCCACACCCAAACCCCCTCTCACCTGGCAACCATCAAAATGTTCTCTGTATCTATGAGTTTGTTTCTGTTTTGTTTGTTTCTTTATTTTGTTCTTTAGATTCCACTTATAAGTGAAATCATATGAGATTTGTCTTTTGCTGTCTCACTTATTACACTCAGCACAATACCCTCTAGGTCCATCCATGTTGTCACAGATGGCAAGATTTCCTTTATTTTTTGAGCTGAGTAGTATTCCATTATGTACCACCTCTTCTTTATCCGTTCATCCATTCAGGGACACCCAGGTTGCTTTCATATCCTGGCCATTGTAAATAGTGCTGCAATGAACATATGGATGAGCATGTCCCCTCAATGTAGCATTTTGGGCTTTTTTGAATAAATACCCAGAAGTGGAATTACTAGGTCCTTCTTTGTCTCTTGTTATAGTCTTTGTTTTAAAATCTATTTTCTCTGGTATAAGTATTGCTAACCCAGCTTTTTTTTGTTTGTTCATTTCCATTTTCATGAAATATCTTTTTCCATCCCTTTACTTGCAGTCTAATGATCTGAAGACAGTCTCTTGTAGGCAACATATATAAGGGTTTTGTTTTCTTATCCATTCAGCCCCCATGTCTTTTGATTGGAGCATTCAGTCTATTTACATTAAAGTAATTGTTGATAGGTATGTAACTATTGCCATTTTATTATTCATATATTTTGATTTTTTTTTTTGTCTTAAACAAGTCCCTCTAAAATACCTTATAATACTGGTTTGGTGGTGATGAACTCTTTCAGCTTTTTTTTGGTCTGGGAAGCTCTTTATCTGTCCTTTGGTTCTAAATGATAGCCTTGCTGGATAGAGTAATCTTGGCTGTAGGCCCTTACTTTTCATCAATTTGACTATTTTCTGCCAATCCCTTCTGGCCTGCAAAGTTTCTGTTGAGAAATCAGCTGATATTCTTATGAGGCTCCCTTGTAGGTAACTAACTGCTTTCTCTTGCTGCTTTTAAGATTTTCCCTTTTCTTCAACCTTTGGCATTTTAATTATGATGTGTGTTGGTGTGGACTTCTTTGGGTTCATCTTGTTTGGGACTCTGTGCTTTCTAGGCTGGGAGTGTTCTGTCATTATTTCTTCAAATAGGTTTTCAATTCCTTGCTTTCTCTCTTCTCCTTCTGATACCCCTATAATGCAAATGTTGGTATGCTTGATATTGTCCCAGAGGCCCCTTAAACTCTCAATTTTTTTTAAAGATTTTATTGGGGAATTGGAGGAGGGGAACAGCGTTGGGGAATCGGGGGAATGGGAACAGACAAGTTGCTGTCCTTTGGTTCTTCAGTCTAGTTGTGGAGGACGTCGCTTCACTGGCCCATGTTGGTATTATCATTGCGCTCTTTCTGGATGAGGCAGATCGGTCGCCGGCCTCTGGACAGCCACTCACGGCAGCTCTTGGCAGCTCACACCAGCCACT
>NW_017731454.1:3115723-3118566 GCF_001890085.2 Hipposideros armiger | reverse complement strand
TTGTTGGGGGAAGGAAGGAGGAAAGACAGAGTTAGGTAGGTATTATCATTGCGCTCTTTCTGGATGAGGCAGATCGGTCGCCGGCCTCTGGACAGCCACTCACGGCAGCTCTTGGCAGCTCACACCAGCCACTGGCCACTCACGCTGGCTGCTGGCCACACACGGTAGTTTATGGCAGCCCACTGCAGCAGGGGTGTAGCCTACGCCATCGCCAGCGACTCACAGCAGCCCAGCTCCAGGTTGAGCTGTTGTTCACCATCTTAGCTGTAGACTGGCCCCCATGTGGGACCCGCACTAGGGCCCTGCTACTCAGAGCTGGCGTTCCAAACCAGCTCCTAACCAACGCACCACTCTGCTAGCCCTCTCCTCAATTTTTTTGAATTATTTTTTATTTTTGCTGTTCTGATTGGGTGTTTTCTGCTTCCTTATCTTCTACATTGCTGGTTTGATCCTCTGCTTCATTTAATCTACTGTTGATTCCCTGTAATATAGTCTTCATTTTCATTATTATATTCTTTATTTCTGACTGGTTCTTTTTTATGTTTTCTATCTATCTCCATTTTTATGTTTTTTTATCTCTTTGTTGAAGTTTTTCCCTGAGATCATTGAGCATCCTTATAATGAGTGTTTGGAACTCTGCATCTGATAGCTTGCTTGTTTCCATTTTGTTTAGTTCTTTTTCTGGAGCTTTATTTTGTTCTTTTATTTGGGACGTGTTTCTTTGTCTCCCCATTTTGGCTGCCTCCCTGTGTTTGTTTCTCTGTGTTAGATAGGGGTGCTATATCTTCTGGTCTTAGTAGAGTGGCTTTATGTAGTAGGTATGCCATGGGGCTCAGTGGTGCAGTCTTTCTGGTAACCTGAGCCATGCATTCCATGTGTGTCCTTTGTGTGGGTTGTGTGTTCCCTCCTCTTATAGTTGAACCTTGGTTGCCATTTGCACATCAGTGGGAGGGACTGACCCTTGGACTCACTGGTTGTGAGGACTGGCCTTGACTACAGTGGAGGAGCTGTGGTGCTGGGGCTGAGTCTACAGAGCAGGACTCTGGTGCCTGCCCAATCCAATCTAGGGTGTGTCATGCTTGGAGGCAGCTGGGTGATGCTCCAGCTAGTTTCAAAGCTGGCCACTGGGGGCACCAGCCTCAGGACCACTTTGGAGGGGATCCAGTGCAGGTCACGTTCAGCTGCAGCCCATGCCCCACCTGGGGCCACTCGGCAGAAACCACAAAGAAATCTTCAGTTGGCTGCTGCCTGTGCAGTGCTTGGTAGTGCCTGGAGAGGCCAAACTGCGAACCAAGGCCAGCTGCTGCTAGTGCCGCGCTTAGGGCTGCTCAGCCAGAGGTACCGGACATGCTCAAGCCAGATGCTGCTTGTCTGGGTTCCGCAAACCTTTGAGAGACCCTAGGAAAGTCTGTGGCTTAAGTTAAGGCAGGCAGTTTGTATGAAAAGGGCTCCAGAAGTGGCTTGGGTGTGCCTAAAAGTTGGGCAGGTCCTGGTCTCAAATCACCAGGGCAGGGCAAATGAACGGCGTCAGCCAGCTTGATGGAAACTCAGATATGGTGGCTGCCTGCATCCGCACACGGGGAAGGGGGAGGGCTCAACAAAGAAACAATGGCCTCCGCCAGATCCTCCATCCAGGAGAAAGCTGCCCCTCCAGCCCCTATCTCAAGCCAGACAACTCAGTCCCCCACCTTATGTGCCTGCCATCTTTCCAGATGTTTTCCCACTGCAGGAGTTCAGAGCAAGTGATTCCGTCAGCGAGTAAGTCATTGCTTGGTCGCTTTAAGAGGAGCAGCTGGGACGCCAGCCACCCTCTGTCTCACTCAGTTACTATCTCCACTGATTTTCACAACCAGAAGTTATGGGGACTTCTCTACCCAGCACTGGAACCCTGGGCTGAGGTGGAGCTGGGACCTCTCGCTCCTCTGAGGGGGACTGCCACAGCTGAGATATCCCTCCTGGTTTTTAATGGTCAAACTTGGTTGTGGGGCCAGCCCCTTCTGCATCTCTGCTCCTTCTTCCAGTCTCAAGGTGGCTACTCCTGCATGTCCTTAGTTGTAAGGCTTCGGTTCAGCAAGATTTTAGGTGATTTTCAATGATGGTTGGTTGTTCCGTAGTTTATTTGTAATTTTGATGTGGCCGTGAGAGAAGGTGAGCACAGTGTTCACCTATTGTGCCATCTTGACCGGAACCCTATATCTTTTGTTCTGCTGCTGCAGATGGGGTGGCTGGAGCTCTAGCAGTGATCTTGGACCAGGAGGTGACTTGAGAATGAGTATCGTGTTAAAGTTTATCGAAAAGAAAAGGAAGAGACCGGGTCATTAATAATGCTTGGAAGCTGCATACTAGCCCAAACCTGCTTATCGTTAGATTTTTTTTTTTACATGAGAGAGAATTTTAAGGCACAGTTCTTTAGTTTTTTTTCTGTTGTATGTATATCCTATCTGAAGAAGAACCAGATTGTGGTAGGCGTAGGATTCTAGAATAAGTTGTTTGGATTTAATCCTTTAGAATCTAGGAAACTCTACAGATTTTCAATCAATCAATTATATTTTGGGCATCTGTACATCAGACATTGTGCTAAATGCTGGAGATGTTAAGCGGGTTTTCTGAAGGCCGTAATATAGAGACGCTTTGTGGCTCTTCTGAATTAGAGCTTCCTCTATAGTAAGATATCCGTTTTACTATTTGGCTCATATACTATCAGAAAAACAGTCTTGATTATGTTTTCACTGCCCAAGAGCCCCTAGAATATGCCAAATTCATGGGAATGTCTGGCTGCGGTGGGGAAGCTGGAAGATTTTAAAGGGAACTTAATATCTTTAATGTTCACTCAAAAAATAAAC
>NW_017731454.1:3073790-3109798 GCF_001890085.2 Hipposideros armiger | reverse complement strand
CAACGTCCTCCACAACTAGACTGAAGAACAAAAGGACAGCAACTTGTCTGTTCCCCTTCCCCCAATTCCCCAGCGCTGTTCCCATCTCCCAATTCCCCAATAAAAATCTTTTTTTTTTAAAAAGAAATAAATAATTCAGTTTGCATCTGGGGACAAATAACAAAATGCAACTTTGTCTAGTGAGCTATAAATTGGATATCTTTGAAGTTATACATTTTACAGAATTTAAAGTATCCAATACTTCTAAAAACACATAAACTTTAATGAGTTGATTTTTGTTTTACTGTTACTTTTCCTTTTGTTATATATATCTCATCTTTTCATAACTGATATGTTTAATGATAACATGATTATTTTCAACCAAAGGGCTGCATATACAGTAAGCATTTGCATTAGCCTCATTGTATCAAATCAAATGGGGCTGACACCACAATCAGAAATTTATGCACATACCCACTCACATGTGTAGGGGTGTGTGTGTGTGTGTGTGTGTGTGTGTGTGTGTGTGTGTGTATTCACATGCATGTGTTGCAATGTATGGAGAGGGAGAAACACGGAATGACAGCTTATGTCACCCAACTGTACACTTAACATTGAAGTGATACTCATTTTTAATTTCAAGGAGTTGTTTTCCAGCAAATCAGTAAGACAAGTCTGTTGTCTATTGCTTACTTTTAAAAAGGCCAAGAGTGTAGCTCAAGGCTGCTCAGAGGTAAGGGACAGATCTGAGGTCAAGGCTATGTGGCCAACTCAATGTCTCAGGTCCCACAATGTCCTTCAGGTCCATTTTGCTGCTGCCATGTTTTCTCATACCTGGCACCTTGCATACTAGTTAAGTTGGAAAGTAGTTCTATATTCGAGGGCTGGAGGATAGATGTAGACCAGCAAAAGCTTTTTAACATTCATTCATTCATTCAAACATGCATTTATTGAGCATCTACTATGTGTAGAGTTACATGTAAGTAAACATTGCTCCTGCTCATCTCCTAATAAGGAAAGGCAAACATAATGCAGCCCAAGGGATCCTGTTCTAACAGATGCCTGCACTGTCTAACAGAGGCTTTGAAAACAGAGAGAAAACATAACCTTGTGTCCCAGTTTCCAAGGGCTGCTGTAATGAAGTACTGCAAGTGGGGTGGCTTAAAGCAACAGAAATGTACTGGCTCACAGTTTGGGAGGCTGGAAGTCTGAAATCAAGGTGTCGGCAGGACCTCCCTGTGACTCCTGTAAGGGAGAGTCCTGTCCTGCCTTTTCTCGCTTCTAGTGTTTGCTGGCAGTCCTTGTCATCCCTGGGCTTGTAGATGCATCGCTCGAGTCTGCCTCCATCATCACTTGGCCACATTCTCCTTTTTGTCTGTCTCTTCACGTGGCATTCTTGGTGTCTCTCCTCTTCTTATAAGGACACCACTCATATTGGATTAGGGCCCACCCTATTCCAGGAGGACCTCATCCTCACTAATTACATCTTCAGTGACCCTACTTCCAAATAAGATTACATTCTTCGGTCCTGGGGTTAGGACTTCAACGTATCTTTCTTTTGCGGGAGAGGTCGGTTGACACAATTCCACCCATAATACCCTGAGGTTCATTTTGTAAAATTAATATAAAGCTTCAGGAGGCCCAGTGCCTGGCCTGTTCCCCTTTCTCTTTGGAGACCCCTGATCTATGAAAAAACAATTTAAAAAGAATGTTGTAACAGGATTGGCAAGATTGTAAGCATTGTATGGCACCTTAAATGTTTTCAATCAACAGATTAATTTATAATACACAACCAGAGTGCAATATAATTATGTTATTCACAAGGTAATTGCAGAATTTACTTTAACACCTTAATTAATCGTGTACTCCAAGAAGTGGGATCTAAGTTTTCAGTTCCCTGATGAACGGCCACGTATTTTAATCCCATTGGTTTATCTCAGTCAATGATTGTGTAACCTCATTAAACATAATGCCTACTCTTGAGGCTCTTGGTGAACATGAGGTCGGGCCAAGGGCCCTTGACTTCCCACGGATAGCACTGCTTCCCCTTGGAAGAAGCCATTTTTGATGGAAATGTGTCTACTTCCTTCCCTTCTACCCGCTGAGCCAGCAAGCATGCGCTGTCTTTGCTCTGGCTTAGCCTTCCTCACCCCCTCGTGCCCCTGTTGTCCCCTGTTCTCCTCGGCTGCGTCCTGCCTGCTCATCACCAAAGGGCCAGACATGTTACTGTCCAGCCCATAGGTGGCTGCTGTTTGCAGCAGTGAGCTCCACGGTCAACACTGTGTTGACCCCAGGACTTAAGCCTGTTTGCTCTTGTCTGGTGACCCAAAGAGGGCTCAAGGGCTCAAGATAATTTCCCAATTGCTGTAAGCGTTCTCCCGAGGCATTGGGATTGCACCTATAATATATTCTCCACATTTTGATGGAGAGGGATTGCTGTGCTTTCCCACATTGCTACTGCCCCAGAGAAATGATAAATAACCAACATTTATTGTACCATCAATTTAGGCACCATGCTCAACTGTTTACATGAGTTCTTTCATTTACTCTGCACCAAATCTTATGAGGCCAGTACAAATATTTTTCTCATTTTACAGGTAAGGAATGCAAGGCACAAAGCAGGTAGGCTACTTGTTCAAGGTCACACTGTTAGTATTTTTTCAGAGCCAGGACTCACACTCAGGTGCTCTGACCCCAGGGACAAGACCCTTCACCACTCCAGCCACCTATGGAGGGACAATGGATGGGGGAATGGTGAGTAGCTAGGTAGATGGATAGACAATAGAACAATAGATTGATCCTTGCATAGTGAGCTTGACTGGACTGTCCTAGGTTATGCCAGGCCCTTTGGATAATGTCACATACCCATAGTCACAGGTACGCTTGTGAGGCAGTAGCACACAGGGGTTCAGAGTTTGGGCTCTGGAATGACACTATCTGGGTTTAAATCCAAGATCCATCACTTTCAAGTTATGTAAACTTGAGCAAGTTTTTTCTACATCTGCATGCTTTAGTTTCCTCTTGTGTGAAATGAGGGATTATCATAGTATCTTACTCTTGGAGTATTAATAGTATTAAATAAAATGATGCATGTTAAACTTAGATTAGGGCCTGACAGATAATTAGTGCTCACTAAATGTTGGCTAGTGTACTTGTTACAATTATTTAATAATAATACCTTACTTTTGTTTTGTACCTCAAAGCTTTTAAAGCTTGTTATAAATATTTCCTCATTTGAACCTTAACCAGCCATCTGTGATAGACAAGGCAAGCATTCAACTCTAGTTTACAGAGCAGGAATTCATCTCAAAGAGTTTAGAGACAGAGGAAATTCTAGAGCCCAAAATAGTAAATGTGGAAGGGGCTGAAAGCCTCATAGCCTGACTGGGCCCTCGGGGGTAAGACCTCTCCTGAGGAAATTGTGAAAGTAGAGACAGATCTAGCTTGGGCCCCACTCTCCTTCTCTCTGCTGCTGCCTGAATTGCTTTAGGCTGCTGATCTCCTCCAAGATTTGATATTGCCTTGAAGGGCTGTTCTTTGCATGCCTCTGGCTGGTTTAAGGAAGGGCACTGGAGGGGCCTTTAAGACCTGAAGGAATGCACCCATGTTAGAGATATTTCAGACCCTCCTTGAGGGGATAAGTGGGGAGCTGGGTTGTAGATACTTTGGTGTGTCTGTAGTCCAGGAAAAGTTAGGCAGGTAGGAGCTAAATCACAATGGCCTTGTATGCAGATCCTAAGGATCTTAGACTAACATTTAGATGACAGGAAGGATTTGAAGCACTAGACGGACATAATACATTTGCATTTTAAACATATAAATCTAGGGGTAATAACCACACACCTATCAATAATTATTTTCAATGTAAATGGATTAAATGCTCTAATCAAAAGGGTAAGGTTGTTGAATGGATAAGAAAACAAGACCCTACACATGCTGCCTACAAGAGGCTCTCTTCAGATAGAAAGGCACACACAGACTGAAAGTAAAGGGATAGAAAAAGAGATTTTCATGAAAATGGAAACAAACAAAAAAATCTGAGGTACCAATACTTACACCAGACAAAATAGACTTTTAAAGAAAAGGCTTGAACAAGAGACAAAGAAATACCCAGCAATTCCACTTATGGGTATTTATCCAAAGAAACTCAAAACACATAACTCAAAAATACAGGTGCATTCATATGTTCATTGCAGCATTATTTACAATAGCCAGGATGTGGAAGCATTCTAAGTTCTCATCAACAAATGATTGGATAAAGAAGATATGGTACATATATATACAACGGAATATTACTTGGCCATAAAAAAGAATGAAATATTACCATTTGTAACAATGTGGTTGGATCTGAAGGGTATTATGCTAAGTGAAATAAATCAGACAGAGAAAGACAAATACCACATGGTCTCACTTATATGTGCAATCTATAAACCAAAATAAACATACACACAAAAAACCAGAAGTAAACTAGGTACTGAGAACATTTTGATGGTTTCCAGATGTGTGTGTGTGTGTGTGTGTGGGAGATGGGGAGGCTGAGGGAATGAATAAAGAAATGGAAGGGATTAAGAAATACAAATTGGTGGTTACAAAATAGTCATGCGGATGTAAAGTATAGCATAGGAAACATAATCAACAGTATTGTAATAACTATGTATGGTGTCAGGTGGGTACTAGACTTATTGGGGATCACTTTGTAACTTATATAAATGTCTTATCACTATGTCGTACACCTGAAATGAATATAATATAATATAATATAATATAATATAATATAATATAATATAATAATATAGTCAACTGCAATTGAAAAAAAAGTTATTAAAAAAAAAAGAAGTACAGGAAACTCCAGTAGAGAAAGGCATATTATACAGGGAAGAAAAGGCAGAGCTATTAAGTCACTGTGCAAACATGGGCCTCAGAATGTTACCAGCCCAGGGCGGGAGGGAACTGGGATATTTTACAAAAAGTCCTGACAGTCACTGAGTGTGGTATCTGGTGACAAGGGAGTGTGTGTTAATTCTTGGCGCTCTGTTCTGCAGCTTGCTGAGCTGTTCAGCTTCCCTGAGTCCTGAGGAAAAGAGCTTCAGAGATGCGGCACTAGAAACAGTGGAATACGAGGGTGCCAAAAAATGCATACATGTGACTTGTATTCATCTTTTGTTATTGGTATATATTGAGCATTACAATTTTAATACAGTCTTTTCCTTTCTTAAAATGTGTATACATTTTTTTTGGCACCCTCTGTATATTCAAAGGGCCAAGGGAGAGACTACAGCGATAAAGCCCCTAGCTAAATGCCAGTACTGGTCCCTGGTGAGGCTCCTGGTCTGGGCCTTTAGGCAGCATGGCAAAACAAAAACAGCCTTGTGATTCTGTGTTCACTTCCATTCTGTGCATTTGCAGAAAGAGAAAATCACTAAGGTGAATTGAGGTGGGATGGGGGAAGAATTCTTTTTTATTTTCTAAGGATGCCTGGTACTTGGCCTCTGGGAGTAGTACATTTTAGAGTTAATATTCTTTACCCATTCCTAACACGTAGGATTATTCTTTACCTATTCATTATCTGTAGAACTATTCTTTGCTTATTCCAAGAAGCAGAAATAAATTCCAAACTGCTAAGGCGGGTAGGATTTTATTTTGGATTGTCACTTGAGATTAACACATTATTAGTTTATCTCATAATTTCTCACTATTATTTTTTCTTGATAAAAATACCATGACTTGGGTATTTCTTTAAACATTCTTCCCTGAAAGACATATTTTCCAGGCCATTTAAATTGGATTTGCATTTTGCTTTTGTTCCCTGCCAGTTTCTGTAGCCTCAGATTCAGTTGGAATGGTATTCCTTTTGTCACCATTCAGAGTTAAGTAAAATGGCAGAGAAACCCAATGTTTCTGCTACTTGTTAAGCTCTTGTGGTGGTTGAATGAGGCATACCAGTAACCAATCCAGAACTGTACCAATCACATTGAAAAGGTCTTTTATTGCTTTTTACAAAAAGCGAAAAGAAACAGATAGGAGGGCCGGCCGAGTGGCGCGATGGTTAAGAACTGGCTTGGGAAACAGATAGGAGTTTTCTAGGTAGAAAGCCATTCTTAACCCCCATGGTTCCTGGCATAGCTTTAAGGTGCATTGGAATGCCTCTTGGATGTTGCCCTGTCCAGAGAAATTGCTCAGTAAGTACTAGTTAGCTTTAAATTTATTTTTAAAATAAAAATCAGGATTATAATTCATATTTGTTAAATAAAAAATATATAATTACTTTATAATATAATGTAATGTTTTAAAATAGTGTAAAATATTTTTTGTTGGAGGTCAAATTGGTCTTGTTTGAAAGTTACTATGTGTCAATCTTCAGCTATAAATTCATCCTGAGACCCAAGATTTGGAACATCTATTTATGGAGGATTAGCTGTGGTGTCTGTCACTCAGCAGCCCAAGGGGCAATGGAGAGGTCAAGTTCTAAAGTGAACCTCCTCACACATGGGAAGATATTTCATGTGATGACAAAGAGGAAAGGGTCATACAACTCACTCATTTTACAGATGAGGAAAATGAGTCCCAAAGCAGGAGAGTGATTTCCAAGGGTAACACATTTGGGTGACAATTAAATTGTGTGAGTCAGAGATCAGGATGAAGATAAACGGACTCTCCTCCCAGCCCTGGGTGCCAGTTGTTCCCTGTGTCATTCCCAACAATTTGGGTTTAGACCAAGGCAAACCTGGAGCTGCCATTCTGGACAAGTGTTAATGTAGGGATTCACAGAGTATATTTAATGGGGCAAAATTAACTGATGTTACTTAAAGATGTTGTTCTGTGGTTGTGTAATTTTCAAACATGCAAGGTGAAACAAAAGAAGCCAGTAGGTTTCTATTACTTCGAAGCTCTGTTCCTTGGAGCCATTACAATTGAATGTGCCAGCAGATCTCACAGATGGGTTACAATGCTCAGCATTTTCCATACTTGTTGACAACGAAATCCTCTTCTCATGGACAAAGTTGTGAGACTAGTGATTCTCAAGAACTCATATTGAGAAAGGCCAGTCCCAATTCCCTTTTTTACTTATGAGGAAAAGAAGCCACAGAAGTTTTATAGGACCAGGCTTCCATTTTGCAGAAAAAAACTATTCTCAGTTTTAGCCAGGACCAGATCATGCCTATTCGAGGTAGCTGTCAACTGAAATGATAATTCCAGGTATGCACCAAGTTAGCCTTCGGTTTGGACCTGAGGTTGTCTGTTTAATTCATGGTCCATAGGGACATCCTGGCCCTCCCTAAAGTATATCTTTGGCCACTTAAGGTGATAAAATTGATCCAGTGTTTTGGTGACTTCCAGACCACTTATGTTCTATAGATCAGCTAGACTGTCCATCTGTAATGAATTGGGTTTCAGGAACACATGTGCACTTCAGGGATCTTCCTGGAACTAAACTGAACTTGGGAATCAGTGGGTCAATTGTCATCTACTGTCTACCTGCCCATATTGCCTGCTTACGTTGTCAAACATTCCAATGCCCGATGCTATGTGATAGATTATGAGACCTTATCGCTGACAAACTCTCTCCTCATCACTTTCCTCCTTGGAAAACAACCTATTCTTGTCCCAGTGACAATGACAGGAAGATGAGATAGGTATTAGCTCAAGCTCTGTCAAGTGAGTTAGACATTGTTGAACTGCTCATTACCTTATGCAGAGCATTAGGAATGACTTAATCAATTAAAATAAGAACTATCTAATAAATCATTGTTCAAGGATACCTTAGGTGGGTTGGTTTGGCATATCCAGGACCTCATAAAATGCTACCTCCTCCACACAGTCTTGTCTTGCTAACTAGAAGGGATATGACAGCTTCCTCCCCCAAGACCAGTGCATGTGTAAGCTAATGAACATAGAAATATATATTCAATTTAAAAAATTGTCTTCTGAACTAGAGGCACCTTTTATGTTGTAAATTTATGTGGCTGCCTCTATGTTCATATTTACATATGAACATATATGTATACATGTATACATAAATACATGTAATGAATAATTTTCAAACACTAGACCTTATTTCTAACAGCAATGTAAGGACTTATATACTCAAGCTAGTATTTGGGAAGTCATTTTCCTTGGAAAATATACACACTTGCATACATACATGTATACACACACACATGCACACATACACAATTTGTGTGTGAGAGTGAGTGTTGGAGGTACTGCCTATGAAGTTAGTTCACAAGCCACACAAGAAAACCAGATTTGCTATTTTATATTTGTATTGCATATGGGAAAACCCTTCGAAGTCAGCAATTTAAGGCTGGTTTTTTGAGACCCATTCACTTACAAAGTCTGGTTAACGATGGGCAGTAAGTTGCTGTAAATAACAATTGAGTCACTGTGGATAGTGGGTTAAAAGAACAATTTTGGGCTAGGCTGTGGAGAGGGGAGAATAGAAGCAAAGCACAGAAAACCCTTGGCTATTCTCATTTCAATGCAGAGATCAAGAGACATGCTGCTTCAAAGTCAGAACTCTCCAAGCAATACAACTTAATGAAGAGGTCACTTAGAAGATAACCTTATGTCCAAGTCATAGAAGAAAACAGGAGCAGGAGAAAAGAAAGCTAGAAATGGGTCCAAGAGTAACCTAACATTTTAAAATATCCCTTTTCCATGTTTATGTGTTTTTCATGGGGTCTGATTTTAGGGAACATTAGTGGAAGGAGATAGGAGGAGTATTCAGAAGAATGAGTGGGTGACATTGGCGAAACTTATTGTGTTTGACATGGATGTTAGAAAGCAGACAATACCTGGGAGGTTTGATAATTTGAGAAAGCTTTTACTCATATCTATATATCCTGCTGTGTTACTGAATTGGCCTGCTTCACAATTGATTATATTGAATTGTATACTGTAAAATGTGTGTTGTTGATGTAATTCTACTTTGCTAACGTCTGATTGGCTCAAAGCTCTACACTATGTATAATAGAAGAGAATAGCAATATAACAATGTCAGAATATGCCATTTCCTACCACTTAGCTAGGCATTCAGGGTCCTCCATAGCATAGCTTATACTTTATAGTTTTTCATTGCTTCTCTCCATATTCCTTACTTGATCTAAACCAGATGAATATTCATTCCCCAACCAGGCCACACACTTTCCCACCCTACGCAATTGCTCAGAGTATCTACTAATTCTGGCATGCCCCTTCCCCTGTCATTTCCAGCTCTTACAGTCCTCTCCAAAATTCACTCAAAATGTTATGTCCATGCTTTGGATTCAAGATAACAGAGCACACACATTTATTTTTACATTTCTCAAAATCCTAATGAATTTTATGAAAAAGTTCATAGTAATAGTAAATGAGAAATCAATAATAGCAATAAAAAGAAACTTGATAAACAGTATACATTAAAAATGCTACACAAAATCTAATCTACAATGAAAGTAATGCTTTAATATACCTTGGAATACACCTATACAACTTAATGTGCAAGATCTATATAAAGAAAACCATAAAACTTTACTGATGGATGTTAAAAAGGATCTATCAATAGATAGAAAGATTACATAATGGAAGTGTCAATTCTTGTGAAATAAATCTACAAATTAATAGTAATTATAAAAAAAAAAAGAAAATCCAAGGATAATTCTTGTGGAACTTGATAAGCTAGT
Source organism: Hipposideros armiger (assembly GCF_001890085.2). Classification (NCBI taxonomy): domain Eukaryota; kingdom Metazoa; phylum Chordata; class Mammalia; order Chiroptera; family Hipposideridae; genus Hipposideros; species Hipposideros armiger. The sequence goes on along the minus strand of NW_017731454.1, from coordinate 3,100,157 downwards.
TATTAGTACTTCTAAATAACAGAAGTATAACAATAGCCAAAAGAAGTTTAGAAAAATGGGGCAGCTTGCCCTACAGATATCAAAACATACTAAAGACCTACAGTCACTAATGTGATACTGACTTAGGAACATCAAATGGATTAATTGAACAAAGAAGCTACACTTTTTAGGGAAATTAATAAGCTGTTTCTAAAATTTATATAGACTATCCCTAATAAAAAAAAGCTAAAACTCTCTTTAAAGAGAAAACATAAGATGGGAGGATGATCATAAAGCTACAGAATTACAGCAGTGTGGATTGGTGCAGGGATAGACAAGTAGACCAGTGGATAGGATGCGGGAACCCAGCAAGGACTCATACTTATCTGGATAAGATTGATAGCAGAGGAGGAATTTCATCCAGTGGTGAAAACAATGGAATTTTTTTAAAAAGGTGCTGGCACAATTGGCTAATAATATTAAAAAAAATAAAATTAGATATCTTCTTCACAGTATATATAAAAATATTTCCATGTAAATAAAAGACTTAAATGTGAAAAGTGAAACTGTAAAACTTTTAGTAGGACCATCATGACCTTGGGGTAGAAGGATTTTTTTTTTTAACTGAAAGCATTAGTCACAAATTAGGAGATTGATGAAGCTGACCACATGAACATTTAGAACTCCTGTTCATCCCACGTCAGTATGCAAATAATGAAAAGATATGACACAGAAAAGGGGAAGATATTTGCACCACAATAATCACCAAAGAATTAGTATTTAGAATAAAGAGGGATTATAGATCAATGAGCCAAAGGCCAACAACTCAACAGAAAAACGAGCAAGAGAATTAAACAGACACTGCTCAAAAAAAACTACAAAACACCCAAATGTCTATAAACATATAGAAAGGAGTCCAACTTTACTAGCAATCATGGAAGTGCAAACTAAAACCACGAAATTATACTATTACACATCCATCAGATAGGCAAAATTTAGAAAGCTTAATCTTAAGTGGTGGCCAGGTTAGGAAGATACATGACTGATGAGAATATAAAGTGGTACCAACATTGGAAAACAGGTATCATTATTTAATAAAATTGAAGATAATTTCCACTTTTACTTAACATATTCAGATCATCAAATTGTCTATGAGCCCCAGAATACATGTGCAAGAATGTTCATTTCATCTTGTTCTTAATTGAAAAAACCTGGAAATATTCAATTCCCCCTCAACAGTAGGATGGATAAGTAGAAGTGTAGTCATACATAGACTATTATGCAATAATAAAAATAAATAAATACAATATTAAGGGAAAAGTTAAGTTACAAAAATTGTATGTAATGTTAATCTACAATATTATATAAACTTTGAAAACAGACAAAACTAAACTATATCGTTGAGGAATGCAAACAGAGGGGATAAAACAAAATAAAAACAAGGAAATCATTACTATCGGGGTCAGAATAGAGATGACCTGTCTGTACTTGAGTAGTAGTTACATGGGTGCTCACTTTACCACCATTTGCTTAACTATACACATACATTTTATATAGTTTTCTGTATATTACACTTCACAATAAAAACAAAATCAAATAAACTAAAAACTGTAAGCAAAAACACAGAAAGAAAAAAATTAGACTCTAGAAACAAACATATAGATTAATTCAATATATACTAAAAATGGCATTTCAAATTCAGTTCATTCAATAAGTACTATCAAAACTGGAAGGAAGGGATTACTATATTTGACTGCAAATGAATTGAAAACATCTCCATGGCCACAAACACCACAAACAACTTGGAGAAAATATTCACAACATATACAGGAGACAAATGGCTAATATCTGTAATATATTAAGAATGCCAATAAATCAATGTAGGAGGGGAGATGTGGGCAGGAAATACACAATAAAAGGCACAAATGGTCAATAAACATATGAAAAAAACCAACTTTATAGTTGGTAAAGTGCAAAATAGAACAAATTAATATAAAATATGCAGGAAAATTTAAAATAATCACAATATAATTATTGGTACAATTATATATTAAACTTATTTAATTATAAAATACCTATAAAATATAAAAATTAAAGAAGTCATTAAAGGTAAGGCTCCTTCTGGCTTTACCATTCTTAATGTATGACATACACCCTCATAGTCTCAAAATGGCTGCTCTGCCTCAGATATTAGATCTGAATTCCAGAAATAGAGAAGGGACAAATGGCAAGAGGAAAACAGTACATGCCATCTCAATCTGACCCTGCTCATTCGTAAAATTATATCATCCCCAGAAGCCTTATTCCCTAAAATTACACTTAAATCTTCCTGGCAAACTGTGTCACTTTTAGGGAACTGAGGAGGAATAGATTTTTAAATTAAAAAAAAAATTTTTTTTAAAGGATTTTATTGGGGAACAAGTGTGTTTTTCCAGGACCCATCAGCTCCAAGTCAAATAGCTGTCTTCAATCTAGTTGTGGAGTGTGCAGCTTTGTGGCCCATGTGGGGATCAAACTGGCAACCTTGGTGTTATGAGCCTGCGCTCTAACCACCTGAGCTAACTGGCTGTCCTAAGGAATGGGTTTTTTAAATGCACATATTTCTGTTCCAAACTAAACTGTGATTCTGTTAATAAGCAAGAAGTGGAGAATATTGCTTAGTCAGTTAGTGGTGCCTACTGTGTGAGGGAAGTACCTAGAACACTGTCTGGTACATTGTAAATATTCATCAAATATTAGTTAAATAAAGGAATTGGAATTTTCATATTGTAATATGCATAATCTCCAGAATGACAGTGAAGGCGAATCAAGATGCGAGCCAAGCACCAGCTACAGAGGAAACTAGTCCAAATGAAACAAAAGTCTCCCTGAGAGATGTAAGATGTCTTTGAAAATACCAAGAGCAGATTTAGAAAGTTTGAGGTAGTTAGTGATAAATGTCTGGAATTGTTCTGCTCAACACTGTAGCCACCAGCCACATGTGACTTTTTAAGTTTAAATTAAATAAAAAATACAAAAACTCAGTCCTGCAGTCACACGAGTCACATTTGGAACGCTCAGTAGCCACATGTCGCTAGTGGCTACCATATTAAATGGGGCTACTACAGAGCATTTCCATCATTGCAAAAAAGCCCATTGAATACTACTTCTCTGGAAAAATTAAGCCAAGGGAGAGGAGAGGGGACAGGGGAGAGGGGAAAGAGAACTATCAACTCCCAGAAAAATTAACCCTTGAGCAGGACAAGAAAAATAGTCATAATATATGGGGTTCAGCTATAAATAGCATTTTGCTAGTCATAATAATGTAAGCATTGAATTCTGAATTCCATAAATAGAAATTTATTGGGGGGGGGCGGTGGATAGAGGGATGGGAAATGAGATTTGTGTCTCATGAGAGTAGGAGATTTTATGAAAGAAAGATAAACTCATCTTCGAAGGTGGGAATGTCACAGATAATGCCTATGACTGAAAAAAATCAGAAAAAAACAATATGGACTCTTTGTTAAGTGTGTAGAGGTAACAATATATTGTTGTTAATAGATAACAAAATACTCAGCCAAAAGAATTAAAATGATTGTCTCCAGGGAAGGAAAAATAAAGGAACAATGGGGATAGGTTTCATTGATTTTAGTAACCAGCCTTGCAAAATTATTCGATTCTTTTGTTTATAAGTTCATTGGGATGACATTGGTTAATAACGTTATATGTTTCAAGTAAACAATTCTATAATACATCATCTGTGTATTGCATTGTGTGCTCACCACCCAGAGTCTAATTTCACTCCATCACCATAAATTATCCTCTTCATCCTTTCCCCATCCCCCTCTCCCCCTCTGGTTACCACTACTCTGCTGTCTGTGTTTATGAGTTTGTTCATTTGTTGCTTTCTGTTTTATATTCCCCATATGAATCTTGAAATTTTGGAATCTTATGGGTTTTGTCTTTTTTCATCTGACTTATTTTGCTTAATATGATACTCTCAAGATCCATCCATGTTGTCACCTATTTGATTCTTAAACGATGTGCATATATAATTTGATTAAAATAATTCATAAAATCAAATAAATTGCAACAATAAAAACTGTTACAATGCCATCTTCCACATCAGATCGCTTCTGATCCCCAGACATAACACTTCTATGTTTTGATCTTTCTTTCTTTTTTTCTTTCTTTCTTTTTATTATTTATTATTATTATTTTTTTAGGATTTTATTGGGGAATTGGGGGAGGTGAACAGACAAGTTGTTGTCCTTTTGTTCTTCAGTCTAGTTGTGGAGGATGTTGTTTCACTGGCCCATGTTGGCAATATCATTCCTAGGTGAGGCAGTCTCTCGCTGGCCATTGGACGGCTGCTCATGGTGGCTCATGACAGCTCACAAAAGCTCATGCCCGCTGCCAGCCAGCCCCACACAGCCTACTCTGATGCTGGCAACTCACAGCAGCCCAGCTCCAGGTGGAGCTATTGTTCACCATCTTAGCTGTAGAGGGCACAGCGTCACTGGCCCTCATGTGGGATCCGAACTGGGGCCCTGATGCTCAGAGCTGGGGTCCCAAGCCAATTTCTAACCAACGTGTCACTCGCCCAGCCCCTTTCTTTCTTTTTAATAACAGTTGACATTCAATACTATTTTACATTAGTTTCGGGTATAGATAGCATAGTGGTTAGACATTTACATAATTTACAGAGTAATCCACCTGATAAGTCTAGTACCCACTTGACACCTTCCATAGTTATTACCATATTATTGACTGTATTCCCTATGCTGTATTTTACATCGCTGTGACTATTTTCTAACTACTTAATCCCTTTGCACCAGCCCCCATCTGGCAACCAACAGTTTGTGTTTTGTTTGTTTATTTATTTTGTTCTTTAGATTCCACATACAAGTGAGATCGTGTGGTATTTGTCTTCCTCTGTCTGACTTATTTCATTCAGCATAATACCCTCTAGGTCCATCCATGTTGTTGCAAATGGTAAGATTTCATTCTTTTTTATGCCCTAGTAATATTTCATTGTCTATACTTGGATCTTTAGAAAAGCATTGTTTGTGGCTCTGCTATTGGCACTGAACTGTACCCTGCTTTGCTTTTAGTCAGTTATACAGGCTTCTAGTCAAACCCCTAATGACTCGTAAATTCTTAAACTAACTAATATCTGATTTCAGAAGCTTTGCAGTATTTTGGTGTTTTAGTCTAACACAGAGTAAAGAGTGAGGACTCTATTAAAATGTAAAAAATGGTAATAATTTGAAAATAATAATAGCCAACATTTGTTGAACATTTACTATGTGCAAGGCATGTGATAAAAACCTACTGATAAATCAGGGTGTTAATTTATTCTTCTTCCCCAGAAGAGGTCATAGGTAAGCCAGACAAATAGATAGAGCTGCTGTTTCATCCCTATCAGGCACAATTCCAGATTAGCATTAGACTTTATTTTTTATTTTATATAAGTTTGTACTATATGTTTTTAAAAAATGGGGCTTGTATTATTTTTCACTTTAACACCATCTTTTAAAACACATAATGAGTAGTAAGTCACATTCTTCTTGTATGCAGGAACCAAATGAATGCTCTCATATTATACACATAACCCTTGGAAAACATACCAAATGAACAGGCATAATTAGTAAAGATGACAGAATGATGTTAAACTCTATTTACCACAATATGAATCATGGAAGAGGGAGAGGCACGTATGTTTGAAACATGAGATTACTTCCTAACATTTAACTAAAAAGGAACTATTACAATATGTTTGGTCTCAAATCCATATCAAATCAATATGGTTGACCTATAGGGTTTTTGCCTTAGTACAGAGGAGTGGAGAGAGATTAAATCAGTGAAAATTGTCTTCAGGTAGAAAATTGTCAGATAGTTTTTACAAAGCCAATGTCTTACATTTTGCCTTGCCTAATTGAACATTTTCTTCAAGTAGTTTACTGATACGGATTTCCATTTTATCTGTTGTTGCTGTTCAGAAATTGAACACTTTTGTGCCTGTATTCACACTTTGCTTCTAGGAGCCATCTGAGTAAACAGAAAATCGGTAACCCAGTTACATATGAGAGACACTGTATCCCTAGCAGCTAGCCTTCCCTAGGGAGGGAGAAGATAATGCACATGATCTTGGCACACCCCTCCCCCACCCCCATTTAACAATACAATAGGAAAACGATGGGGCCTAATTCCTCTAATTACACGCTGTGAGTATCTTATCTAGTGTCACCATCAAATATTTTCACCTACCACTTCACTTTATTACATATTTAAAAATTGTTTTTACCAACTTGATTTTTTCTGGATTTTATTCCTCTGTTTCTTTCACACCAACACCTATAACTTACCTGTAACTCACCTGGTGAGCTGTACGAGAGTGGGCATGTTTACCTGTGAAGATTGGACAAATGCTGTAAAGAAAGCAGTTACAGAAGGGTCTAACCCCCTCAAAATCATGCTTATTTTCTCCTAAATTCTTCTACACAAATACGATATTAAACAAGGCTGTTTGTTGTAAATAAGAGATTTAAGGTAAATTTGAATCCCATATTCTGTAATTTAGGTAAAATTTCATTACATTTGAATAGTTCTAAGCCAGCAATTTGTTACCCTTTATCCTTTAGTGGAATTGATGAACAGGTGGTTTTCAGAAGATCACTCAGTATATTTAGCTTCTGAAATTTGAGCAACTTAAGATCTGATTGGCTGCTCTTGCCACATGATAATTCGGAGCCCAGGCCGCACGCTGGCTCTTGCCTGGGGTTCTCAGGAGGGGAGAGTTGGGAGAGGCTTTGCTGCTGAGAAAATTTATTGATAGATTGAAGGTAAGGCCAGTTCATGGCTTTTTCTGTCATGTTTTTTCAGGAGATGTTCCACAGCTTCCCTTGAAGTACTTTCCAAACTTTTGGGTTATAGCTGGGGAAATTAGCGATGGAAACGATGACTAGGCAAGTCTGTCACCCCATTGCCTTACTCGGGCTCTACTAACATCTGACATGTAGTATGTGGTTAGAGTCAAGTCCTATACTAACCAATTTATTGCTTGCCTGAGTTGGTTCTCTTGTCCAACAGAGTCTTTTTTGTCTTTTTTTGCCTTTGATTTTTTTTTCTTCTAAATATACTAGTAGGAAAAAGGATCTGTATTCTACATTCCTACATTTATCCTTTTCTACTGGGCTTCATTTGCTTCAGGAGTGGCAGTTTCGCTAGCTTAACAAAACCAGCCATGGCCGGGTATTGGTTTACATGGCAAATATCTTTGGGTGAAGAGACAGCTGCTCCAAGTCATCATCCACGTTTACCAAGAGAGAGTTCCACTCTCTGGCGTCAAACTGACAAGGCCTTGGGAGATCCTTTCGTTTGTTTCCTGAATTAGAAGCTTAGGCCAAAGACCCACAGTTTTATACGTACTTCAGTCAACGCTTCAAAACTTTGTTATTTTCCAGGTTTGAACAAGAGCTACAGAAGCGAAAGAGAAAAACCTACACAAGCCAATGGTGTTCGGAAAGAAAATAACTCCATTGCCTTGAGGTTTCTATTTTCCTTTTAAACTCTATAAACGGATTTATTTTTACATGTTCTCCTTTGAAGCATAAGATATACTGTGTACCATCTATTAGAGCGTACAGAAAACTAAGGCAACCCTCTTAGAAATTGGGTGCTACAGGGCAAAATTTCAACTGCTTCTGAAAGCTGAGCTGACCTTCCTTTCGCTAAAATTTTTGTTTGAAAATGTTTCTCTCCAAGTATTTGGACATTTAAATACCCTGTTCCTTTGAATGCAAACCCTCTCACTCCCTCACCTTAACTTCCATTTGCAACTTGAGCTCAGTTGATCATAGCTACACGTAGCCAATACCCAACATGTTCCTGAGGGAATCCAGAGACAAAAATTTGAGGCTTCAGTTTTTCAGACCTGTATCTGAAATGCCTTCTCTCATGTACCCTGCAAACATACATAAAGACACAGAAAGGATACATTTCAAAGTCTATTTTTATAATGTTATACGATGATTTCAGTCCTGGGGATAGATGCTAACGTATTTTCATTTGTCTGGAATATGAAAAGTTTGTAGGTGCCACTACTGCTCCGAGAAAATGGCAGACGATGAAGAATATGAGGAGGTGGTGGAGGTAAGATGGAAAACCCAACTCTGACAGCAAAGTGTTCTGTGTAGCAACCATCAAAGCAGTGTAGGTGAATTAATCATTTGAAAACTACATTGTCTACTATAACTTCACAAAGAGTCATCATTAGAGCATAGAAAAGAATATTTTATGTTCAGTTTCACTATAATATGTGGGATTTAGGCTTGAAAAGACATATCACTGTTTCCCATTTTTCCTTTTCTTTGAACTCTCAAAAAAAAAACCCACACAAAACACACACACACACACACACACACACACACACACACACAACAAAGTGTGGGGTAAAGGTAGGTTTTAATTTTTCTTCTAAAACTACTTTCTTCCCCACCTCCCAACGCCCATGATCAAAGGGACAGAGAAGATGAAGAGAACATTCTGGAAACAGAACTCTATGTCATAGTGTCTGCATACAGATAGAGCTACTTTTTGCTTCAACCAGCTGGTTATCTATAGGGTGATATGAATTAAGTGTTCAGGATAATATATATGAGATTATATGCTTATATGAGATTTTTATATACATGGATATATGTGTGCAGACACACACATATAAAACTAAACTCATGATGCTCCTATGTGACAGTTGGAGCCACACTTTCCCACCGACTTCATTGTATTTACCCAAGGGAACAAAACTAGCTTTTGCATTTGAATTTTGAAAAAGAGCAGGCCATCTTAAAAAAATTCCCTCCAGATTATTGGTGGGTGTTGGACATATTTTACAAAATTGTCAATTGTTTATTTTATATTCATTTGATATATTTTTTTATCATGTTATGATTTTCTTTACCAGTTCTTGCCTTTAGCTTCACATCCATATAAATATACTGCCACTGAATCTGAAAGTGCTGAATAATTACCAATTAATGATGATGCTCTAAATACATATGTGAACTTGGAGGCAGTTTTGAAAATCTGTGCTTTTTAAAAAGAATGAAATTAACTTTAAGAGCTAACCAGAATCAAATTCCAAATGAAAGTGCCAAAATTTGTCTTTGGAAGGTTATTTTATGAGCCAGTCTATATTTAGATGAAGAAAATTTTATTTTGCTCTACAAATAAAATTGCTTGTATTACAGAAAGATATATGTTTTTTTAAAAACCCCAGAATGAATCTTATATAATATAACCTTCAAATTCTCTGGCTTAAATGTCACAGGCCACATCTTCAATTGTCAAAATTATCACTAGTGTGCAATTTTCTATGTGTCCCAAAGGGTTGAATAATCACTATCAAACACTAACACAATTATAAATTAAATTGCCTTCCCTATGATGGTAAAACCAGGAATACTTTTTAGCCTCCAACTTAAATATCCCTTGACTTTCTTAAAATAATTGTATTCATCGGCCACTGGAAGTTGTCCTTAATGCTAGACTTGATTGATTTAACTAGATGTCATAATAATGGAGGGGGGCTATTTTTAGGCGTTTCATCCTTGCCATTTTGTTTCCATTACTGCTTCTGGGTTTGACCAGCAGGTGCTAAACTAATAGACTTCCTGCCAGAGAGTGTTGAACCAAGGTCTCTCTGACCTCAAAAAATATGACATGAAAATGGGATCATGGCAGATTCGAGAAAATAGTCAGGCAACAGTACACAAAACAGACAGGAATTAGCTTTCATAATATATGCCCTAGGGACCTTGGAAATCTAAATAAAATTGTACTGTCACTCTCTACTCAGATGTAAACAAACTTGGAAAAAAAGGAAAAGAAGCAAGGATGTACTATCTAATTAGTGGCAAAGCTCTTTTAAAAAAGTGAGATTTGGCATATGAGTGAATGCCAACCATTTGAATAGTGTTGCCTTTTTTATAGGATTGTTTCTAAAATATATTTACCAGCCGTGAGGGGCCAGCAAAGGTAAAGTTGGATGGCTACCAAAGAGCTGTTTTTACTTGGATGCTCACAAAATTTAAAACAGTTGTGAACCATTCATTTTAGTTTAATATTTCTTCTCAATTTACTGATGTTTGTGTGGCCAGAGGAACAGTTCCATGTGGATCAGCATCAAACAGTATTTTTAAAAATGTCCTAATGATATTTTCCATGTGATGAAGACACAAGCATGTAAAAGAGAAATTCTGTGTCCTGTAAGAGCTTGTGACTTCTGTTGCTATGTATAAAGACACAGAGATGGAATTAGATTTCACATTAAAAAAAAAAAGTACAGGAGCAAAGAAAGTTCAAGAGTTTAGGCAAGTTTTATAGTAATTTTACTGCAAGTGAACTAGAGCATGTGGCCTATTGAAATGGTTAAATAATGTTTGAGGGTTCACTGAACCAAGAGCAGAAGAAGAAAGGCCACTGAGGGAAATTTTGCATTCAGTGTTTTTCCCTTTCCCTGAGTATATGTTTCGGAGGCAGAGAAAATAAAAATGAAGCATAAAATGTTATCCATCTTGTTGATTGAGAAAAATGAGTCTAGTGTTTCATTTTTATCCCTTTCTTTGTAGGCTTTGGCCTAAACCAGTCTTTCCTCCTGTTCACCCAGCTTTGCTGGGTGATGCAGGGGGCAGGATTCCACTCTCTTTATGCATCTGAAACAAAATGTCAGCCAGTTCCTACCCGTGTCTATTTATTGCTGGTGATGTCAGAAGTAGAACAAAAGTAGATTTGATTTCAGGTCCAGCCTGAAGGCACCTCAGAGCCATCAGTGGCAAATTGCTGCCTAACTTTCACATATTTGGTGATGAGAATCTTCTCATTTTTTCCTTCTCCCCTTGGCATTTGTGAATTTTCATCTTAGGACACCCCTTTTAGGACTACCATGCTATTGGAAGGGATTCATCCATCACTTCAGAAGAAACTCTTATTTCTTATTGATAGGATGGTAGAGGGTTGACTGAGAGGTGTATAATAAAGTCTATTATTTCCATGATACAATCCACTTAAAAATTTTATTCACAGTGAGCTTTCTGTTTGTTTTATTGTTAATCAGCAAACTGTAAGTTGTATCACAGTTCTTCTCTGCCCAACCTACACATTCAAGATATATGGTTACTTTACTCTTTTCTTAGCAAATTCTACTTTGGGTGCCAGGAGAAAAAAAAGTAACGTGTCTGAAGTAAAATAGCATCCCATGATTAATAAGCAGCCTCAGACCCTTTCTCATTACTCGACATCTCCTTGTCCAGTCTGATGGCATTCATTCGCTTCAGCTTCCCTGAAGTTTCACAAATTTAAAATGGGGTCCAACATATGAACAGGCTCCTTCAGCTACTTCCGTCCCACAGATATAGCAAACCAACTGGGCTAGTGACACAACACAAGTGGCTCAGCTGAGGCAGAGGAGGGGTGATTTCTGCTTTGGTTCTCATGATGATAAGTCTGTGCTCTATTTATAGTACTACACAGAGGAGATTGTCTATGAAGAGGTGCCGGGTGAGGTAAGACCCAGCACACGCCTGCATGCACTGTATGCTCCTTAAAGCAGGAAAAGGGCCTTCTCTCACACTCCCAGGGCCACAGAACTGGCAAAAGGGAGACTCTGAGGGAGGATCACTCACCAATGTGTGCTCAGCAGCTGGTGGGACAAGAATAAATGTTACCTATTTGTCAGGTTTTATCACCCTTTTTGCTATTCAGCATATCCAAGATGGCTGCCGGATGGTTTCCCCCATTGCCCATGTGGTATGTTTGGTGTAGGTGGTGCTAATTAGAGTAATGTCAGTGGCTGTCACCACTCTGACTGCAGTAAAGGGATGGGCTTGAACTTATGATCTGCATGGGAACCAGCAGTTTTATTGTGTAGAGTTGTAACTTGTGGGGCACCATCTTGGCCAACAAGGATGGTGCCTCCTTTGTCCTTGATGGTGTCATAAAATGCTACTTGGATTTTAGCACATAAGAATTCTGAGAAAGCCATTCTCATCAATATTCCAAGTTGGAACTTTTTTTCCCCCCAAGATGAAATGCCTCATGCATGCTTCATTTTCTGCTGTTTCTCTTAAGCACGACAAACACTGGTATGGATGGCTAACCCTAAAGCCTACTCAGACAGCCTGTGACTGCATGGAAACTAACATCTGTAGATACTGTAAATTGGTTAGTTTCTCATGGTCAACCATTCATCATTAATAATGAGCAGAAAGGAGACTATTAGTGATGCTCTGACAACACTAGGGGAAGTTGTCATAGATATACAGTTTCCTTATTACTTAGCTTTCTCTTTTCAAAATTGATTAGTACTATTCCTTTGATACAGGTGGTATTAGCTGTGAAGGAAATTACAGTATGAGATGGATTGAAGATTTGGCTGCTTATCTTCTTTTCTCATATACAGTATTATTATTATTATTATTATTTTGTATCTTATTGTTTTAATTTGCATTCCTTTGATCTCTATTGGGGTTGACTTTTAAAAATTAAATTTATTGGGGTGACAATGGTTAGTAAAATTACATAGGTTTCAAGTGTACAATTCTATAATACATCATCTGTATATTACATTGTGTGCTATTTTAACCTTGGACTAGACTCAAACTTTAGGCCTTAGTTTCTTTCACTACAACTTGTTGAAAGAAACAGTAATTTCCCACCTACCACATACATTGGACTGTTGTGAGGGTAATTACCCCATTACATTGTCATCATTATTCTTGTCCTCCTAAGCATTTATTAGTGTAAATGGCACTCCAGTTCACATTAATTAACTGACTAAGCCAAGAGAATGGTAATTACTTGTAATATTGATGTGATTCATTTTTTTAAGTTTATTATTCTTTGTCTCATAATACAAAAGAGAATGTCTACATACCTGAAGAATAAGCAACCAACTTCTTAGATTTATTTAAAAGTTAATATTAAAGTCAAGAACTTGAGTTTTGTTTGTCTTAATCTTTTGTTCTCTGATCCTAAAGTTGCTTCTATTTTAACCCAGACAATTTAAGAAGATTTTTCAATGTTTAAGAATATTTTACTTCTGATTTTTAGCTTCCCTTAAAGTGTTTCTCTTTCTGCAAATGGAATTTTAAGACAATGTTACAAATGAATAAAGAGTAGCCTTTCTACTCAGTGCAACCTTAAACAATCAGCATTAAGATTTATGTACTAGAATGTGCTTTCAAATGGATAATGTGATTTTCTGCTTTGACCTGTTTTAGTTATGGAGAAGTAACACCAGGAATGTAAGTCTGACTTAAAGTCAGAATATCAAGATCATGCGTATCACAGTTTTTACTCTTATAACAATGTTGAACCGCATGTCAAATTTTCAGACAATAACAGAAATCTATGAAACTACAAGGACAACTGACTATGAGCCATCAAAACCTTCCAAACCAGCGCTGGCCCAGCCAGAACCGGCAAAGCCGGGGGAGAGGAAGAAGGTTATCAGGAAGAAAGTGGACTCTTCAAAGTTCATGACCCCCTACATTGCACACAGTCAAAAAATGCAGGCTCTCTTTAGCACAGTAAGTTTCAAACAATTCTTCTAATCTGGTTTATTGTGGAGAAATTACTGATCTCAACCAACTCAGTTTTGGATGCTTGCTGGGTCTTGTTTCTCAACCTTGTATGAGGCAAAACTTAGTTTGCAGAAATATAAACTCTTGTGAGTCTCGAGTTGTCATTTCCTGTAATTTATTTGTATGATTGTGCCATCAAGGAAAGCATCCTTATTGAAATTATTACTGCAAACTAAGTATAAGGCCAATTACAAATCATGTACTGGTATTTAGTCACTGCTGGTTAGCCAATCTAGAATAATAAAATCATAAATATAGATTTAGTTGAAATCAGTTCACGGAAGCTAAATAGCATCTATTTAAGCTATGTCTGAGCAGAATGTCTCTTAAGTAGACCAGCTAACAGTATGTGGAAAGGTTTCTAAGAGATGGATAATGAAGAAGAATACGTAGTTTAGAAAACCAGGATTAGACTCAGAACTCATCTGAAATTGAGGACCAGAATATTTGCACCCTACAACAGTGGTTTTGAACTGTGGCTGCATGTTAGAATCCCCTGGGAGCTTTAAAACTACTAAAGCCCGGGCTATTATGGTTTAATCAGCCTGGGGTTGGGGCTGGTGTAGGAGGAGTTTTAAAAGCTGCTCAGGTGATTCTAATGTGCAGTCCAGGTTAGGAAACACTGCCCTTGATGGTCCCTGGTCCTTCAAGTTCTGTAAGTTACACTGATTGGTAGATTCAGACCCATTTGAATGGACCTAATTTGTTCATTGTCCATGGTGGGCTGAGGGCTCACTAGGTAGCCTGACTGCATGTCCTGTAGAGGCTTGAAGAAATGAAAAGTATCTCAGGGAACATTTTGACTATATAGGACTAATGCTTATGTCAAAAGCATCCTGTTGTGTTTGGCCAGTAAATATTCATTTTTGGCTGAGTGTTAACTCTTAGGGACTTTTTGGAAAATTTCTAGTTTAGATTTTTTTTTTTTAAAGAAATTTATTGGGGAATTGGAGAAGAGGAACAGTGTTGGGGAATTGGGGAAAAGGAACAGCCAAGTTGTTGTCCTTTAATCTTAGTTGTGGAGGGAGCAGCTAACTCAGCTCCCAAGCCCTGTCGCCATCCGACCACCTGACGGCAGCTTGCAACCACTCAGCTCCAGGCGCAGTGTTCAATATCAGTTGTGGGTGGGCATAGCCCACCATCCCAAGCGGGAGTTGAACCAGAAACTTTGTTGTTAAGAGCGCACGCTCTAACCACTGAGCCATCTAGCTGTGCATTGGCAGCTCAGGGCAGCTCAGCTCAAGGTGCCGTGTTCAATCTTAGTTGCAGGTGGGCATAGCCCACCATTCCATGCGGGAGTCAAACCTGTAACCTTGTTGTTAGGAACACATGCTCTCACCAGCTGAGCCATCCTGCCACCTATTGGCAACTCAACAGTAGCTCAGCTTGCGCACAGCTCACTGGCCCATGTGGGAATCGAACTGGTGACCCTGTTGCTCAGAGTTCACGCTCTTAACCAACTGAGCCACTCGGCTGGCCCCAGATTCTTGAATGATCTAAAACATAGGCTTCTGAGACTTAGATTTCTAAAAACAAGATTATCTTGCCTCTTTTATCACTGTAATATTCAGCAAAGATAGAAATGTTTTGGTCAATTCATTACTGTAAAATCTCATTAATGTAGACACTACTATCTTAGAATTTCTGATAGGCTGAACAGAATGTTGGCAAAGGTTTATAATATTTTTAAAGAGGTTAGTAACTAAATCAATAATATAACTTAGATTGTTGACTACTTCACTTCAAGAGCACTCTTGAAACATTAATAATGATAAGTTATGCACATTATTTTTAAGGCAAGAACTCATTGTACATTTAGAAGAAATAATAAAATTGCATTTCTTTTCACAATACTCCATAATTTAGACTTTCCATTGATTCAGCTGCTGTCACAGTTATGCACACCACTGAGATTTAGCTGCAACTTTTGAATTGAATATTTTTTCATTGTATGGCAATCAAATCTTTTCACACTTGACTCAATTTTTCTACATTTATTTTCTAAAATTATTAAGGTTCAAGCTTTTTATGTGTGCACTCAGACAATAAACACATTGAAAGAATCATTTTAGAGCATTTCCAAGACAATAGTCTGTAATAACGTTTCTACTGTCTCCATTATACAACTGTGTTTAGGAAGAGCAATTAACAAATCTATTTTAGTGTTTGCTGAGAATCAGGGTAGGGCACAAAATGAATGCTATTATAACTGATAATTGTTATAACTTGCAGTATTTTTTTTTATCAGATGGGGATGAGTGCATTGCCTGAAATTTTTGCTGCTGTCTTATCAGGCTTTGCACTAATATCTATATTGTTTTCAGAATAAATACAAGGAGAACTATGAGAAAGCAAAAGGACAGCCATCTACCATCACAGCCGATACCCCAGAACTTCGCAGAATCAAGAAAGCACAAGATCAACTTAGTGAGGTGGGCTACGTTGCTAAAATGAAAAACAGACATTTCAAAAATATACCTACCACTGGGAATTGTGGGTTCTAAATAGGTGTAGAGAGAATAGGGGGTTGAATTACTCTGAGCCAGTCCAGAAATTGAGAGAAAGCATCGACCACAGATTATGTTGCTCTAAATGTGAACCCAAAGAGGCTTCTAAAAGTTTCACTTAAAAACTCATCTTAATTGGTGATGTGAGATGGAATTTCCAGCTCACCATGGCCCTCCATGCTGGAGCATAGGGGAACTGAGATTTGGCCACGAAAGCGGACAAGCAGTAAACACAGACGCTGTGCAGCTTTCTGGCGATCACAGTTTTCTCCCTAAAATGAAGAAACTTTGCTTTAAGATGCAGACGTAGAGTGATTGGGTCAATGCTCTTTGGTTATATTCTTTACTGTTCTCACATGATTATGCCTGCCGTGAACCCCAATTGTGCATTATTTCTGCAGGTTAAGTATCGAATGGATGGCAATGTCGCTAAAACAATCTGTCACGTAGATGAAAAAGCAAAAGACGTTGAACATGCAAAGAAAGTGTCGCAGCAAGTCAGTAAGGTAAGGTCATGCTATGGATGGCCAGCATACAACATACAATGTGTATCCCCTCTGCCTGGCCTTAGAGGCGAAAGCTGGGCGGGCCTGATCCTGCTCACCAGTCCCACTGGAGTCGCAGGCCTCGTGAGCTCTAGTGCTCACACATGTCAGGGAGGCTGCACACATGACTGGAGTGGCCCATAGGAGCCACGGTTAACTGGACACCCCGTGCCCTGCAGTTTGGCTCCAGGCAGCTGCTGTACAGAATGTAGTCCCAGTGTCACCAGAGTCTCTTGCTTATTTTTTTTAAAGAAGTTAGAAGCTGAATTTTTATGATAAATTCCGAATTTCAAATGTAGGGAACTAATTAAAAACATGTTTTAAAAATACATGTAAGTCAAAAACACATCTATCATCTAAATTCAGCCAACGACTGATAGGTTGCAACCATTGAAAGGAATCTGTAGAGAATCAGAATCACGGCCGAGTTTTACAAAAATCAGACTTTACAAGTGAAAGCTTACTAATGCGGGAACAGTATTATGGGATGTGGACATGGTCAGCGTTTTCATAATGGATGCTAGTGACACACTGACCCCTCTGAAAAACTCTTCACAATAGTCTCCTTTGTTCTCTCAGTCCTCGTGCTCTTGGGGGAGACATCAAGCCACAGTCTTCTCTTCTTTCTGTCTAGGTTTTATACAAGCAGAACTGGGAAGACACCAAGGATAAGTACCTGCTTCCCCCTGATGCCCCTGAACTTGTCCACGCCGTTAAGAACACAGCCTTGTTCAGTAAGGTAAGGGCCCCTGCTCTGTCACCTCTTCCATCCTCCTCTGTCCTCTCACCACATCAGTTAGTGGAATACTCAGTAAACTCTTGATAATCTGAAACACGGTTCCCCAATTTTTTTGTGAGTAGCCTTGAGGCATGTGGGGCTGCAGGAACTGAGGAAGGAGGAACTGAGAAGAGAGTTCTTGGGCAGAGTAGAGGGGGAAGATCCTATCAGGATCTTGGACAACCTGGGAAAAGAGTGTGTGGGGTGAACAAAGATGCATCTGAGATCCAGCTCTAGAGACCCACAAAGTAATATTTTCAGTTCCTCTGTAGACCCTCTGCTACACGTTAGATGTTCCTGACTATCACTCTTATTAAAGGTCTATTTTATGGCAGAAACTACACTAAGTAGTTCCTGGCTGTTTACACTTGCGTTACGGTAGTTTCTGCTATAGGAGGCAGGTAAAGTCACAGAGCGGAGAGGAAACAGAATCAGACACATCGTCCTTCTCTAAATAAGATTTGTCATGAGAATCAGGAGAAGCTATTAATAAATATGACTTGGATGGGATGGAAAGGGAGAGGTTATCTGTGAGTTCCATTTACCTTTGCTCTCACCTTACCCAGAGTTCTTTATGCCATTGATGAATTAATTGAAAAGTATGTATTTCATGTAAGTGTGATTTCACTTTCTCACAACTTTTAACTTTGTTCTGCTTTAGAAACTGTACACTGAAGACTGGGAAGCAGACAAAAGTCTGTTTTACCCATATAATGACAGCCCGGAGCTGAGGAGAGTTGCCCAAGCCCAGAAAGCTCTTAGTGATGTAAGTGAACTGCAATCAGCACCGTTTTTGTGTGGAATCAGGCAACTCAAATTATTCCTCTGGTCAGATGTCCATTGCAATTCTTTAAGACAGACTAAATGCCTGTTATTATCATTATTGCAGAGAAATTGATCTAGAATCATTATAATTTTTTATGTCTAATTTAAATTAGATTTTAGAATTTATATTAAATAGAATTTTGTCCAATCCCCTTTTTGCATAGGTGAACAACTTGAGTATAAGATCACATAGGTAATTAGCGGCAGAGCTCAGACTAGAAGCCTGGTCTTGTAATCCCAAGACCAATGTCCTTTGCACTAGAGCATGCCCCCTGTGTCCCCTTGGCTGGAGTTGAAGTTTTTCTGTACAATAGAGTGGCATTTTTAAGACCTATTGGAATCATAGCCACCTTCCCAAATTTATTAAGTGAATAATGTTAGAGAAAGATTTTGATTTGCTGTCCTAATTATGAAGTCTGAATTGTGGTGTGTCCCCCTTTTCCTGCTTGGGGGGCCTGACAGACGCACTTGTCCAGATATGTGTATGAAGTTATCTCACAAAGAGCTCTTGCCACTGGTGTACATAGAGGATATTTCAGGGTTAGCAAAACATCAGTGGTCCCACTGGCCAGAATTATAGTATCCTAGACATTTAAAATATTAGAGAAACGTCGAAGGCCTAATTACCGTCCTTAGGGTTGAAAGCAGCAGCAGCAGCACAGAACCCGCATAGGCCCAGCCCTTGCCCTTGTTTTGAGGTACTTTATTTCTTGGCCCCAGGATTTGCTAGGGGCCATGTTGAAAATTCAAAGACTACTGCTTTAGTCTTCAGGAGAGCACTGTATAATAAAATGACAAGTTATTTTTCATTCAGTGTCAGCTAGATCCCTGGACTTAAGCCAATTGGCATCTTAAGACTTATTGGGATTTACTTCTGATGGATTTTAGGATTCTATCTTACCCTGAACTGAAATCATATATAACTGATTGATGGTGTATTCAAGATCTGAGGTCTAATTTTTATTGCCTCTCACTTGACATCACCTGCAAATATAGTAGACATAATTGCTATCCTAGTTTGCATGTAATTTGTTAAAGTATGGCACAGATATACTCTTCTCCTTCCATGGGATAAGTTAGGAACTAAAGAGGATGTAACAACATTCTAAGGCCATCTAGTGCATGGCACCTATTTTAATGTGTAGGGACCTGCTGCTTCTTCTTTAAGATTAGCTTTTTGGTTCTGTCTCTCATGAATATATAACATTGTGTGACCTTTATCAAGTGATCAATAATTATTTACTGAAAGACCATTATGCATTCATACCTGACAGGACAGAAAAGTACAAGAAGTTTTTATCCTTTCTCTTGAGAATTTCGAACCAAGCTGGTCAGATGAAAGTGTTATATATTAAACCAAAAGAAAACAGTTAAAACAAACAAGCCAATAAACCCTGCAGTCTAATACTTGCTAAGAGAAAGACAGGATACATTGAGTAATCAGAAAAGGGCGTGTGGAAGTGGTGATTCTGGGGGAATGGGCAGTGAGGAACAGGAAGGGCATTTCAGGTAGGGACAGAGGAGAAATGAGTCTGGGGCTTCAGGGAACAAAGAAAGTGAATGCTATGGGCATTGAATTAGGACAGCACTTGTAAGAAACTTGCAGCAGGACCTTGAAAATCAGACAAAATAGCTTTGACGTGACGTGGTAGTCAATAAGAGGCATCATAAGGCTTTGGAGAAATCTTATTACACAATAAAAGTAGAATCTGGAGACATTTTGATGGGCAATATGGTGGATTAGGACTAGGACAAATCGTGATAATTTATAGAAGACTATTTTAGTAATATAGATGGATCAGAGGGATGACAGGGACAATGGATATTGGAGACAAAAAGAGCGAAAAGAGACACAGATGAGTTTATGACCAAGACTGGCAGTCCGAGTGTATAATGGTATAACTGGTAAAAATGTATTAGTGAAAGAGAGAGTTGAGATAATGGAAGGAACACTCAGAACTAGACATCCTATGAACAAATTAGAAATTTAGTGCTTTGGCATAAATGTGAGATGAGGAATATCTGAGAGTCATCAGAATATAAGTGACAGCTGAAGACATGAAAATGTATGCGGGAGGCAGAACAGTGTGTGGCCAAGGGCAGAGCCTTGGAGGACGCCCACACTGAGGACAGCTGGAAAGGAGCCAGCAAAAGAATAAAGGGACAGACGGATGGAGAAGTTGAAGGGGAACCAAGAAATACATGTCATGTAAGCCCAGGGAGAGGTTTCCAAGAAGACACTTATCTCCTAATGTCTCCCTTTATCTGTAAAGTGGAGGTAGGAACGGTTACCTCCATGCTACTCTAGTGCTGTGGACTTTGAACAACTAAAGTTGACCACATTTTTGGAAATACCTTAATAAAAGACATAATGAAAGAGAATTATACTAATGAAGTACAGTCTTCCCTGCTTTCCTCAGAAAGGCTTGGCAGTTAAGGTCTGCTTTCATTTTTATTGCAAACCAAGTATGCACTAAGGATCGGATTACCAGCATGCCTATTAATGCTGTTGTCAGCTCCATGAACTTCTACAATTATTGGGCACAGATCCCCAAGAAAGCTGTTGTTCACAGAATATACCACTGGGGAAGTGTGTAGATTTCAAGCTACAGGCTTGGACTCAGAGGCTCCCTCTCCCTCTCCTGTCCCTTCTTCCTGAGTTTTTCTTAACCCTAATTATCATGTTTTCTTTATTATCTAAGTAGAGACCAAAGGCTTTGCAAACACTAAGAGAGTCTTTAAGTGAATCCAGAGCAAAGAATTCTAATTAGACAGAATTCTGACCAAGGTTCCTTAGAAATTAGGACTTCTAGACCTGATTTCTCTGAAAGTTCTTGACGGGATGTCCTATTTAATAAGCGTTTCTCCTGGCAGGATGTTGCTTTCTCCTTCAGGATTTAACCAACCATGGAAAATTACAGGTTGCCTTATGCCTAAAATGTCTTCACTTATTTAAAAGAAATTAGGCAGTCTAATTAAATGAATACATTTTAAATTTTGTCTTTGTATCCCAATTGATTTAATGTCCACACAAGCTTTTGTTATAGGCACTAAGTAGATAGTGTTTAGATAAGATACAGGTGGAGTTGGCTAAAGCATGAAGAAAATGAGGCCTTGGAATTATATACAATCTTTTTACTTTATAAATAAGAATACTACCACATGGAAGGAGAAATAATTTGTGGAAGTCTCAGAGTTGAGTGATGGAAGAATTGGGTGGATGGTTCTCCTCTTCAGACTTGCCCTGATGACTTCAGTGTGAAAACCACACATTCAGAAATCAGTCGTTGAACCCTTGCTTTAGTCAGGTACTGTGCAGGCCACAAGCTTTCCCAAATGAGAGGATATATTCTCTGCCATCCCAGAGTTCACAGTTAGGGACAGACATATAAGCAGCCAGTGTCAGTGTCATCTGAGAATTCCCTTAAAGGAGGTAAGAGCTAAGTTGAGTGAGATCCCCAGAGAAGATCATTGAGTCAGGGACGGTACAGGAGGGGAAACTGAGCTTGCCCTGAGACCTGGAGAATGAGCAGTAGTTTGCAGGCAAATGGGGAGAAGGTGGAGTTGGGGCATTCCGGAGAAAGGGAGCCGCATATATGAAGTCCAGAGATATAACAGGGCTGCATGTGCCTGGGGATCTATGAATATTCTGCATTGTTAGGGAGGCAGGGGCCAAGAATGGTGGATGGAAAAGCCAGAGGAGTCAGTAGCGAAGAAAAAGAGTGAAGGGGATGCATGATTAATGAACATAATACTTATTTTAAGGCAAGGGAGGTATTTTATAGGCAGAAGGAAAGGAGCTAATGAGGAGGGAGAGGTTGAAGATGTAAGCAAGAGGAAGGGAGACTGATAGAGTTAGGTACAGAGGGCTGCTGGCAGGAAAAGTACCCTGAGTGTCTGACTCATGCCCTGCAAAGGATGCTTCTCCTCTGAGTCATGTGAGGGAGGGGTGGGAGAGGCAGGGATGAGTATGGAGCAAAATAAGTGCGTAACCTTTCTTTACGAAAGAGGAAGCTGAGGGTAAGGTGGAGCTGATTGGGGGCTTAAGGACAGTGTTGAGATTTTAGACGAGCCACTAGCAGTAGAGACTGACACATAATAGGATGTTCAAGCTTCAATAAAGACTAGTGGCAATTGGATAAATTCAGAGTATTGGACACAGAGCCTCAAGCAAGCTGTAGTTCACAGAACATATTGCTGGGTGGGTGTGTATAGATTTCAAGCTAAAGGCTTGGGTTCAACAGACTCCCTCTCCCTCTCCTGTACCTTCTTCCTGTGTACCTATTAACCACGCTTATCCTGTTATCACTACTCAACCCATAGAGTTGTGCGATTTTCTTCAGGAACACTCAGCATCCTGGATAGAAGAACAACAGAAGTGTGTGGTTAAGTTGATCCAGAGCTGGCAGTTTGTTAACAGGTGTGACGTAAAGACAAGAGGTTGGGAGTTGAGGATGCTGGTTAAAACAATAATTTTAGTTGCAGATCATGACATGGAGATGAAAGGAAGGAAACAGATCTAAGGACAATAGTCTTGGAGAAAAGAGAAAACTCAAAAGGAAAAATAACCAGTAATGCTGAGAGAAAGGCCATGTAACATCTACAAGGATAAACTATGGTTACTTGATACACTGAAGTTCAAGACTTCAAATAAGATGAAAACATAATCTTTTAAAAAAAATGCCAAGAAATGAAATGTGAGACATAGAATACTTATCCATGGCTCATGAGCATCCCTTTTATTTTGTTAGATTGCCTACAAAAAAGGTCTTGCTGAACAGCAAGCCAAATTCACACCTCTACCAGATCCTCCAGATATAGAATTTGCCAAGAAAGTGACTAATCAAGTGAGCAAGGTAAGTAAATAGGGCTGGGACACTGCCGTCCTTGAAAACTCTGCTTAATAACGTCAACCCTCAGAAAAAGTAACTAAGATGAACCTAAAGATGCAACATAAACACTGAATATTTTTGCATGTGACCCTAAAAATGCTACAGCAAAAGCAGTATATCAATTAACATCATGGAACCGTGTTAAAGGTTCAACCAGCCCGATGACTCAGTGATTGATAAATATGCTGCATTTTGAAAACAGAATTCATGTTCTACTATCCTTTGACATTTCACTTATGGAAGTGACACTAACAGAGAACCAAGTAACCACACATTTCCACAGAGGACCTGATTTTTTTAATTCAGCATGAAGACCCGATATAGTTTTATGCTCTCGATCACACTTGAAGGAAATAAGAATGCATGAGTGGTCTCTCAGACAAAGCTTAGTTTGGCAGGCATAGGAGGGCACCTAACAACTTTTAAGGTGCTGGAAAAACAGCCTGGCCTGCCTATTTTTAGGCTGGTGAAGCAGCTTTGAAGAATGCAGAGAGGCAGATGTTCAACTGATGAATAGACCTATGTTAAATTCCTTTTTAAAAATTGGTCCAAATCAGGCCACTTTTTCCTGGGATACTGCTGCTTTTAAATACTTTTCTTTGCCCTTTGTGGAATTGAGTTTCAGTTTGGTCTGCTTACATTTTGATGGAACCTCAAGATTTCTATCATGTTCAAGTAGTTTTTTTTTTTTGGAAAGGGTATCTCTAGTAAAGGAGAAGGAGGAAAAGTTATGGATGATGAAGTCTATTCAATGATGTGTTTTAATGTCTGGTATTGTACATTACTACCTAACTATGTAACCAAGGGCTAGTTGGATAAAAGATCTAGTAAGTACAGTAAAATTTCACTAATAGGAATACCAGGAACCTGAAATTTTGCCCAGGGCTCAGCAGAAATTAACTTTAGAACTATCCATAAAGAGATGGCCTTCTGATAATGTTGATATTGTAGGCAAAACTGGGGAGCAAGAATGATTTATCATTTTGAAAGAAAAAACTCTTTTTGAATAGCCATTTAGAAAGAAAAATAAATCTATTTTAAATTTTTATTTAAAACGTATTTTAAAAAATATCTTACCAAGACAACATTCTTTTACCTTATTTGAGTATGTATGCAGTATGGGTACTTGAAAGTGATTAAAACAATCACTTTCAAATTCCCTTATAATCAGCCTGTCACTAAATCAGGCTTGCCAGTTAGTTTAGAGCTATACTCTTCAATAGAGTAGCTACTAGCCACATGTGTCTGTTGAGCACTTGAAATGTGACAGTATGAACGGAGAGTCCTATATGTGTGATAGAGCCACTAGATCTTGAACACTTACAACAAAAAGAATGTAAAATAGCTCATTAATTTTATCAATTTTATATTGATTAAATGTTGAAATGGTAATATTTTTGGTTCTACTGGGTTAAGTACAATATCCTATTAAAATTAATTTCCCACCTGTTCCTTTTTACAACCTAAAAGATGGCTACCAGAAAATTTAAAATTACAGTGGTGGCTTACATTATATATCTATTGGACTGCAGTTGGATATGGTGACATCATTGGGTATTTTGAAGGTATTGCCAGGGCTGGGTTTGCCCTTGTGGAATAACACTATGAGCCAAGGGGATGATGGCTGTAGATGAAGGTCACCAGGTTCAGCCATGGTGATAGTTATTCATCCCAGTCTTACCCACATTTCCAAGTTCAAATGGCTGTTGTGCATCCCAAATAACAGTCACATTGAGAAGAAATGCTTGTTATTGATTGCAGCCCATTCAACAACAAACTATCCAATAGGAGAAGTGTAGGGCTGCCAGAGGTGACTTAGATATGGGACTCATTTCCTTTCTCTTGAAGTCTTCCCCACTGTCAAGCTGCTTTGATCCATGCTTCAGTATCATTTTCTTTCTCTCCAAAATAGGTACAAATCACTTTTATCTATTCACTCTCATGCATTTAAACTCTTACCTATCTTTGTTGAATCATGTCTCCCAGATCCATCCTTTTGTCTTACAGCCTCCCATTCATATCATATAATGAGTACGTATCTGTAATGATTATATTGCTGTCACATTCTGTTTACCAGCCTTTCTATAGCTGTCAGAATTCATACTCTCACCTTTGTCTTTGGCCAAAGCCATCAACTACATGCCAGCACCTCCTCCTGGCTCAGCTTACTTTGTAGCTGTAGCATCAATGGGCAGGAGGGCAGAGCTGTCCATGTATTCAGGCATTCCAGGAGAGGAAACTATGCCCACTACAACCAGCTGCAAGTGGGGTTCTGAAGGCAGCACTGGGAAGCCCCTTTAGTTTCTCTGTGCCTGCCTCTCTGATTTCTTCCTGATCCACAATAGGAAAATATAAGATTTCAGGTTGGACTTTCCAGCTGATACCTAACTAGGATCTAAAATTGAAAGGAAACACTCTATGTGCTCTCCTCTCTCCTCATAACACTTCTGGTCGCCACGTGGTTAAGCAGGACATTAAGATGCCTGATTTATGGCCCAATGAGAGCACCCTCAGCTGACTTCTGGGGAGGAGGGACTATGGTTTGGTGGGGCAATCTTACTACATCTATGGATGTGTGGTTACCCTCTTGCCCACAGATGGTGTCCCAGAGCTTGTAATGGACCTAATAATGTACTTCCCTCTGTAAAGTGAATGAACACAAAATCCTAGAAAACGTTAAATTGATTCTTGCCTCCAGGATTCCATTGATGGACTCTAAACATGACAGAGTTGGAGAGAAGGGTTAGGGTGGGGGTTGGGAGATGATGGACTTGTGATGTGGAGAACCCACCTCTGTGTACCACACAGGCACTCAGGCTTCACTGCCAGACATGCTGAGTGAGGCCCCTTGGCTGGCAGAGCCTCTCTCTACTCTGATTCCTCTAGCTGCAGACCTTAATTTTTTCAACTCCTCTCCTACCCTAAATGAAGGGGAAGGCCCCAACTTCCTCAGCAGTTAACAAGCTCCAGCCTCACAGTGAACAGGTTCCCAGACTTGGGAGTACTCGGGAGTGAGCTGAGGTCCACCTCTATCCTGACTCATTTCAGCCCTGGAGGGGAGGGAGTGGAGGGAGAAATAACAAGCTTTGGCTCATGAAGGGGGTAAGAAGAGGTGGGGGAAGGTCTCTGGATAAGGGGGCTGGGTGGTCTTCCACTCTTGTTTTGCATCTTGTTTTAATATATATATAT
This sequence comes from Hipposideros armiger, assembly GCF_001890085.2. Classification (NCBI taxonomy): domain Eukaryota; kingdom Metazoa; phylum Chordata; class Mammalia; order Chiroptera; family Hipposideridae; genus Hipposideros; species Hipposideros armiger. The sequence continues at coordinate 3,073,820 of NW_017731454.1, read as the reverse complement.
ATATATATATATATATATATATATATATAT
>NW_017731454.1:3015048-3073465 GCF_001890085.2 Hipposideros armiger | reverse complement strand
CACGGCAGCCCAGCTCCAGGTTGAGCTGTTGTTCAGCATCTTAGCTGTAGAGGGCAGTGTCACTGGCCCTCATATTTGGGATCCAAACCAGGGCCCTCTGGCGTCCCAAGCCAGTTCTTAACCATTGCGCCACTCCGCCGGCCCTTAATATCTTTTTAAAAGTCAGATGTCTGTCTCTCACTGTGAGAATTCATCTCCTACTCAATTTTGCTTAACAAATCTATATATGTGATTCTTACTTCTGTATAATAGCTCACTTTTGGTCCTCATTAAGAATATCTGCTGGCTTCTCAACTTTAAATTATATCACAAAGTTCTCTATATCTCAATTTGGGGATGCATCTAGTCCCGTTGCTCACCATTCCCAATCCTACAGTTTTCTTCCTTTGATAGCAAGCAGAGGGTTGGCAGTATCTCTACAAAAAAATGCAGATTAGGAGATCTTAACTTTGAGTTTGTGTACATCAAAAACCTCTAAAGTTATAAGTATGTATGGGCATTTTACAGCTTTCTTAGATGAGGTCTGTTCTCCAAAAAGATTAGAAACACTTCTATAGGCTACCTTAGGAAATTGAAAAATCAGTTTGATTGACTTCAATTCTTTAAAGTTTCAAAAGAGGAGGGTGGGCTGATTAATTGGCAGGATAAAGTAAATTTTACCCCAGCAAAAATTTCCATTGAAGAATACACACACACACAATTGTCTTTTCTTTAGAGTTTCTTACTCTCTGTTCTGTTGCAGTTATTATACCTTACATTTGTTTAGCACTGTAGAGTTTACAAAGCACTCTTCAGTGTATGACCTTATTTGATCTTCCGCAAATCCTTTGTGTAAATATTATTATTACTGCCAGCACGTGTGGTTTAGAAAACTGAAACTTAGAGAGGCTAAGTCACAACTCTGGAAATGATGGCGTTAAGTCTTAAGTCTTGGGCCCAGAGCTTCTCAACTCAGGTCCAGGGCACTAAACTTCATAGCTATGAAAACCACTTGGCTATTAATTAGCATATTAACCTTTTGAGAAGAAAGGATATATGGCATTTGAGAGAGGGCTGGGCTTTCTTTAACTTTAACACAAACTCACTGGTTCTACCCATCAGTCACCCTTGGTACTTGTTCTGTGAAAGGTACCAGAAAACCACTTTATTTTTCCTTGAAGAGTGTAATGGGATGTTAGACATGCAAACACCTTGAGACACATTGGTTATATGGAACACATTCTGTGAGCCAAAGAAGGGAAATTGGTCTAACCTAGCTCAGGCTCTGGCTCATGTGCCCAGGTAGGGGGTTGACTAGGTTAATTCTATTTCAAGAACACTCAAGTAGAGGTAGTTTGAAACCACATATCATGGATCAATTCAATTTAGTGTAGTTGAGCAAACCTTAATGAGGGAAGTTCTGCATGCTACATTTTGTGTTAGATGTTGAGGATACAAAAATGAAGAAGACATAATTCCTCTCTCCAAGGAGCTCACAGCCTGGTGTGGTGTTTGGGAGTAAGATGGGACACCAGTTTAATTTTTTAATTACTGCCAGTTTTTACTAAAATTTATTTAAGTCTAAACTAGGAAGTCTTACTTATTGGTCTGCAAGCCAATTTTGTTTTGGTATTGCTTTCTGTATAACTAGGGGTTGTGGTAAAGCTCAGAATTTAATGGTTAAGGTAATCTGGCATGGAAATCTGAGGTCGAGTGGTTTTATTATAATTATGAATTACAAGTGGAAGATGCTTCTGACTCTCTCCTTCTTCAAACATCAGGAAACATCTGTGAGTTTGGAATGAATTAAGTCCCCAAACTCAGTAAGGGGAGGAAAAATTAGTACCTCTATCTCCCTCACTCAATTTTCTTTTTGGGTAAATTAACATTATACTGGAAGATTCGAAGACATCTATTAAGGACCCAAGAAGGGTCTAGTCAAGATATTTTTGAAAGTTGTCAGTTACCACTTAATTTTGCTGTCTTATTTGTCAAGTCCTGGATTTTGCTAGTCCACTTTTCTTATTTTTTCCTCCTAGCAAAAATACAAACAAGACTATGAAAATAAAATCAAAGGCAAATGGAGTGAGACACCTTGCTTTGAAATTGCAACCGCCAGGATGAATGCTAATAACATCAGCACAGTAAGTAAGAAGGATGGCTGGGTATCCTTAGGTTGAGAGGGGTACCCTTCCTTTATGATTCCTAGCCCCCTGCTGCACATTCAGAAGTCCTGAACATTCAAAAGTCCTGGCACCTCTTCTTGGGGGCAAGGCTTCCATAGAGTTCCCATTGAGAAAGAAATCTCACCATCTTTTCTTCCTTTTGAGAAATATTATTTGGATTAGATTCCTCAATTTTCATAGGAACAATATGGTTTCAAAGTGAGCACAGGTTAAAAGGGCCCTTCTTAATTTATTCTTTACTGGGAACCCAAACAGTACACTTATGATACTGATTAGTTTCTGCCCAGATTTTCCTTTGGAAAATATACGTCTTCTTTTTCTTTTCTCTTAAGTTTTCTGTGACTGGACTTCAAGAGCTCCTTCTTGGAGTCTGTCTTTTATCCTATTATAATTGCTCCAAATTTTTGTTAAGTTGCTAATCGTTTTTGTAATGGCACCACATGCTATCATTGTAATAGAACTTGGGTAACTAAGAGGAGTGCAGCTTTGGATAACTCCTCCACATGACTTCTCTCCTCCTGTGTAAAAGCCTTGCATAGTTTGTTGCCACTGCAGTTCTTCAGTATGTTTAATGTCTTACAGAGGAAATACCAACAAGACTTTGAGAATATGAAAGACCAGATCTACTTCATGCAGACCGAAACACCACAATACAAAGTGAATAAACAAGCTGGGCTGGCAGCTAGCAAGGTACAAGGAAATACATTTATCCTGATGGTCTCAGTGTGGGTGAATTTTTTATAACTCTTGCTTTTGCATATTTTGAAAAAAACAACAACAAAACAATACAGTTCTTAGGAGACAAGAAGTACTTCGCTGTTATCATAGGGCTACCAAATTTTTAAAAAATTTTGCCATGTATGAACATCAACAAATCCCAATTACCACCTTCAATATTTCATAAATGACCTTTGATACCCTAAAGTAGAAAGGCTATAATCTCAGACAGAAAACAGAACAGGGGTCTTGAGACCCCTTAAAAAAAAACAATTTGTAGCCCTACGTGAACATAGACACTCTCATACTCATCACTACCATTATTTTTCTTTTTTTTCTTTTAAGATTTTTTTTTTAAATTGGGGAATTGGGGGATGGGAACAGCACTGGGGAATTGGGGGAAGGGGAACAGACAAGTTGCTGTTCTTTTGTTCTTCAGTCTAGTTGTGGAGGACGTTGCTTCACTGGCCCATGTTGGCACCATCATTGCACTCTTCCCAGGCAAGGCAGAGCAGTCGCCGGCTTCTGGACTGCCGCTCACAGCGGCTGCTGGCCGCTCATGCTGGCTGCTGGCTACACACGGTAGCCCATGGCAACCCACTGCAGCAGGGGCTGCAGCCTATGCCGTCGCCGGCAACTCATGGCAGCCCAGCTCCAGGATGAGCTGTTGTTGAGCATCTTAGCTGTGGAGGGCAGTGTCCCGGCCCTCACATGTGGGATCCGAACCGGGGCCCTCCGGCATCCCAAGCCAGCTCCCAACCAAGGTGCCACTCAGCCGGCCCCCATTATTTTTCTTATATTCCTATTAACTGGTGAAAATCTAGTCACTGACAGGATACGTGAATCCATGGATATGCTTGTATACTCTATAAAGTGACTTTGGTAAATCACTGGACTCCTTGGCATTCTAAAGCAGGTTGGGCACTAGAAAGAGCATAAACTTCAAAGCCAGTCAGACTTGATTCTAACCTGGGCCTTGGCTCTGCTGGAGGAGTGGAGGCAGGAAGATCACATCACTCAGGGGACTATTTCAGTATCCAGGTTCAAGACAGTGATGTTTTGGGCCAGGAAGGTAGCAGGACAAGTGATGAGAAGTATTTTGAAAAGCAGAGCTGACGTGATTTACTGCTGATGGCTTGGATGTGGGATATGAGAGGGGAGTTTTGGTCTAAACAACCAGAAGGGTAGTGTTTCCCTTTATCAAGATAGGGAAGACTGGAAGCAGTGGATAATTTTTTTTTTGGAGGAGTGACATGAGCTTCACAGATGTAAGATTTGAGATGCCTTATTTAGACATCCAAGTGGAAATGTCAAGTGGCAGTTGATTGTATATGAGTCTGAAGTTTCAGGGGAGATATCTGGGAAGGTTGTATAAATTTGGGAGTTATCAGCATATGAATAACATTTAATGTTGTAAGGGTGGAGGCCATCAGGGAGCGAGTGTAGACAGAAAGCTCTAAGGACTGAATTTTGGGAGTGCTTCCAGGTGAAGACATTAACAAGATGAGGTAGGAGCAAAGTCGCTAGAGAGTGCTTTCTTGGGAAGCAAGTGAAAAGAGAAGGAAGTAATCAACTATGTCACATATTTCTGAAATGGATTTATCAATGTATGGCCAGTCTCTGATGAATTGCACAAGAACAATTTGGTTGAGTCTGCTTAGAGAGGGTTCATGAGAGGAATATAAGAATATAAGTATATTCAACTCTTTCCAAGTATTTTCCTGAAAAGGAAAGAAGGAAATGGCATAGTAGCTGCTGGAGAGGTGAATGAAGAGGGGATTTTTTAAAGATAGAAGACAAAAACACCATGTTTATATGCTGAAGGATAGCAATCTAGTGTAGAGGGAAAATGTGATGATGTTGGAGGGGGCAGGAGGGGCCGGAGCAATGTCCTGAAGAGGTGAAAGGGGAGAGGATCCGGTGCTTAGAGGAGGGGACGGCTTTGCCACACGCCCTGACTCATCCATAAACGGGACAAGAGGCTGCATATCTCAGCTGCAGGTAGGGGGCCAGTAAGGTCTGTGGAATTTCCGGCTGCTTCCACTTTTCAATGAAATATGTAATTCTATGAGATGGAGAGGTTATCTGTGTCTTCCATTCCTATACATTATCCCCTGTGAGTCCTCTCTGTGGGCTGTAGGGGGTGGCACATCTGTTTTTCAGTTGTGCATATCCTGCGTTTGGATACCTAGATGATTGTATTTGTTTTCTGAGGTTCTTAAATGTTGGTAGATTATCTAGGATTCTTTGAACTTGCCTATATTCTATAGTTATATTTGCTGAGTAAATGGCTGGCCCTGGGGATGTGTCAGAACCAGGGTCAGTTTCTTGTTTTCCTCCCTTTGGACACACTCCTGACAGAGGCTTTTGAGCCCTCATATAAATCTTCTGCCATAGCTGGAATTAAAGGTGCAAAGTGGGAAGGGCAGAAGGAAAACTTGAAGTTGCCACCATTTGTCCAGCCCCTAGCCCTTCCTTCTTCACCTTCACACACACACACACACACACACACACACACACACACACACAGAGTCACAGATGAGGCATAAAAGGGTAGATTCATGATGCTTCCAGCTTTCTTTCTTTCTTTTTCTTTCTTTCTTTCTTTCTTTCTTTCTTTCTTTCTTTCTTTCTTTCTTTCTTTCTTTCTTTCTTTCTTTCTTTTTTAATTGGGGAAACAGTGTGTTTTCACGGGACCCATCAGCTCCAAGTCAAGTAGTTGTTTTCAATCTGGTTGTGGAGGGCGCAGCTCAGTGGCCCAGGTGGGAATGAAACTGGCAACCTTGCTATAATGAGCACCGTGCTCTAACCAACTGAGCTAACCGGCCGCCCTCAGCTTTCTTTCTTTAAAAACGTGTTGGCAGGTAGGCAGCCGACGGTGAAGAGCTGAATGAGGGCTCTGGAGCAGCATGATGCGCTGTCCTCATTCATGGATCGTCCTCTCTGCCATTATTTATGTATCTATCTATTTCTATCTTTGAGAGCAGGGATTATGTGCTATTCTTTCTTGTATGTGTCCCAGTGCCTGGAATATAATAAATACTCAAAAATATCGTAGTGGATATTTTTGAATGACTAAATGAATGAGAACAAAAAGATACCTTGGAAATTGATACAGTTTCTCTGCTACTGTTATGAGTTACTATGAGTATTTTGTTTATAACATGTCAAACTGCCATTTTTCTAAAGAGAAAATTGATTTGTGGAACTACATTACAATATTCATAATAGCGATGAGAACAAAAATAACCCGGAGAGTTACTTTATCACTTTATATCACACCTACAGATAAAATACACAGAAGACTATGAAAAGAATAAGTCAAAAGCAGATTATAATGTGCTTCCTGCTTCAGAGAACCCACTGCTCAAGCAGCTGATGAAAGCAGGAAATACCCTAAGTGACGTAAGTATAGTCTTGTCAAAAGTGTTGTTTTAACCTTAGTTACAAGAGAGATGAAATCTCTCTCCTTTTATAATGACTAAATGCAAACATAACTTTGCAAGTACTTTAAAATTATGGTGTAGCGGTTCCCTGGAACCATCTATCCACAGGAAGTGCCTCTGAATATGATGTGTGTCAGTTTGAGGAGAGGGGGACTGTGGATTTAGTTCAATGGGCAGAGAAATCCTTATTTGCTTGTGGGCTTCAGATGCCTGTGCGGCCAAAGCTAGTATGCACTGTATGAGATGTGCTGTGATGTTAACAGAGGCAGAAGGAGGCTTTGAAAGGGGAGGAGAGAGAGAGATGCAGCAGTATTAGCTCTCTGGCCTTGAGTTCTTCAGGCCTGCTGCTGGGAGAAGAAGGAAAAGGTCCTGTGTTGTATGACTTTTCTCCCCATGTCTGCCATTTTCTCCTCAGATCTTGGCCCCAGAAACCATCATTTGCAGATAGCAGAACTTGTAAAATGGCTCCCCAAGTCTTCACAGGAATTTCTACTTGTGGAATTATTAAGAGCTTGACTAATCCACTAGATTTAAAATAGATTAGATAAGTGAGAACTAAGCCTGGCATTAAAAGACTAACAGCCCAAGAGCACTTTGACTATACATATATAAAGAGACTGAACATGTGATCAGTTGAGTTTTTCCCTTATGGTTAGGTTGGATTAAGCTTTCCCAATATTTGAGGACTTTATGTGGCTCTCTGTGCGAGCTCATAATCTTTTCTTTGTCCCTTGGATTAAGCTAGCACTGGAGAAATGAGTACATGTGACAGAAGTGGGGTGAGTGAAGTGGCAGGTGAGAGAATGTAAATGGATTTGTCTAAATAGCTCTGCAGAGAAATCAATGCACAGCACGTCTCCTGCTTCCTAAATGAAGGCCATCTTTATCAAGCATAAAAGCCCAGGTTTAGATCCACTTGGCTGATAAAGACAGGAATGTAAAAATATTAAAAATAAAATGTAAACCATTTACAATTTCAAAACCCAACATGAAAAAGTGACAATGATCTGCTTTCTCAGTTGTTCACTGAAAATCCAATAATTGTTTATTGTTATTGTTAGAGCTAAAGGTAAATTCTAGCAGAGGAGAGGAGTTAGTAGATGCATGATTTGAGTTCTTGTGTGTTCTTATTTTTAAGGTACAATAAAGAATTTTTCTTTGGTAGAAGGAGGAAGAGAGAATATGTATTTCTTAATGTTTACTAAAATTTTTCATGAAGGTTTGTTTAAAAATAAAAATAAAAATTCAGTGCTACTCAGAATATTCCTGTTTGTTGGGACCCCATCAGTGAGGGAAGAGTATGTGAGTTGGGAGATGGAGAAGGCAGCATTTCAGAGACAGACGTGAATCTCTTCAACTAAGGACTTGGTCTGAGGAAACAAATTGATTTCTTAATTTTTTGAAGATTGTTACACACTTTGGCTTTACAATAATTGCTAATAGAAAAGGTTTATCATTCATGACACCCACATAGCTGATTGTCAGTTTTTAAGACAGTTGATAGGTGGTATCTTTTTTCTTCTTCTTTTGTTTAGTGTTGGAAAATACAAGTGTTATAATCAGTGTGGGAGTGACAGCAATTAACTTTCACTGATTTTTTTTACAGAAATTGTACAAGGAGAACTATGAGAAGACAAAGGCAAAGAGCATAAATTACTGCGAGACTCCCAAATTTCAGCTTGACTCGGTTCTGCACAAATTCAGCAGTGATGTAAGCCATCCTATGACCACTCCCTCCTGTTCAAGAAAAGACGCCTTGTTTCACAAACAAATAAATGAAATATGTTTTGTCTTTCAGAAAAACTACAAAGATTCCTATTTAAAGAATATTTTGGGACATTATGTAGGCAGCTTTGAGGATCCACATTATACACACTGCATGAAAGTCACAGCTCAAAACAGTGACGTAAGTTCTAAGACAAATACCACATTTTTAGGGTATAAGTGCAATGGTTCTTGCATCCTTATGTCTGATTATCTTTCCTCACAGAAAAACTACAAAGCAGAATATGAAGAGGACAGAGGCAAAGGCTTTTTCCCCCATACCATAACTCAAGAATATGAAACCATCAAGAAACTGAATCAGTGTAAAGATGTAAGTCTGTAGTATGACCTGTAGACGTTACTGCCCTCCACAGCATCTAGTGACCAAGATATGTTTAATATTTTGACACTTTTACACATACATGCAAGCAAGAAAAAAAAAGATTGTAACAAAGAATATTTATTTTATAGTAGATATATTATTTTTTTCTATTATCATCCATACATTTCAAGATCTAATTCTAGTTCATTTTCCCAAAGAAGAGTTAACATCTGAAAATATGGGAAAGTTTCTTGTACAGATAAAGTTTCTTATACAGATAGGAACATCTCTCAAAGACACTGCAATCTAATTAAAAAAAAACACAATGTGTTTTATTAACTACAGGTATCTTTTCTTTGGGGGGATGGGGTTCTGCTCACTTGTCCTATAGGCCAACGTGGATTTGACAAGTGATATTGCTAAACCTGATTCCTTTTCTTCCCCACAGCACACCTATAAAGTCCAACCAGATAAGACAAAATTCACTCAAGTAACTGACTCGCCTGTTCTGGTGCAAGCCCAAGTTAATTCCAAACAACTGAGTGACGTAAGTTCCTCTAAATATCCAGGAAATCCAATTATGAGGGATAATGTAGCATAACTCTATACAGAAAATCTAGTAATTTGTCACATTTACAAAAAAGGCTATGTAAGTTTTAGCAAGTTTAACTAGTATTTATATATGTAATCAACTAAAATACTTTCCTATTTAGATGGCTTGCATCTTCTTGGGTAAATAATAATTATAGTAAATAGTTTTATAAGGGAAGGTAATGTAGCATAATGCACTGTGAAGAACATGAGTTCTCAGTTCAGATAAAACTGGATTCAAATTCCAGCACTGTCTGGGCAAATAATTTAACCTTTCTACATCTCATATTTCCCTTTCAAAATTTACGGTTGTTTTGAAGATTAAGTGAAAGGAGATATGTGCATAGCACACACCTTGGCCCAGAATAGGTATTCAACATATGAGATTTCTTTCTCTCAAAAAAGTTTTTGGCAAATGGAATGTTCGAGATGTTTACCATATGAGTTTTAAGTATGAATTTCCAAACTTGGGTTGAACTAAAAAATTAAACAAAGTAACCTCAGGAGATTTATGGCTAGAAATGAAGGCTTTAATTAGAGTATCAACATGTATGTGAGAGGACATAACCATTTTTGCTAGACAAGATTCTCCAGTGAGAAATGACAATGAAAAGGAGGAAAGGGCTGTCACTCTCAATCCATAGGGTTCTGATATGGGTGATATGGGTGAAGGGGACCGTCTATGAAAGAGGTACTTCCTTCCATTAGGGTCCCACAGTGGTAACAGATGTGACAACAGCAGTCACGTGTTGAGCACACAAGTTGTTAATAAAACAGCATGGCGCACCCTAGCCCTGGATTTCTCTTTTAATCTTGACAACTTTGTCAGTTGTTATTTAACAAAACGTATTTTACAGTTTATCTTATGAAACCTACAACTTAAGTTTCTTTTTGTATTTTAGAACAATTCTTCTTTAGAACTAACTAGTTCTCTCTCTCTCTCTCTCTCTCTCTCTCTCTCTCTCTCTCTCTCTCTCTCAGCTAAATTACAAAGCGAAACATGAAAGTGAAAAGTTTAAGTGTCACATACCTCCAGATACTCCTGCCTTAATCCAGCACAAAGTCAATGCTTATAACCTCAGTGATGTAAGTTCCTTACGCGCACTATGCCATGTGATTCACTGACCACAGGGACTTTTATTTTTTAGTTATTTCATTGAATAAATATTTCAATGTTAAAGATTGGAAGAACAGTTAACGTTTGTGTCATGTTCCTAAGCCTCTGCCAATGTAACTTTGAATTCACCTTATAAAATATGTGTAGCGATCTTGTAAGTAGATTCATGCAATTAGGCAATCTTAATATATTTTAACCAACCTTCAAAATGCCACCATTCATGTGTGTTTAATTGTGAATCTTTTTAAAAATTCTTACTAAAATTATTGGGGTGACATTGGTTAGTAAAATTACATAGATTTCAAGTATACACTTTTATAATATTATCATCTATAATACTGCATTGTGTGTTCACCTCCCAGAGTCAGTTCTCCTTCCATTGCCGTGTATTTGACACCCTTTTCTGCCACATCTGCCCACCCTCTTTACCCTCTGGTAACCACTAAAGTCTCATCTGTGTCTATGAGTGTTTGTTTGTTTGTTTGTCTTGTTCATTTGTTGCTTTTAGTTTTATATCCCACATATGAGTGAAGTCATGTGGTTCTCAGCTTTTTCTGACTTATTTTGCTTACTTAGAGTGACAATCTCAAGATCCATTCATATTGTCGCCAAATTGTAAATCTTAATGTTAGGTCTTTTAGTCATATATTCATTTATACTATACTATAATTAATTTTCTTTCAGGATTGGATTTTTTAAGATTCGACTTAATTTTATGTATTCCCCAAGCCTATAACATTCCCTATGTCACATAAAATGATACTTATTTCTACATGTATGAGTACTTGCACTAATGAAGATATAGGGTATTCAAAAGGCATAAGGCCAGTTATCCATTGCTAGCTTTCATTTCCAAACATAATTTTATAGAAAAGTCAAATTACCCTTGGGAGTTTCAATTTCTTCAACAATTCTAGAAATAAGTATAAATTATCCAGCATCAATGAGTATTGTAATGATTCATGAAATAACCTTTGCAGAGGACTTTGAGATCAAATGAAAGTGATGTCTTCATAGCATAAGAGTAAGCTATAAGATATTTGTGTCATTCTATATAAAATATTAAGTATTAGGAATCAAATATTATATGATAAGTAGAAGTAACTTAATTTGATGAAATATTCTAATGGAGGGTAGAGAAGCTTAATCTTGGAGAACTAGAAGCTTCAGCTTAAAGGGAATTATTTAAATATGCATGATTTCATTTACAAGAAAAAGGGTCTATTTATTTTATATTAAGACAAGGGATTAGGTTATCTTTTAGTCTTTAAAGTGTAATAATAGGCATATCATTTTTGCCGATTTCCTTTGCTGAAATTTCCCTATCCAGAACATTTATAAGTACGACTGGGAGAAGAGCAAAGCTAAGAAGTTTGACATTAAAGTGGATGCCATTCCNGGCTGCTGGCTACACACGGTAGCCCATGGCAACCCACTGCAGCAGGGGCTGCAGCCTATGCCGTCGCCGGCAACTCATGGCAGCCCAGCTCCAGGATGAGCTGTTGTTGAGCATCTTAGCTGTGGAGGGCAGTGTCCCGGCCCTCACATGTGGGATCCGAACCGGGGCCCTCCGGCATCCCAAGCCAGCTCCCAACCAAGGTGCCACTCAGCCGGCCCCCATTATTTTTCTTATATTCCTATTAACTGGTGAAAATCTAGTCACTGACAGGATACGTGAATCCATGGATATGCTTGTATACTCTATAAAGTGACTTTGGTAAATCACTGGACTCCTTGGCATTCTAAAGCAGGTTGGGCACTAGAAAGAGCATAAACTTCAAAGCCAGTCAGACTTGATTCTAACCTGGGCCTTGGCTCTGCTGGAGGAGTGGAGGCAGGAAGATCACATCACTCAGGGGACTATTTCAGTATCCAGGTTCAAGACAGTGATGTTTTGGGCCAGGAAGGTAGCAGGACAAGTGATGAGAAGTATTTTGAAAAGCAGAGCTGACGTGATTTACTGCTGATGGCTTGGATGTGGGATATGAGAGGGGAGTTTTGGTCTAAACAACCAGAAGGGTAGTGTTTCCCTTTATCAAGATAGGGAAGACTGGAAGCAGTGGATAATTTTTTTTTTGGAGGAGTGACATGAGCTTCACAGATGTAAGATTTGAGATGCCTTATTTAGACATCCAAGTGGAAATGTCAAGTGGCAGTTGATTGTATATGAGTCTGAAGTTTCAGGGGAGATATCTGGGAAGGTTGTATAAATTTGGGAGTTATCAGCATATGAATAACATTTAATGTTGTAAGGGTGGAGGCCATCAGGGAGCGAGTGTAGACAGAAAGCTCTAAGGACTGAATTTTGGGAGTGCTTCCAGGTGAAGACATTAACAAGATGAGGTAGGAGCAAAGTCGCTAGAGAGTGCTTTCTTGGGAAGCAAGTGAAAAGAGAAGGAAGTAATCAACTATGTCACATATTTCTGAAATGGATTTATCAATGTATGGCCAGTCTCTGATGAATTGCACAAGAACAATTTGGTTGAGTCTGCTTAGAGAGGGTTCATGAGAGGAATATAAGAATATAAGTATATTCAACTCTTTCCAAGTATTTTCCTGAAAAGGAAAGAAGGAAATGGCATAGTAGCTGCTGGAGAGGTGAATGAAGAGGGGATTTTTTAAAGATAGAAGACAAAAACACCATGTTTATATGCTGAAGGATAGCAATCTAGTGTAGAGGGAAAATGTGATGATGTTGGAGGGGGCAGGAGGGGCCGGAGCAATGTCCTGAAGAGGTGAAAGGGGAGAGGATCCGGTGCTTAGAGGAGGGGACGGCTTTGCCACACGCCCTGACTCATCCATAAACGGGACAAGAGGCTGCATATCTCAGCTGCAGGTAGGGGGCCAGTAAGGTCTGTGGAATTTCCGGCTGCTTCCACTTTTCAATGAAATATGTAATTCTATGAGATGGAGAGGTTATCTGTGTCTTCCATTCCTATACATTATCCCCTGTGAGTCCTCTCTGTGGGCTGTAGGGGGTGGCACATCTGTTTTTCAGTTGTGCATATCCTGCGTTTGGATACCTAGATGATTGTATTTGTTTTCTGAGGTTCTTAAATGTTGGTAGATTATCTAGGATTCTTTGAACTTGCCTATATTCTATAGTTATATTTGCTGAGTAAATGGCTGGCCCTGGGGATGTGTCAGAACCAGGGTCAGTTTCTTGTTTTCCTCCCTTTGGACACACTCCTGACAGAGGCTTTTGAGCCCTCATATAAATCTTCTGCCATAGCTGGAATTAAAGGTGCAAAGTGGGAAGGGCAGAAGGAAAACTTGAAGTTGCCACCATTTGTCCAGCCCCTAGCCCTTCCTTCTTCACCTTCACACACACACACACACACACACACACACACACACACACACAGAGTCACAGATGAGGCATAAAAGGGTAGATTCATGATGCTTCCAGCTTTCTTTCTTTCTTTTTCTTTCTTTCTTTCTTTCTTTCTTTCTTTCTTTCTTTCTTTCTTTCTTTCTTTCTTTCTTTCTTTCTTTCTTTTTTAATTGGGGAAACAGTGTGTTTTCACGGGACCCATCAGCTCCAAGTCAAGTAGTTGTTTTCAATCTGGTTGTGGAGGGCGCAGCTCAGTGGCCCAGGTGGGAATGAAACTGGCAACCTTGCTATAATGAGCACCGTGCTCTAACCAACTGAGCTAACCGGCCGCCCTCAGCTTTCTTTCTTTAAAAACGTGTTGGCAGGTAGGCAGCCGACGGTGAAGAGCTGAATGAGGGCTCTGGAGCAGCATGATGCGCTGTCCTCATTCATGGATCGTCCTCTCTGCCATTATTTATGTATCTATCTATTTCTATCTTTGAGAGCAGGGATTATGTGCTATTCTTTCTTGTATGTGTCCCAGTGCCTGGAATATAATAAATACTCAAAAATATCGTAGTGGATATTTTTGAATGACTAAATGAATGAGAACAAAAAGATACCTTGGAAATTGATACAGTTTCTCTGCTACTGTTATGAGTTACTATGAGTATTTTGTTTATAACATGTCAAACTGCCATTTTTCTAAAGAGAAAATTGATTTGTGGAACTACATTACAATATTCATAATAGCGATGAGAACAAAAATAACCCGGAGAGTTACTTTATCACTTTATATCACACCTACAGATAAAATACACAGAAGACTATGAAAAGAATAAGTCAAAAGCAGATTATAATGTGCTTCCTGCTTCAGAGAACCCACTGCTCAAGCAGCTGATGAAAGCAGGAAATACCCTAAGTGACGTAAGTATAGTCTTGTCAAAAGTGTTGTTTTAACCTTAGTTACAAGAGAGATGAAATCTCTCTCCTTTTATAATGACTAAATGCAAACATAACTTTGCAAGTACTTTAAAATTATGGTGTAGCGGTTCCCTGGAACCATCTATCCACAGGAAGTGCCTCTGAATATGATGTGTGTCAGTTTGAGGAGAGGGGGACTGTGGATTTAGTTCAATGGGCAGAGAAATCCTTATTTGCTTGTGGGCTTCAGATGCCTGTGCGGCCAAAGCTAGTATGCACTGTATGAGATGTGCTGTGATGTTAACAGAGGCAGAAGGAGGCTTTGAAAGGGGAGGAGAGAGAGAGATGCAGCAGTATTAGCTCTCTGGCCTTGAGTTCTTCAGGCCTGCTGCTGGGAGAAGAAGGAAAAGGTCCTGTGTTGTATGACTTTTCTCCCCATGTCTGCCATTTTCTCCTCAGATCTTGGCCCCAGAAACCATCATTTGCAGATAGCAGAACTTGTAAAATGGCTCCCCAAGTCTTCACAGGAATTTCTACTTGTGGAATTATTAAGAGCTTGACTAATCCACTAGATTTAAAATAGATTAGATAAGTGAGAACTAAGCCTGGCATTAAAAGACTAACAGCCCAAGAGCACTTTGACTATACATATATAAAGAGACTGAACATGTGATCAGTTGAGTTTTTCCCTTATGGTTAGGTTGGATTAAGCTTTCCCAATATTTGAGGACTTTATGTGGCTCTCTGTGCGAGCTCATAATCTTTTCTTTGTCCCTTGGATTAAGCTAGCACTGGAGAAATGAGTACATGTGACAGAAGTGGGGTGAGTGAAGTGGCAGGTGAGAGAATGTAAATGGATTTGTCTAAATAGCTCTGCAGAGAAATCAATGCACAGCACGTCTCCTGCTTCCTAAATGAAGGCCATCTTTATCAAGCATAAAAGCCCAGGTTTAGATCCACTTGGCTGATAAAGACAGGAATGTAAAAATATTAAAAATAAAATGTAAACCATTTACAATTTCAAAACCCAACATGAAAAAGTGACAATGATCTGCTTTCTCAGTTGTTCACTGAAAATCCAATAATTGTTTATTGTTATTGTTAGAGCTAAAGGTAAATTCTAGCAGAGGAGAGGAGTTAGTAGATGCATGATTTGAGTTCTTGTGTGTTCTTATTTTTAAGGTACAATAAAGAATTTTTCTTTGGTAGAAGGAGGAAGAGAGAATATGTATTTCTTAATGTTTACTAAAATTTTTCATGAAGGTTTGTTTAAAAATAAAAATAAAAATTCAGTGCTACTCAGAATATTCCTGTTTGTTGGGACCCCATCAGTGAGGGAAGAGTATGTGAGTTGGGAGATGGAGAAGGCAGCATTTCAGAGACAGACGTGAATCTCTTCAACTAAGGACTTGGTCTGAGGAAACAAATTGATTTCTTAATTTTTTGAAGATTGTTACACACTTTGGCTTTACAATAATTGCTAATAGAAAAGGTTTATCATTCATGACACCCACATAGCTGATTGTCAGTTTTTAAGACAGTTGATAGGTGGTATCTTTTTTCTTCTTCTTTTGTTTAGTGTTGGAAAATACAAGTGTTATAATCAGTGTGGGAGTGACAGCAATTAACTTTCACTGATTTTTTTTACAGAAATTGTACAAGGAGAACTATGAGAAGACAAAGGCAAAGAGCATAAATTACTGCGAGACTCCCAAATTTCAGCTTGACTCGGTTCTGCACAAATTCAGCAGTGATGTAAGCCATCCTATGACCACTCCCTCCTGTTCAAGAAAAGACGCCTTGTTTCACAAACAAATAAATGAAATATGTTTTGTCTTTCAGAAAAACTACAAAGATTCCTATTTAAAGAATATTTTGGGACATTATGTAGGCAGCTTTGAGGATCCACATTATACACACTGCATGAAAGTCACAGCTCAAAACAGTGACGTAAGTTCTAAGACAAATACCACATTTTTAGGGTATAAGTGCAATGGTTCTTGCATCCTTATGTCTGATTATCTTTCCTCACAGAAAAACTACAAAGCAGAATATGAAGAGGACAGAGGCAAAGGCTTTTTCCCCCATACCATAACTCAAGAATATGAAACCATCAAGAAACTGAATCAGTGTAAAGATGTAAGTCTGTAGTATGACCTGTAGACGTTACTGCCCTCCACAGCATCTAGTGACCAAGATATGTTTAATATTTTGACACTTTTACACATACATGCAAGCAAGAAAAAAAAAGATTGTAACAAAGAATATTTATTTTATAGTAGATATATTATTTTTTTCTATTATCATCCATACATTTCAAGATCTAATTCTAGTTCATTTTCCCAAAGAAGAGTTAACATCTGAAAATATGGGAAAGTTTCTTGTACAGATAAAGTTTCTTATACAGATAGGAACATCTCTCAAAGACACTGCAATCTAATTAAAAAAAAACACAATGTGTTTTATTAACTACAGGTATCTTTTCTTTGGGGGGATGGGGTTCTGCTCACTTGTCCTATAGGCCAACGTGGATTTGACAAGTGATATTGCTAAACCTGATTCCTTTTCTTCCCCACAGCACACCTATAAAGTCCAACCAGATAAGACAAAATTCACTCAAGTAACTGACTCGCCTGTTCTGGTGCAAGCCCAAGTTAATTCCAAACAACTGAGTGACGTAAGTTCCTCTAAATATCCAGGAAATCCAATTATGAGGGATAATGTAGCATAACTCTATACAGAAAATCTAGTAATTTGTCACATTTACAAAAAAGGCTATGTAAGTTTTAGCAAGTTTAACTAGTATTTATATATGTAATCAACTAAAATACTTTCCTATTTAGATGGCTTGCATCTTCTTGGGTAAATAATAATTATAGTAAATAGTTTTATAAGGGAAGGTAATGTAGCATAATGCACTGTGAAGAACATGAGTTCTCAGTTCAGATAAAACTGGATTCAAATTCCAGCACTGTCTGGGCAAATAATTTAACCTTTCTACATCTCATATTTCCCTTTCAAAATTTACGGTTGTTTTGAAGATTAAGTGAAAGGAGATATGTGCATAGCACACACCTTGGCCCAGAATAGGTATTCAACATATGAGATTTCTTTCTCTCAAAAAAGTTTTTGGCAAATGGAATGTTCGAGATGTTTACCATATGAGTTTTAAGTATGAATTTCCAAACTTGGGTTGAACTAAAAAATTAAACAAAGTAACCTCAGGAGATTTATGGCTAGAAATGAAGGCTTTAATTAGAGTATCAACATGTATGTGAGAGGACATAACCATTTTTGCTAGACAAGATTCTCCAGTGAGAAATGACAATGAAAAGGAGGAAAGGGCTGTCACTCTCAATCCATAGGGTTCTGATATGGGTGATATGGGTGAAGGGGACCGTCTATGAAAGAGGTACTTCCTTCCATTAGGGTCCCACAGTGGTAACAGATGTGACAACAGCAGTCACGTGTTGAGCACACAAGTTGTTAATAAAACAGCATGGCGCACCCTAGCCCTGGATTTCTCTTTTAATCTTGACAACTTTGTCAGTTGTTATTTAACAAAACGTATTTTACAGTTTATCTTATGAAACCTACAACTTAAGTTTCTTTTTGTATTTTAGAACAATTCTTCTTTAGAACTAACTAGTTCTCTCTCTCTCTCTCTCTCTCTCTCTCTCTCTCTCTCTCTCTCTCTCTCAGCTAAATTACAAAGCGAAACATGAAAGTGAAAAGTTTAAGTGTCACATACCTCCAGATACTCCTGCCTTAATCCAGCACAAAGTCAATGCTTATAACCTCAGTGATGTAAGTTCCTTACGCGCACTATGCCATGTGATTCACTGACCACAGGGACTTTTATTTTTTAGTTATTTCATTGAATAAATATTTCAATGTTAAAGATTGGAAGAACAGTTAACGTTTGTGTCATGTTCCTAAGCCTCTGCCAATGTAACTTTGAATTCACCTTATAAAATATGTGTAGCGATCTTGTAAGTAGATTCATGCAATTAGGCAATCTTAATATATTTTAACCAACCTTCAAAATGCCACCATTCATGTGTGTTTAATTGTGAATCTTTTTAAAAATTCTTACTAAAATTATTGGGGTGACATTGGTTAGTAAAATTACATAGATTTCAAGTATACACTTTTATAATATTATCATCTATAATACTGCATTGTGTGTTCACCTCCCAGAGTCAGTTCTCCTTCCATTGCCGTGTATTTGACACCCTTTTCTGCCACATCTGCCCACCCTCTTTACCCTCTGGTAACCACTAAAGTCTCATCTGTGTCTATGAGTGTTTGTTTGTTTGTTTGTCTTGTTCATTTGTTGCTTTTAGTTTTATATCCCACATATGAGTGAAGTCATGTGGTTCTCAGCTTTTTCTGACTTATTTTGCTTACTTAGAGTGACAATCTCAAGATCCATTCATATTGTCGCCAAATTGTAAATCTTAATGTTAGGTCTTTTAGTCATATATTCATTTATACTATACTATAATTAATTTTCTTTCAGGATTGGATTTTTTAAGATTCGACTTAATTTTATGTATTCCCCAAGCCTATAACATTCCCTATGTCACATAAAATGATACTTATTTCTACATGTATGAGTACTTGCACTAATGAAGATATAGGGTATTCAAAAGGCATAAGGCCAGTTATCCATTGCTAGCTTTCATTTCCAAACATAATTTTATAGAAAAGTCAAATTACCCTTGGGAGTTTCAATTTCTTCAACAATTCTAGAAATAAGTATAAATTATCCAGCATCAATGAGTATTGTAATGATTCATGAAATAACCTTTGCAGAGGACTTTGAGATCAAATGAAAGTGATGTCTTCATAGCATAAGAGTAAGCTATAAGATATTTGTGTCATTCTATATAAAATATTAAGTATTAGGAATCAAATATTATATGATAAGTAGAAGTAACTTAATTTGATGAAATATTCTAATGGAGGGTAGAGAAGCTTAATCTTGGAGAACTAGAAGCTTCAGCTTAAAGGGAATTATTTAAATATGCATGATTTCATTTACAAGAAAAAGGGTCTATTTATTTTATATTAAGACAAGGGATTAGGTTATCTTTTAGTCTTTAAAGTGTAATAATAGGCATATCATTTTTGCCGATTTCCTTTGCTGAAATTTCCCTATCCAGAACATTTATAAGTACGACTGGGAGAAGAGCAAAGCTAAGAAGTTTGACATTAAAGTGGATGCCATTCCCCTGCTGGCAGCCAAAGCCAACAGCAAGAATGCTAGTGATGTGAGTATGGCCTGGGGACCCGGGCAGGGGGGCTCAGTGATGTTCCCTGATGAGCAGGACCTGGCATGTGTGATGTCTTTGTAGGTGATGTACAAGAAAGACTATGAAAAAAACAAAGGGAAAATGATTGGAGCCCTCAGCGTTAATGATGACCCTAAGATGCTACACTCTATGAAGGCAGCCAAAATGCAGAGTGATGTGAGTGGTTTTGTACATCTGTCTTGTTTTCAGATGTGGTCGCACTTGGTGTTTAATGTAACCTTGGATGGGGTGTTAATGCCTAAATGAAGTCTCAAATTCAGGACGGCAAATCAAATGTGGGAGCCCAGCGATGAAGGATGATTAATGTCCTCATTTTTGTGATATTTCTGCCCTTTGAGACCCCAATGAATGTTGTAAAGATTCCCTTAATTTCCTTAATGCCTTCTGTTCTATTAAGGGGGAAATTATACTAGCAATATAATTTTCTTTATTGCTTTTCTTGGAAATGGGCTCGATATCTCAGTACGTATAAATGTGTATTCATCCCATGCCACAACCTGACTTAAGATACTTTGAAAAAATACGTAAAGAGAAATAAAAGGCAAAAAGTGAGAAAATCAGACTAAAGACAAAGTAGCAAAAATTAGGTGATGCATTACTTTAAACGCAAAGTATTTTATTTTAAGAATTTTCTAAAATACTGATCTCATTTTAAAGACATTTAAAATACTTGTTAAAAATAAAACTAAAAAAAATTGCTTTTCTAATTCATACCAAAAAGATAAATACCCCCTATTTATTTAGAAATATTTCTATCTTCATTGAGTATGCTTTTTAATTTCCATATGGGAGCATTAAAAGAAAATGTGATGAAATATATGATACATCCAATAAAACAGAAAAACCTATTTTTTTTTCATGTATTAATGCTATAAAATAAAATATTAGGTCTTAATGATAACCAATTTCCAGAAGTGTTACAAAATGTGTTTTCATCAAGAACTGAACTGAATACTTTTCTAAGACTGTGCCTAAGTATCTAAGGTTCACCTTATACATTTTACCTCATTTTGCACCAATGCTTAAAAAAATTCATTTTCCTTTACACAGTCAAGTGGAAAGAATTATTTTAAGACAGAAAGTTGCTTAGACAGCAGCATTCGTGTGCTCTGATTTATTCTGGCTGAAAAGTATTAGGATAAGTGATGCAAACATATTTATGGTGATCAGCAGGCTCAATTATATAAAAGTACCATCTACATCCTGCTTTTTTGCTTTTGTGGGAAATAAATGCTGAAAAAATACAAAATTGGCCCTTTCTGTTAAAGTATAGTAATGATATGAGTGGCTTTTATCCCATGAGATATATTTTTTATTTTCTTTGTTCGACTTTCTTTTACCTTTGACAGAGATTGTACAAGGAAAACTATGAGAAATCAAAGGCAAGAAGTGTGAATTACTGCGAGACCCCGAAATATCAGCTTGATACTCTGCTGAAGAAATTCAGTGAGGTTCGAAAGCCTTTGGTTACTTCTGGGCTGTGAGGAGCTTTCCTCCTGTTTGCCATATAACTGTCATTTTGAGTGGCATATGTTTTCCTTTTCAGACTAGATATAAAGATGCATATGTACAGAATGTTTTGGGACATTATATTGGCAGCTTTGAGGACCCCTATGAAGTACACTGCATGAAAGTTTCAGCTCAAAACAGTGACGTAAGTTTCAAGACCATTGCTCAGGCCTCACGGTGATGCTGTTTGGGAACAATAACCATCACCATCAATTTTTGTTCTTTTTCATTATAGAAAAATTACAAAGCAGAATATGAAGAAGATAAGGGGAAGTGCTATTTCCCTCAGACAATAACGCAAGAGTATGAAGCAATCAAGAAGCTAGACCAGTGTAAAGATGTAAGTCGGCTGCTCTGAATTCTTGAAATTGGGTTTGGGATTCTTGTGCCATCTAGTGGTAAATGTATCAGGAGTTTAATGCTAGTGTCTAAAGGTTAGCCCATGTTAATTAAATTTTAAATTTTGGCTTTTGGGTAGAATTGGGGGACACAAAAATTACTATGGAGAAGACTATTAGTTACAAGATAATTTCAGGTTTTATAAACCTTTGTTTCCACTAGTTTATACATACATGGTTTCAGGGAAAAGGGAGGACATAGAGATTTGTGAGGGATAGGTGTTCATTCATCTGACAAATTTACATGAGGGGCTAGCTTGTACCAATCACTTTCCTTGGTGATGGGAGAGAATAGGGGACAAGGTGGGCTGCCTCATGGAGCATGCAATTGTAAGGGAGAGACAGACAATAAACGAAGAGCACAGAAGCAAGAAAGATGCTAGGCCATGATAAGACAGCTAATGTAGAATGATGCTACAGAATTACAATAGGATGATGTGGGAGAGAGAGACTGGGTGGGCACTGTAGATTGGGTGGTTAAGGAAGGTCCAGGGAAGGAATATACAGCCATGCCGACATCAAGGTAACAGCAGTCTGAAGAGTAGCCTAAGGAGAGAACAAGCATGGTATCTAAGGAATTGAAGGGATGAGGTGGCTGACACATTCTGGGGAGGGGGACAGTACTAAGAGATGGAGGAGAAGGTAGATGCTGTAGCATAGGGTTTATAAGCCAAGGCACAGTTCAGATTGAATGCCAAGTCCAGCGGAGAGCCACGTAGGAATTCCGCAGGGGGAAGATTCATCTGGCTGCTGATTTGTAGCAGGGAGACCAAGTTAAAGGCAACTTTAAGAGAGAGATTGAGAAAGAGAGATGAAATAAGACCATATCAACCAAGTTTTCAGGAAATAAATTATTTTGGCTGGAAACTTTTTATATGTTAATGTGTATACAGATGAGATTATAAAGCTATATTATGACATTTCATTAAGGAACATCGTCTTTTCTAGCATACCTACAAAGTTCCTCCAGACAAGACCAAATTCACGGCTGTCACCGATACTCCTGTACTGTTGCAAGCCCAGCTCAACATGAAACAACTCAGCGATGTAAGCGCCTTGATTTATGCACATATGGGTGACCCAGAAGGCTTTGCTTATTTGAACCATACGCATTTACATGCTTAATCTTCATTGGCACATCTATCATCCCAACAATGTCATTTTTCAAGATTTGTTTAATGAAATACATATGTAACTGCTAGATTGAATGGCAGCCTCAGGAAAAAATGATGCTAGACAATAATTAAAATAACTAATAATTCTTCAATAACTCACTGATTTTTAGTGGGAATTTGCTCATTAGGATCATACCAAAAAGAATGCATATTAAAAATAAAGCATACTAAAATTTTATGGCAACTTAAATAAACAACAAATGCATGTACTTGGGTAGCTCACAAGGCTAGCATTTCCCATTCTTTAGTTTCCTAACAAAGACTTTACAAGAAGAAAAAGAGCACAGAAACAAGAAAGATACCAGATGATAATAAGAAGACTAACATAGGATAATGGTACAGAATTAATATAGAATGACATGAGATATAGCGACTGAGTGAGCACTTTAGATTGGGTGATGAAGGAAGATCTATGTCAGAATGATCCAGCCACGTCAAGATCAGGGGAAGAGCAACAGTGCTTCTCAGATATTCATGGTTGTGTGGATCACCCAGTGACCCTGTTAAAATGCAGATTCTGATTCAGCAGGCCTGGAGGAACCCACTATTCTGACTCTAAAAGCTGATGGTACTGCTGCAGCTGATGGGTAGAACCCACTTGGAGTAGCATGGTGCTAACACAGCTAAATCCTGAGGACAATAAAATATACAGTGTGTTTTACTATGAAATGTGTTTTAGTAACGCGAATTAGCTCATGAGCAATTGGTAAAGAAGAGAATGGTGTCAGTAAAACCAATATAAGTCATATTGGTATGTATGCTTCTTAGCATATTAATATTTTGTGCCCCAGAAAGAACAGCTTAATCACTAACATCACTGACCCTGCTGAACTTGGCCAGTTGCAGAAGAATATGGCGCTGTTTGCAAGCTCAGTCTCCAACGCTCTTCTCGTTGGCCTGGTGAGGCCGCCGGCTCTGTTTTGGAGATGCATATTGTACAATCCTCAGTCTTGTCCATTGGTCTTTAGCTCAACAATTCAACAGCCCCGTCCCCTCTTCACATTCCCTTCCTTGCACCTAATGTCATTTTTTTAAAGTGTTAAATAAAGTCCTATCTTTTGTAGGTTTAATAAGAATTCACATATCTTTTAAACTGTACTAGCAACTTACTTAGAATAATTATTATTTTTGTTAGTGTTATGATTACAGAATTTCTTAGATTTTGGGTGTTCATGCCTTCAAGATACAGCCTAGAAGTTTAGATCAAACAATAAGTTCCCCATATATTCATTGTGATAGTGTTTACAAAATGACAACCCAAAGTTTGGTTACACTACAATCCCAGAAGAGGGACTGAGAGTCTGGACCTTGTACTGCACTTCTACTGGATTGACTCTTTCTTTGAGACATTTTCCTAAGAACAGTAGTAAACGTAAATTCAAGGAAGTTCCTACCTTCTACTGAACTGTTTGGCTACCCTCTACTCTTTTTTCAGCTGAACTACAAAGCAAAACACGAAAGTGAGAAGTTCAAGTGCAACGTACCAGCAGATGCTCCACAGTTTATCCAACACAGAGTCAATGCCTATAACCTGAGCGATGTAAGTACCAAGGTCACAGCATACTATGTTTGTGTGTGCCTAAGAGGAAATGGTATAGGTGTTTACAAAGGCCAGACTAGAAGTTACGCAAACAAACAACTGCTGAAATTTTTAACCAGGGTTTAAGTGGAGCTTTTAAGGCCTAAATAGTCTTAAGGTTCTTACTTAGCTATCAGATTACATTTTCCACAGTCTCTGTCACTATCAGAAACATTCTCTTAATTACCCCTCTGCTAATCCCTAGAGTGTTATAAGACATTTTTTATGTAAATGTCAAATGTCACTTTCTCCAAGTGGTTTTCATTGTATATTATCCTTTATACATTGGGATAGCAGAACTTCAGAAAGTTAACAGACTATTAGAGAGAGTATATTATACTTATTTGGTGGTGGGGGGACAAAGCCGAATGATAGATAAATCAGTAGTTATACTACCATTTGGTAAACATAGTATTTACAGGTGAAATAAGTCCACATCTACAAATTTTCAATGATTTTGGTTTGTTTTTCTTTTAATTTTTACTGGGTGACTCTGTGTTAGATGTTGTTTTCACAATTCCTTTGCTGAAATTTCCCTATCCAGAACATTTATAAGTACGACTGGGAGAAGAGCAAAGCTAAGAAGTTTGACATTAAAGTGGATGCCATTCCCCTGCTGGCAGCCAAAGCCAACAGCAAGAATGCTAGTGATGTGAGTATGGCCTGGGGACCCGGGCAGGGGGGCTCAGTGATGTTCCCTGATGAGCAGGACCTGGCATGTGTGATGTCTTTGTAGGTGATGTACAAGAAAGACTATGAAAAAAACAAAGGGAAAATGATTGGAGCCCTCAGCATTAATGATGATCCCAAGATGCTACACTCTATGAAGACAGCCAAAATGCAGAGTGATGTGAGTGTTTTTGTGTAATACATCTATCTTGTTTTCAAGATGGTGTCCCTGTGAACATGAACATCCCTGTGAAGCATGTAAAAGGATTCCATATGCATGAGTTTTCTCAGGTTCACAGCAACAAACTGCTGGGGAGAAGTTTAGATCCCTCCCAGATTCCTGCACCTCTCACAACTGAGGAGAGAAATTACCAGTTTGTACTTTAGGTCCATTTCACTTTGAAAAATGTGAAAAATGTGTTAGTATTTAATAGAATATTGGTTGTAATTCTCAAACCTTTTGGAAAACATCACTAGGTGTTTTCACATTTTCTTCCAATTGAAAAATAACCTTTAAAATGATGCTTTTAAAAGTTGCCTTTATTCTGGAAGAAAATCATGAGTCACGGATAAAGATCTTAGGATAGCCATCATTGCTGTTTATTGACTTTGATAATTAGTATTGGCATAGGTCCAAGAATTGATTATAGGCTCCTTTGAGAATCTGATAAAAGATTTGGATCATCCATCTAGAAAAACAAACTTTTTTAAAATGTCTTTTGCCTGAATTTCAGAGAATTTATAGATTCCCTAAGGCTGGGCCATCTAGTACCTTTTGGTTACAATTCGTACTATAGAGAAGTGAGCCCCTACTATTGCGAATTGCAGTATTCGGTGTGTTTAAAAAATGTTTAGAAAGTCACTTGGAAGTGGTAAGAATGTTCAACATAGCTTGCAAATATTAGTTTTTCATGATTAAAAAGAAGAATGTTTATATTATTTGCTTTCATTTTATCCATGTGTTCTTTAATTCATTTTATACTTACCATATAGTCATATAGCACTTTAAAACATCCCATTCAGTTATTTTATCTAATAACTTCACTTTGAATTATGTCAGTATAAGGTGCTTACATACATAAAACTATCTTGTTCTCTAGTTCCTTATCCCTTCTTAACTAAAAAGAGGTTATAGCTCTCTGTTGACAGCACATGTATCTTTATCTTTTGCTTTTCATCCTATCACAGGATGCACTAGAACACTAGGCACACAATAAGTGCTCAATAAATACATTTTAAATGATTGATGTTGGCAACCAAAAAAGATAGTCAATGAGGAGTCAGATTCACATAATATTCAGGCTAAATGCAAAGTTGCAGATATAGAACATGCATAGCTTTTTAAAAGAATCTCTTAAACCCATTTGGACCTTTGTCAACATTTTATACTTTCAGGTATGTGTGAGCTGGTATAAACATGAACAAAAGAGTCAAAACAATTTAGTCAAAAACACTTCCATACATCAACTGCTTTTGCAACATTGCTTTATCAGTTTATTTCTAATAAAGACAAACTGTATTTTTTCAGTGTGCTTGAATACCATCAGAAAGATTCCATATTTTATTCTCATAAACTAGGATCTAGAGCTTATAATTAAGTGATAAATTTATTCAGTGACAGTGACTACCTACAAAATATTAGAAGGAAGATCACATTCCCTAAGAAAACTGAGAGATTAGATTACTTGCAATAGGAGTTTCTACAGAAGATTTATAATGCATATCTGTACTTGCTAGTTTGGGTCACTGTCTTTAATGCTTATTTAATATCGGGAGATATAACGGGTTTAGAATTTTCTTAAAGGCACTGGGTCAGAATTTCTTCTCTGTTAAGGTAATTGGTCAGTGGAACTGTTGAAGTTGGGACTTTGACCTAATCAGCAGCCTGTCTAATGACTCCAGAAAACCAGCCAATGAAAGTGCCTTCTGAGACTCAGTCAGGACATTTGGTTTATGAGAACACTGTACATAATGGCCAAGGTTACTTTAATGGCTCAGTTTCACGAACTTTTCTCCTTTGAGGTCTTATAACTGCTGCAGTCTGAAGCTTCATTGTGTTACCAAAATTAAACTTGGTGTAAAAAAACCTTTGGGATTCTCAATGGGGCCTATCTACTAGCAACAGGAAAATAGTAAGGTTGAAAAATCAGCAACTATCTATTTTTAAATGACTTAAGAAAAGCCAAGAAGTCAAGTGTACAGATTTATTTATCAAGTAGTCATTTTATTAAAATCAGAAGTATGAAATGATTGTCACATGATTTTGATGAATCAAAAAATAATTTTTTATTGAAAAACTCTGCAAAGGATAGATTACCTTAGTAGAAATAATGCTTGTCAGTGGTCTTTGAGAACTCCTGTTTTAAAATAAAGTAATACTTTGGTCTCAAAAGAGATTTGAGAAGGATTGTCCATGTATGATTTTTGGAGACATTTCAACAATGAGTAACATTTGAACAAATTTTAGGGGAAAAAAACCTACTTAGATGTTTGGATCTGTTTTTTAACTTATGTTTGTCATTTATGCGAGACATCTGTGCTTTTCTGGGAATCCATGGAGGATTTCTGATCATAAATAGTAATTTCCTATTCACAGCGTGAATATCGTAAAGCCTATGAAAAGTCAAAAACTGTCTACACAGCACCTCTTGATATGCTCCCAGTCACTCAAGCTAAGAAATCCCAGGCAATTGTCAGTGACATCGACTATAAGCGCCTCATACACACTTACAGTTACCCGCCCGATAGCATCAACGTGGAACTCGCCAAGAAGGCTTATGCACTGCAGAGCGATGTGAGTAATCTAATTTTCTCTAGTCCCTCTTTTTAATAGGGAAACTAAAAAAGATTTCTAAGTTGAGTGATGTTTTGGGCAATTCTCAGAGGCATCTGCATTGTGTTCTGTAAGCGGCAAATATGGAATGGGAAAATTACCTGTGTGGTTCAATAAGAACACACCCTTGAGTTCGAGAGACCTGGGCCTGGCATGCACCCCATCCCTGCTTCCCTTGGGGAAAGTTATCAACCTTGCTGAGTCTAACGTCCTTGTAAATTTGGAATAAAACAAAAGAATTATTTTGAGGATCTGAGTGTATGCAAAAAATACTTAGCGTGGTCACAGGACCTGGTGAACTCCCAATTATTATCATCTCAGCTATCATAATGATCACATTCATCATTGTCAATAATTTTTTACATAGATTGCTGTCTTGTCTAAAAATAAAATACATGATTTATAGAATCAGTTTTTCTTTTAGCTGGGTTTTTTCTGCAAATCAAAACTTCTTTAGGCAAATTAATGTTTCAGAGCTACACAATCAAACATTTTATCCTAACAATTCTGTTTTCTAAAAATGTGGTAAAATGCACATAACATAAAATTTGTCATCTCTACCATTTTTAAGGCTATAGTTCAGTAGCAGTTAATTACATTGCTGTGCAACCAATCTCCAGAAGTTTTTCGTCTTGCGAAACTGAAACTCTGTACACATTAAACAACAACTCCCCATTTCCTCCCTTGTCAGCCCCTGGCAATCAGCCACCCTCTACTTTCTGTTTCTATGAGGTGGACTACTCTAGAGACCTCATATAAATGGAATCATCCAATATGTCTTTTTGGGTCTGGCTTATTTCAATTAGCATAATATCCTCAAGGTTTTTTAGTGTTATAGCATGTTTCAGAATTTCCTATCTTCTTGAAGCGGAATAATATTCCATTTTATTGTACAATAAAACCTTGGATTGCGAGTAACGTGGTTTGCGAGTGTTCCACAAGACTAGCAAACATTTCTAATACATTTTAACGTGGTAAACGAGCGATGTCTTGCAATATGAGTAGTTTGTTTCCAGAACGAATTATGCTCATAAACCAAGGTATTACTGTACTATATTTTGTTTAGTCATTCATCTGTCAGTGGACATTTGGGTTGCTTCCATCTTTTGGCTATCTTGAATAATGCTGGTATGAACATAAGACCCTACATTTCCATCACTAAGGATTCTGTTCTAAGCATTAGTATCTTATTTATTTTTGATTTTTGCTATATTTCTTATTCCCACATAGATTGTGAGCCTCTCAAATGTGGGGGTCAAATGGTTTCTTGATTTTTCATTGCAATTAAAAGGTCTACACAAAGAACAACGATTTGAATTTTATATCTAGAGTATAAGTGTTAGGTACCATCTATAGCTATACAACACGAGTAGCTCATTATTTTAATAACATTAAGTAGGACCAAAATAGGACCAATGCCAAATGATAACTGTTCTCTATAAGCAAATTAACAAATGCAACTGTGTTTAAGTGCATTGTTAGCCAATGTAGAAGCACTCCTAAGTGGACCATTGCACATGAAGGGCATTGCGTGCAAATACTTAGTACAAATAACTACTATCAAGTCTTACTTAATCAAAAATGAGCAAAATTATCCACCTTCAATGTGGCCTCCTCCTAATTTGACCATGGAAGCATAACGCTTAGAATTACAGTGAGCAATCATCTCACATTTGATTATCTAAACATAACAATTATATTCCTGTATTCCTTGAGATACAGCTTTGAATTTAGCATTTGTTTCAGGTTGAACTTAGAGTTCCACATTCTTCCATTCAGTTATAAAATAAGCATGAAATGGAACGTATACCCCCTAGAGAAACAGTGAAAACCTAAGAGCTGTTAAAATCTCTCACCAAGGATTTATATTTAAAATAACCTTAACATATGGAGTAAGGAAGCTGGTCAGAAATCTTAAAAACATCCTTTCGGGTAAAATGTTAATGATTTTACAAATAAGGATGATGCTGAGCCAAATAATTTTAACCATTCTTCTGGTGTTTCAGGTCGATTACAAAGCTGACTACAACAGCTGGATGAAAGGCTGTGGCTGGGTGCCTTTTGGGTCCTTAGAAATGGAAAAGGCAAAGCGAGCTTCAGACATTCTCAATGAGGTAAAGCCAGTTCCTGTGTCACAGAGAATTGTGCATGTGTCATGTTCAAAGCCCCCAAACCATGGCAAGTGCCTCCTTCACTGCTTCATTCTCTAACAATTGTTGCTGAGGGCAAAACTTACCATGAATTATTCTGGTAGATAAACATACCCCTTTACATCACCAAAATCATGTATGTTAACAATTCATGATAAAAATATTTTTAACAACTTTATCAAGGTATACTTTGCATACCATAAAATTCACCTATTTTAAGTGTATCCCTGACAAGTTTTAATAAGTTCATATGGCTGTAGAGGCAACACTGCAACTAAATTTTAAAATTCTGCTAGTACCCTAAGAAGTTCCCTTGAAAAAATCCTGCTCCCATCTTCAGTTCCAGGCAACTCCTCATCTGCTTTCTGTCTCTATAGTTTTGCTTTTCTAGAAATTGCCTTTATATCAGGCTTCTTTCATTTAGCATAATGTTTTTGAGGTTCGTCCATGTTCCTCCAGGTGTCTGCAATTAATTCCTTTTTATTATCGAGTAGCATTCCTTTAAGTGGCTATGTTCCATTTTGGTTGTCCAGTTAGTGAACATGTGGATTTTTTCCAATTTTTGGTGATTATGAATAATGCATCTAATGAATATTATGGGATTTTTTGAAGTATTAATACCCTATGTCATATTCTTGATGACTCTGAAGTAGTATATAAATTATTACTTAGTCTAAGAAAAAATGATGACCTTACAGTCTTACAGCAGCCAGGTTATCTGTCCCTTCTCTGCCAACAGCAAAACATTCCCACTACTGTCAGGTGAATCCATCATCAAGGTTGAGGCTACATAAAGAAAGGACAGAGGTGCTCAGTGAGCATTGTCTTCCACATGATTTTGTTCTTGTTTTGTGCTTTCATTTGCCTTGGGTGAAAACCATTTTTCTACTCAGATTTTTCAGAAAAAGCTCTTCTGTGTTGGTAGTTGTCAGAAGTCTGAAGTTGATGGAGTGATGCCACTATGTACACAGGAGTGGGATGTATAACATGCACAAAGGAAGAGAACTGGGAGAATAAATGGAGAAGAACATAGGAATTCAGGGAGCTAGAAGTTGCCAGCTCCACGTTGGAGCACCTTCCAATGTTCTCTCCCTGTGCCTCTTTAGCACTGTTGTAAAAGTCTGTGTACCAATCATATTAAGGTTTGCACAGCAAAAGCTCTCCCTCTCTTTATTACAATCCCTAGCTGTCATCTTAATTCCTCAATTCCCCCTCCCTTTCAACCAGGCAGCTTCTTTACTTCAGTGGCTGATGGAGTGACAGGGAAAATGACATCCCTGAGTACTTGTTAGTGTCAGGCATAGACACTCCAAATTGTTTTTCTACATGGTTTTCTGTTAACTTTTTAGAAAACTGTGTGATATTTCTGGATTCTGCTTAGCTGAGAGTGCCCTCTTCCACATTATAAGTAGGAAATTACGAGAGTCAAGTCTGGTTCCTGAGAGTGGTATTGTTCTGTACTGCCCCTCAAAAATCCAAGATTTAGTCGATTTTTTAAACATTGGTTTTTGTATTGTACTCATTTTTTCTCCCCAAGTCAACCAAAAATCTAGTATTTTTACATTTTAAATCAGGAAAAAGTCTGTCTCTCCAAAATTTCAAGAATTTTTATTTACTTCAGTGTAAGTAATATTATTGTTGTTTTTTTTCACTGCTCCAAACAGAAAAAATATCGCCAACATCCAGACACTCTCAAGTTTACCTCGATTGAAGATGCTCCGATTATAGTACAGTCTAAAATTAACCAGGCCCAGCAGAGTGATGTAAGTGTTAATCCTATCAATGTTTTAATAAAAAACGTCAACTAGTACAAAATTCATTTGTATTGCAAATGTACCGATGACCTGTAGTTCTTATGCAATCAAAAGAGTCTCAGTTACATGAGCAACTGTGTAATTCCCCCAGCTTTTCATTAATAAAGCACACCTAATATGTATTTTTAGAGTTTTATGTATATTGCCCTGACTGTCCTTTCAATCGTTTGACATTGCTTTCCAAGGAGAATGTAAGGGGGGCTTCTCTTGATAAGAAACACTACATGCCTATTTCTAGAAAAGAGCAGGAAAATGAACATAGGCACTACATCATATGGAGTTATATTTTAAGTCAGAGCTAAGACAAAAATATTATATAGTGAAATTTACCCCTCAGCCCCTTTAGCAGCCTACAAAGTATAATATAGATGTTTGGTGTAATTCCCACTCTATGAGCCTTTCCTATGCTCAGCAAATTGTCTGCAGGCTAACATTTTCATCGGGTCACTTTCCTGGACTAATTTCCTCCAGGTGCCCCTACGTAGGTCTGGCAGTTCCTAGTGCACACATACCAAGGGACCTTTGTCAAGGCTGAGCCAGCACAAAGATAGGACTCTGTGCGAATGCGCATGAGACCTTAAATGCCTACAGATATTTGCAGGCGAATATGGGGACAGCACCAACAGTCTTTCATGAAAAGCACCTCTGTGCAATGTGATCGGCTCTGAAATTCTTTTCCTGTGCCATTAAACCCTGTTTGTTTATGCATACATATTTTTCTCTCTCTCAGATTGCCTACAAAGCCAAAGGAGAGAAAATGATTCACAAGTACAGCCTGCCAGCTGACCTGCCCCAGTTCATTCAGGCTAAAGTCAATGCCTACAACATCAGTGAGGTGAGTGCACGGGCTCAGCTGCTGAGTTGCATGAGAAGCCTTTTCTAAGCGAAGACTGACTTACAATTGAATGACTTTTTTTTCTTTCAGAATATGTACAAAGCAGATTTGAAAGATTTGAGCAAAAAGGGATATGACCTGAGAACCGATGCGATTCCCATCAAAGCTGCCAAAGCGGCCAGGCAGGCGGCGAGTGATGTAAGTCCAACTGGTGGCCACCTGTGTGACTAGAAAATGTGGGTGGGGTGGGCTTGTTACCCAAAAGTCACCTCATCTCCTGTCCCCGAATGGAAGCAAGTCTAGTTGCAAACTATTCAAGAAGGAAAGTTCCCTCAATGGATCTGAATTTCTTGGGGGTCAGGATTCACATAACCTTTACTGATCAGTGCTAATCAAGCACTCGAATTTAAAATTCTCATCTATATTTCTACACAAATTCACATTCTCTCTCTTATGGAAATAAATAAGTTACTTACTATTGAAGTCATAATAGACTCCTGAGGGTAAAATATTATCTCAAGACTTGATTAATGTATATGAATGCCCCCTTCCCTTACTTCTTTCTTTTTACTTCATTGCTTTTACAGATGGATGAACTGTCCTCCAGTTTCATAGCCCCTAAGAGTTAGTCACTAGGTTCCATTAAAGTTAGGAACTTTGCTTCTCTTGCTCTCTTCCTTTAACCCAGCTGTGAGCTGAAGCCACTTTGCTCTTTGAGAATTAAGGAAAATTGACTCAAGTCCCTACCTGTTGTCCTATAGGAAGTGGGGCACCCTCCCTGTGATTGCTGCGGGTGTCCTGAGGCTTTTGTTTTCAGCCACCTGTCTTCTGGTTTGCACATGATGGCACTGCTCTGGTTTCCCTGGGCTCTCCTCCCCTGAATTCCTTCTCTTTCCGCTCTGCATGGTCCAGGCATGGAACATGATTTCCCCAAGTCCCAAGCACAACTTGACTGAGTATTTACAATGAAGTGGACAGTGCACCAGTGTAAATATGTGACAGGTGAATAAATAATGCCTGTGTCTTAAAGGCCCTGCCATCCAGAATTTCTCACTGACCCCCTTTCTCTGTGGGTGCTCTCCTCCTCCAGCCACCTGACCCCCATATACACACAAACCTTCCCTCACAACTCTGCTTCTCAGTTTCCCAGGTTGCTTCCCAGGTCTCTCCCAAGGAAGCTCCATTCTCCTCATTTTATTTTTCAAAGCCAGTTAGTGTTTACACACTACTGGCTCTGGGTCTCCCTGTGAATATGCAAAGACTCATTAAAATTCTATGACTAGTAGTACTACTACTACTATTAATACTACTACTATTACTATCACCACTACTGCTACTACTGCTACTGCTGCTGCTACTACTATTACTACTACTACTACTACTACTAGTAGTAGTAGTAGTAGTGGTGGTGGTAGTAGTAAAATTATACCACTAATCAGATAGCCAACTATTTGGGATTTTCTTTAGCAACACAATGTAATTGGTAGGGATTGTGAAATGTTTATCTTTTCATTTGTCTTTTCCACTGTCTGAGTTTCACTTTGTCACTGAAAAGAATTACAATTAGGACCCCACCCCAACCTCTCTCTCGGGTGGCAGAAGCAGGTACAATCAAATGGGCTCAAACTAACATTTTCATTTTACCTGGCAACATTTCAAAATATATGCAAACAAACATGTAATTATTTGTTTGTTGAAGTCATTTCTGGAAAGCTCATTTGCTTTAAATCATGGTCTGATTGTCCAGTAAAGTCTTCATGACTACATTTGAAAATATGCCCACCTTTATTTCCATCAGGTTCAGTACAAAAAAGATTATGAAAAAGCCAAAGGGAAAATGGTTGGCTTCCGAAATCTCCAAGATGATCCTAAACTGGTTCATTACATGAATGTAGCCAAGATACAATCGGACCGAGAGTATAAAAAAGACTATGAGAAGACAAAGACAAAATACAACACGCCCCATGATATGTTCAATGTTGTGGCAGCTAAGAAAGCTCAGGATATTGTCAGCAACACCAACTATAAGCATTTGCTGCATCATTACACCTACCTGCCTGATGCCATGGACCTGGAATTGTCTAAGAACATGATGCACATACAGAGCGATGTAAGTGACATTTACTCCACAAGGCAGTCCCCCTCTGAGGTCGGAGCCTGTGTGAGAGAACCCCTTGCCTGGGGCACTTACTCCTCTTTTTATCTCTTTGCTGTAGAATGTCTACAAGGAAGACTTCAACAACTGGATGAAGGGTATTGGCTGGGTACCTATTGGGAGTCTGGATGTAGAAAAAGTTAAGAAAGCGGGTGATGCTCTGAGTGAAAAGAAGTACAGGCAACATCCAGACACTCTCAAATTTACCAGCATCGTGGACTCACCAGTGATGGTCCAGGCAAAACAGAACACACAGCAAACCAGTGATGTGAGTACAACAAAACAGAGGGGATAGAAGATGGGGGGAGGTTTTTAATAAAAGAAATATCAGCTCAAATTGTGTTATTCTTCTATGCCAATATCTTTTCCTTTTGAAATTACTTTATTTTTTAATTTAAAATTTAATATAATAATTTATAATTATTTTTAGTTTGGGCACTAATAGTTTCTTTTTCTTCTATCTAGGTTTTTACCTCCCATTTAAAAACCTCTTTCTTTTTAACTGCCTTAAAATACCATGTTATTGGATAAATTTAGCATGGTGCATGAAATTCTACTGTAGTATCACACACACACACACACACACACACACACACACACTCACACACACACACACACACAATTTAAGCTTAAATCCCAGACATTTTATTGTGGCAAATTCATCATATTCAATTCTATATATATCATTTTACTCCTCAATCATCATGTATAATTATTATAGATTATTATTATTTTTTTACTTATGTCTTCATGGAGGTTAGTATATTGTTTGCCTGCCTGTCCATGAGCAATGTTTATGGTCTGGTTAAAGTCAGATAAAGGAAAATTTGGTGTATAGGACAGTTAAAGGGACATCAAAAGCATTCATTAAAAAATTCATTGAATGAATGTTTTTGAACACCTTCCATGTGCCAGGCACTGTATTATGTGCTGATGGTATAAAGATTAAATAGATGAGGATTAGTGGGAGATAGGATATAACAAGGATATAGGACAACTGTGTAAGACAAGGCATAGATAGAAACAGCACTGCCATTCGGAGAGATGATTGCTACAGGACAGGCATGTGCTAAGTAAGTACAAGGGAAGAGAGTGGCTGCCTACCAGAGCTTTCCCGGCAAATGAGGGAAGGATGCACTCCTGAAAAGGAAAAACATAACGACAGTCAAGAAGCAATGAATGGAAGGACAGTGAAGGGTTCAGGATTGTAGCCTGATTATTGAGAGTCTTGTACACTAATTTATAGTCTGGACATTATAGGTTAGGCAACAGGAGGTATTGAATATTTTTAATCCATAGAGGGGCATTATCAGGTCTTTGTTTTAAAAGATAACTCTGGCAAAAAGTGCAGAGGCTGTATTGGAGAAGGGAGAGGCTGGAGACAAGGAGATGAATTGGATAGCTGTTACAGTTATCCAACAGAAGGCTCATTTGGACTTGAAGGAAGGCGGTAGCAATGGGAAAGGAGATGTTTAGAAGGTACAATTAATGAGATTCTGTGAATGCTTAGATATGGTTTCTAAGCTCTTGGACTCCTAGAAGAAGTTATTTAGTATTTGGAGATTCATTTAGATATCAGCCATTTCAGACTTGTGATACACACATACCAGTTTACATGTGATATCCCACATAGGCATGTTGGGAAGTGGAGGTATATATGATAAATGACAATCAAGAGATGGAAAATCTACTTTTGAATCCAGATGTGTTTTAGTTTTAGAAATTAAGCAATTTCCTTCTTTTCCATTAACAAGAGGAGGATACAATATGATTTCTACATCATACACTTTTATATTTCTCAGGCATCTTTAAATGACAAAACAGGGTAAATATGAAATGGTAAACCTTTTGAGTATACTGGATTTATGTATAAGCACCCCATATATTATGAGGAAATTAATGCTTTTACTGATACAATTATAATTGGAAAGTTTTTAGCAGAAGCGAAAGACTCATTCTAACTACATTTTCTCTCTAAGAATAGAAAGTCAAAACAAAACAAAACAATAGTTTAAGAACTATTCACTCCACTAGCAAAGAATTGAACTTTCTGGCTTTGGTGAATTCTGTTATTCATGTTAGGGTTTCCCATTTGAATGTATTTTTCATTTGTTTCTGGCAGATTT
This sequence comes from Hipposideros armiger, assembly GCF_001890085.2. Lineage (NCBI taxonomy): Eukaryota > Metazoa > Chordata > Mammalia > Chiroptera > Hipposideridae > Hipposideros > Hipposideros armiger. The sequence continues at coordinate 3,036,545 of NW_017731454.1, read as the reverse complement.
CTATTTTAAGGATTTTTTTCTCTCTATTTTAATACACAGAGTTGTTGGGTCTTCTGAAAGACAGCAAGATACTTGAGTTTCTTAAAAATATGAAAATGCCTTTGATACTTGTTAAACAATAGAAATAGTGGGGGATTGTGCTAGGAATAACTCCTTTAAGTTATTGTATAAGTTAATGTATTTTCTTTTTTGTGCTATCCATAATGAACTTTATTTTTGTGACTCTGTGTTGCAGAGATTATACAAAGCTAAAGGAGAAGATGTGAAACATAAATACACTATAAGCCCTGATCTTCCTCAGTTTCTCCAGGCCAAGTGCAATGCTTACAACATAAGTGATGTAAGTAGGGTCTTTGATGGAGTGTGAAATCCAAACCCGTTGAGAAAATAATAGAATGTCAAGAGTATGATGAAGCCTTCACAGTTATTTAGGTCAATTTCCACATAGCCCCCATTGGAGCATTTCCCATCATGATGGTTCTGTATTCCTTGAGTTGGCCTTTTCAAGGGACAACTCTAAAGGGTCTAGCATTCTCTCTGTAGAGCTCAACATCTAGTTCTCTAAAACTTCTACTTAGTTTTCCTGTTTTTGCATGTGGAGGCGATTATCCTCAAAAAAAAAAAAAGATAAATGAAATCTGCCCCCTCCTTTTTTTTTACAACAACGCTAAAATTTCTAAGGCTAACCATCAGGTCTTCCCTTGACCTTCTTTTCATAAAACTGAACAAGTTCCTTTTCTCTAAGTAGTCCTCAAACACACCATCGTTTCTAGAACCTGTACTGGGCTCCTCTGGTTTCACTCTACTGTCTCAATATCCCATCAGATTTGGGTGAATAATTAGTGTAGAGTCCAGTAATTTCAAGCGACACAAAGTGTGACACTTTGTTACTGTGACTTCCTGAGACAGCACATTCTATAGAAGCTTCTTTTAGCTTCTATCTGGAAAGGAACAAAACCATCCCAGCAGCTGAGGAATCACTTTAGCTGATTCATCCGCAGCATGCTGACATCTTTGTTTTTCTGTCACAGGTCTGTTATAAACGGGACTGGCATGATTTAATAGCCAAAGGCAACAATGTGCTGGCGGACGCTATTCCCATCACTGCAGCCAAAGCATCAAGAAACATTGCCAGTGACGTGAGTAAACATTTTAGGTGAAATCCGGGTGATTGCCTTTTAAAAACAGGAATCAAATGTGTATTTCTTTAAACAATACCACATTGAAAACAATATGTTGAATTAATGACATTTAAATTCTCCACAAAATATTGTTTTGGGAACCTGTCACTTTTTCAATGTTTTGTGATTCTTTTCAGCTGACCCTACTTGGTAGAGCTGTCACAAATCTGACAGCGGCTTTCTCCCCTGATTCATAGCCCAGGTGACCTTCACTGACACTTTCCCTGACAGCCCACATTTATTTTCCATGGGAACACCCTGACTGACACTAACTAATGTGAAATTCAGGTGCCTGCCTACATTATAATTGTATTAAGAAGATTAAAAAGATGTTACATACAATGTACGGATTTTATATGCCAAATGGGCAACAGCCCACTTTTGATTAATATAAATTGATGCCCATTTCATCTATAACAGAAAAAGTATGCACTTATTCATCTTCCCATCTCTGGAAAACCAAATTTTCAAAAAGCATGCATGTTATGTAGACCGCACTGTCACACACTGTCACACACTGTTCCAAGGGCTATAAAGCTTGATCTGAGAAGAGAAGAAAGAAGCCACCCATGTGCAGACCACATGGGAGATAGGGGTAAAAGAATTCTACAGCTGGTGCTGAAAACATGTTCTTCAGAGGTTTTGCACATCACTGTGAAATACATTTCTAATTTAAGGAGAAAGTGAAAGTCTAGGGTATGACATTACCTTTTTTTTTTTTTAGCACTTACACAGAGCTTTTTCTAACATGCTTAGAGATTACTTGATGATTCGTTTGCTTGGTAACTCTTGTTGGTAAATTGGTGCTGAAATGGCAGGAACAGAGAGTGTCTGTATAGTTTAGGTGGACTTGAATTCTTTTATGTAAAAAATTGAGGTTTGGACCATTACAGACAGTATAGCTCAGTCTACACCTGACTGCCGATTCCAGAGGTCAGATCTTGGACAACAGAGCTTTTGTGGTTAGGTTTTTACTGATTGGGAAAGCTTGCAGTGGTTCCTGTCCTTACTGTAATTCCTTAATTCATCTGCCATTGTCTGAGCAGTGAGCTTAGAGAATAACTGCTGAGAAATGGGTGGGTGAAGGCCCAGCTACCTGTCTATGCGGTATCTAAATTGACACCACCTGAAAAGAAGGGGGGTCTTGTTTTATTAGGCCAACCTAGGCAACGAACACAGTAATGTTTTCCACCCCCCACCCCAAGAAGATATGAGTGTAAATGTCTCACGCATAGAGTTCTTTAGAATTTCTTCTGCACCTGTTGTGTACATATCACTAGGCGAATCACAACAGAAAATGAAAGGTTTCCCCAATAACTTCTAAAATTCCATGATGTGAAATAACATCATGGACTCAGAAAATTCACCACCCTGGATAACCAAGAGATATTGGTCTTATATTTGGAATGTGTCATGTTTCTATTGAGTGTGAAAATTCAGTTGGCTTTAAATAGAAGTTCTACATGCAAATCACCTATTGGATTACTAGCAAAGAAAAGAAATGGGCCCTGAGTTTATCATGACACCCATCTATAACATGATGGAAATAGATGCTCTGTCTCTGAACTTTCTGGGGTGTGTGTGAAGGCATATGGTTTTCATTTCTTGTACAATCTTCCAGAAAGCCGCAATGTACTGAGTGCCTTCGTGTTTGAACATAATTGCTGCACCTAATGTTACCAATGCCTAGGACTTTGCTAACCAAATTCTGCCCCTCCTCCCACAGTATAAATACAAGGAATCTTATGAAAAGTCAAAGGGAAAGCATGTGGGTTTTAGAAGCCTCCAAGATGATCCCAAGCTGGTCCACTACATGAATGTGGCAAAGCTGCAGTCTGACCGTGAATACAGGAAAAACTATGAGAAGACCAAAACCAGCTACCACACCCCTGGAGACATGGTTAGCATCACAGCTGCACGGATGGCTCAGGATGTTGCCACCAACGTCAACTACAAACAACCGACGCATCACTACACGTACCTACCTGATGCCATGAATGTCCAGCACACCAAGAACGCGAATCAAATTCAGAGTGAAGTAAGTATGTGCAACAGAACCAACCCATGCTGGGTACTTAAGATGCTGGTACTTAAGGGATGATCATTTCTTCCTATTTTCGTAGACTTCACATGCAGTAAGATATTGAAACATGTACTTTACAAGAAACAATCGTTATTGAAAGACTAACAAAGGCATGCTAGATAAGCTGTGTTTTTGCCAGTTTCCTATGCCCCTATTGTAATCATTGACATTGTCTTTATTAACTTCTGGGTCAAAGATAAAACCATATTCCACTAAGCATATAAGCCACCTTCATCCCCAACAAGAGGAAATGGTTGCTTCAGGCAGACCTGCTTCATTGTGTATAAGGCAGAATAGGAACCTTCTCTGCTCTTTCTGAATTCAGGAAAGTTATTCTTGACGTTTTTAAACTTAAGGTCACACTCTCATGCATGTAATGAGTCATCTAAAATGAACCAGGAAGGCTCTGTGATTGCGGCATGATTCATGGAGAGCTGCATGGGGAGGGTGTTTAATATTCAGGGCTTTTCCTTCCATAGGATGCAGATTTCTATAAGGCTCCTCTGTAAAGGGCAGGAGTCATATCCATTTATTGTTGTTCAATGAAAATGTCTCCCCCCACCTGAGGTCAGGACCAACCGAGGTGGACAACGTGGGTGAAATTCAAAGTTGTGGAGTTTTCAGTGAAATCAAAAGGAAAGCCCAATTTATTGTCAAAAGAGATGCAATATTTTGTAGCAATACCATGGAAACATGTAGCCTCGATACCCTCTGTGTTGTATAATGCACTCCAACAAAGCAACTGCTTTGTCTTATTACTAAATTCTGCGTAAAAAACTCTGTGGCAGACATAGCCCAAAGCTCCCTTACAGATGCGAGCATGCTGAAAAGGTTGCTATTCATCTCCCCCTGGATAGAAGGGAAGATTTCAGAAACATCCGTAGACTATGCTTTAAGATATCTCCTCATATGAGATTACTCTTTTACAGAATGTATATAAAGATGAGTACAACACCTTCTTCAAAGGCATTGGATGGATTCCTATTGGTTCTCTGGATGTTGAGAAGGCCAAGAAAGCAGGTGATGCAATAAGTGAGAGGAAGTATCGACAGCACCCAGATACCATCAAGTTCACAAGTGTGTCTGATTCCATGGGCATGGTTTTGGCTCAGCACAACACAAAGCAGCTGAGTGATGTAAGTGGTTTCCCTTCAGAAGTGTTTGCTCACAAATAACCCCGCATCAGAGCCACTCCACCATCCTTCTTAATTCAATACATGACGCTCCATCTATGCTACCCAATCAACTGCTTTCAGAAGTATAGTCAAAAGGTTTTACTTTTGAAGCAACTTGTCACGTGAACATAGGAAGAATAAGGAAGGGAGAAGGAGGATGTTCCAAATTTGCTTTATTTTCCAAAAGTAGAGTCTGTGTATGTATATATAATGTTCATATATATATGAAATGATTACTGTTATATTTGTGACCCTGCCTGAACTGCAAACCAAGCTACTTACTGCTCTGAGTTGCAACATTTCTACTTAGCTACACAGGCAGAGGCATAATAACATTCTAATATACTTGCTCAATAGCTCAGAGTTCTGAGAGGCAGTCTAGAGGGAGGCCTTTGGAGAGGAGGTCAAGTTTACTTTTAGAGTCATCCGGAGTCTCATTTCTGAGCCCAGGTCTATCTGGACCCTTATTCTTAGTCAGAGGCTAATTACAGTGCTCAGTGCATTATCCCATTTGGCAATTTCAAAGTTCTGTTAACGTACCTCCACCAGAAAGAGAGAGGTATGTAAAAAAAATCAAAGAAGGGAATACTTTGTGTTTTTAGCCCCAGATATTGGGAGGTGGGGAATGCTTTGCTGGGCTTAGATGTGAGGATTATTTATGAATTTTGTTTCTCGGGCCAGTCCCTCTTCCCACATTACCGCAGATTTTCCAGAGTAATTCTACATTAGTGGTAATAAATGGTGTAGATTCTTCTGATTTTTTTTGTACTGACCAAGGGGTCACTTCTCACTGTGTTTTTCCAGTTAGCAAGGAAAACTGTACCCCCACTAATTAAGTTTTTCCCTTCCTGATAAATGCCATCAACTTCTACCTGGTTACTCAAGCCAGAAACCTGGCTGTTACCGCTGAGGCCTCTCTGTGTGAACCCCACATCCAAAACATCTGCTGAGTCAGCCTCTTAAACCTCTGTCAGCCATTCTGTCGGAGCAGCTCTCTGTCTTCAGCCGCCACCAATCCTAATTCCGTCTTCCATCTGTCTCATATGGACAGCTGCCATAGCCTGTTAGCTGGACTGCTTGCCTTGGGGCACACGCGAAGACCAAAGAGGCCATCTTAAAACATAAATCCAATCTTGCCCCTCGTATACTCAAAACCACTTCCTAACTTCTCCTTGAACTGAAAGTAAAATCTAAACTTGTTAACTTGGCTGACAAGGCCCCCTGCTCCATGTCCTTGTCCCCATCCTAGTTCTGTCTCTGGCCTTCTCAGCGCACTCCTGATTTGTGATGGGGGCCGGCCTCCGCCCCTCAGGCTGGCTGCACCCGTTCCAAACTGAGGACCCTGAATGCTCTTTTCCTGCCTGGACCCCTCCCTTTTCTTCAATGTTACGTTCTTGGAGAGCCCTTTGCTGACCACCCTTGTTTCTTCCCTAAAGACATTTTAGTTACAACACATCACAAATTCTAGCTCTGCCTTATAGTTTATGTGTTTATTCTCTGTCTCCTCTACTTGGCTGTGAGCGCCAAAAGGACAGGTCTGCCTATTTTCAATCCTTTAAACACAGAACCTACCACCCTACCTAGCCCAGAGTGCTGTCCAATAAATGTTGATGAAACGAGTAAATGAATGTGTCTACAAACTCCCCCTCTGTGTGATAGTTTAGGTATGTGCCTTGTACAGGCATGACTCGTTCTATTGTGCTTCACTTTTTTGCGCTGCACAGATATTGCCTTTTTTACAAATTGACGGTAATACCCTCCAGCAGCAATAAGATTACGACTCACTGAAGGCTCAGATGATGGATAGCATTTTTTAGCAATAAAGTAGTTTTTAATTAGGTTATGAATACTTTTTTAGACATAATGCTCTTGCAAACTTAATAGTGTATGGTATAGTGTCAACATAACTTTTATGGGCACGGGAAACTAAAATATTCACGTGACTTGCTTTCCGGAGATATTCACTTTATTGCAGTGGTCTGGAACCAAACCCACAATATCCCTGGGGTAGGCCTGTACATGGAGAAGCACAAATGACAGCCTTCCTTTTTAAAGGAGTGTGTGTTTGATGAAACTTACATTATGTCAGTTAATGACATTTGCATGCTGTCTGCTTTGTTTTCAGTTGAACTACAAGGTGGAGGGGGAGAAACTGAAGCACAAGTACACTATAGACTCTGAATTGCCTCAGTTTATTCAAGCCAAGGTCAACGCCCTCAACATGAGTGATGTGAGTATTTGTCCTGATGCCAGTTGCATATTGCTAATGCGGATGCCTCCTTCCCAGTTCTGGGTAACTGTAGCACTGAGAATTTTAAGGGCAATAAGCTGACTGTGGCCCCTGTGAGTCTCTGTTGGAGGAGGTCACAAAGATGTGAGAGCCAGTTGGCCCTTGCCTCTCCTTGGATTGCATATTCTGCCTACCGTTTCCACAGTGGGAGCCATTTTCAAGAGCTCAGCCTTCAGAAAGCAATGTGTTATTGAGACCATCTGGATGGTATAAGGGGCTGAACCCCGTTAAGGCCTCTATATAAACTTTTAAGATTCTGGCCAGCAGGTACAGAGATCTACTATGAGGCCACCTAAACCAAGCCTCATATGTAAGTTCTCTTGGTTATTAAACCTGCACCTACCAATCTGGAGCAGCCTGCCTCTTTCTGCAGTCTCTCCTTGCCCTCCGTGTACAGGGGCCAACCAACAGTCTTCAAATTGGACTCATATCATAGAATATGAGACTAGAGGCTACCACACAATTTTGCTTACTGCAGACTTTTCCAAACTGGGCGCTGACTCATGAGTGGGTTATAAAATCAACCTAGTAGGCTATGTTCCATTTTTTATAAAGTGGAACAAACCAAGATATACAAGATTGGGAAAATACAGTAGTGCATAGTCTGTATTAAGGACAGTATTACTTTACTTAACTTTTGTTCCTGTTATTTATTAAAACTTCTAAAAAAGTTTATTGTAATTTTCTTTAGAAACTCTTTTTTGTATGTAACTAGCTTCTTTTAGGTAATCTAGGTATGTAATTGGTGGTGATGTTTAAATTCACTATTATAAATTGTTTTCCTTTCTTTTTTTAAAAAAAAGAAGTTGATAAATTCTAATTTAAAAACATAATCAAACCTGGATAAAATTGTTCATTTTTTAAAAGATGCCTTAGTTATTCTTCCTAACATTTTAGACTCTATTTCTATCTCTAAATAAACATTTTTTTAGTACTCATTTTTACACTTTTGGTTTATTTAAAAATTTCCTCCTGTTTTTGTATGTAATATTTAAACATTGAGGTTAATTAAAACTGGGTTATACTGCAGCTGAATTATTTATTTTAGTATCCATATCTTTCTATACATTTAAAATGCTTTATTATAAGAAACAGAAAAGAAAAATATCACATGCTTATTATAAGAAAGTTGAAAATATAGAAAATTATGAAAAAAATTTAAAATCTGTTATCCCACATTCAAAGCATAGTATTACCTTTCAGTTGCTTTGTTATGCAAACATATACATTTTTAAAGCAGCTGAGATCATACTGTGTATTAGTTAATGATTGTTTTAGAAACAAATCTGATATATACACTACCGATGAACTAATAGGAGTACTTTGTGAATTCTCTTAATAGAAAGGGGTATATTATGACATGTTTATAAGAAAGATTTTGGCATCCTGTTTCATTCGTCTTTTAACTATATCAAGTAATAAAATAACCTTTCTTTTTTTCAAGGCTTATTATAAAGCAGACTGGAAGAAAACCCTTGCTAAGGGCTATGATTTGAGAACAGATGCCATTCCAATTGTTGCTGCAAAAAGTTCGAGGAATATTGCAAGTGATGTAAGTCTAATTTGAAAGTAGTAAACTTCCTTTCTTTATATTTAAAATTTTTTTTACATGGTATGTGAGGCTATATGACCTATATTAGGAGGCAAATAAAAAGTTCTAAAAATATTTTCTAATATCCTAAGTTACAATGATTTTTTTTATATTGCCATACTTTAGAATCTTGAAAAGCTCAATACAGTTGTTACAAAGAAAATTCTTGTTTTAAACTGTGAAAAATTTGGAATGCTTATTAGTGTCATTGCTATGGACTTGGAAACTGCTTTTCATTTGAATTTTGTCAAGAAAAATAACCTTGGTATACTAAAATGTCGCTAAATTGGAAAGGTCTCCAAGTATTTTTAATAATGTAATTTCCAAAAGTAAAGATTTGGTGAAATATGGAAAACCAGGTAGAATTATAGATTAAGTAACAGAATTTTAGTTAATTCATTAATTACTTTTTAGAAATTAAGTTATGTTTTTTATATGAATTGATATAATACCCTAATAAAGTAAAAACTCATTCATTTGGAGTCCAATACATTAATTTGTATAAGAACTTGGCTGAAATTTACTCATGATTATGCAAATACTTAATAAGGGAATGCAAATTAATAATGGAAACAGATAATTAAAAAATACACCAAATCCTTAATAAATAAACTTTTCAGGAACACTTGAATATATTCAAGAAATCTACTTATGAGTAATCTAGATATAAACTATAAATTATTCCACTCTTAATTATCCCCAGAGCAGATATCAAAACCATCTATCAGTAATATTTTGCTTGTTGTTTATTTAAAAATGCTAAAACACTATATTCAGACTGCATTTGGCGACTGCTAAATTTTTTATATAAATTCAATTTAACACTTCAGTGTTTCCTGCAACCCACCCTATCAAACTTCTGTCTGCCCTTTTTTTCCCCACAGTTCAAATATAAACAGGCCTACGAGAAAGCCAAAGGCAAACAGATTGGATTCCGCAGTCTTCAGGATGATCCTAAACTGGTGCACTACATGAACGTAGCCAAAATACAGTCAGATCGGGAGTACAAAAAGGGCTATGAAGCCAGCAAGACCAAGTACCACACACCATTAGATATGTTCAGTGTGACAGCGGCCAAGAAATCTCAGGAGGTTGCTACCAACATGAACTACAAACAACCCTTCCACAGCTACACTCTGCTGCCCGATGCCTTGCCTATAGAGCACTCCAGGAATGCAATGCAGATTCAAAGTGATGTATGCAATGGTCAACTGATTGTCGGTGTAGAATTAGTTATTCATTTCTAGCCCGTGGGAGGGAAGAACAAGAAATCAGCAATTCTGCTCACTCCATCTGAACCCTGACTAGGCTCACTGTAATTAGGGATTATCTCCAGAATTTGGAGTTTTAGGATTTTACGCATTTGAACTATATGTAGCTTCTTTTAGGAATTGTGTGTGTGTGTGTGTGTTTGTGTGTATTTAAACTTTGGATGTTGGACCCAATGTATGATGTATTCTTTAAAAACTAAGAGGTTCAAATGGGTGCTATATAATATGCTTTCCAGTGCAAAATTCTGTTCACTCTTTCCTAACAAAGTTAATTTTTTAAAGGGATTATTGAGCCAGAATTTCCTTTTCAAAACCACCATGAATGTCATCACTTTTATTCTTAAATTTGTTCCAAAAGATGATAGGGCATAAAATGCAGGTTATTCTCCCCAAACTATTTTTTTATTTCATTTTGATAATGAGTAAGTCATCTAGGCAAAGAAACCCAAACCCTGACTCTTTCTGAAATGAAAATGTCCTTTTTTGTTGTAAAGAATCTATACAAATCCGACTTCACCGGCTGGATGAAAGGGATCGGCTGGGTCCCAATAGAGTCGCTGGAAGTGGAGAAAGCAAAGAAAGCAGGAGAGATTCTTAGTGAGAAGAAGTATCGCCAGCACCCCGAGAAGCTGAAGTTCACGTACTCCATGGACACAATGGAGCAAGAACTTAACAAAAGTAACAAACTGACTATGGATAAGGTAAGAGCTCAATTGCTAACCCCAGCCTGAGAACCCTCACAGTGCTCATGCCACTGAGCTTGGCAGTGCCACGATGATCTTTGTCAGCATTTTAATCTTTCTGATGGTCCTGGTTGTGGTGTTGGTGAGAGGGGCAGTCTATAACTTTTATCATGTCCAGAGAGCTCTCATACCAACCTTTGGGTATGAGAGGGTGTGACATGCTGAGGATGTGACAAAACCACAAAACCCACATAGTGTGAGGTTGGGGCAAGATGGTATTTGTTGTTTCAGTGGAAAAGGCCTCCCTTGTTTGGTCATTTTTTTCCTCATCAAGTGTCTAGTCTCATTAGCCCATCTTGCTATTTCATTCATTTTCCAGTAGCAGGTTTAACCTCTTCTACCTTGAAGTTGTAAGTGTCTTCTTGATGGCTCTGTTACAAAATTGTCCTGCTGTACAATCATGTGCCTGCCCTTCTTGTTGTAGAAGCGCTACATTGAAAAATGGAACAAAGACAAGACCACCATTCATGTGATGCCTGATACACCAGACATTTTACTCTCCAAAGCAAACCAAATCACCATGAGTGATGTAAGTAGATTAACAAAAACAACAACAAAAGTGGGGGAGAAGTGGAAGGGAACTAATATTTATGGAATATCTGTCTTCTACGTGCCAACCACTTTGAAATCAGAATCCCCGTTCTAACCCAAATAACAAGATGCTGATGTTTTTCAATTTCGTTATTTAGAAACTGTACAAAGCTGGCTGGGAAGAAGAAAAGAAGAAAGGATATGACCTGAGGCCAGATGCCATCCCAATCAAGGCTGCAAGAGCCTCTAGAGACATTGCCAGTGATGTAAGTACTTCCACTGGGCCTTCTTTAGGCTGAGCAAATAAGAGCAAATGAACCAAGTCTGTGTGTGTATTCAGCAGCTGCACTCAGCCATACCTGGTGTTGGTGGGACTGTCATCCCATGTAAAACACAAGACACATCCCTTCACCCAGTCCAAGGACCCTCTAGTAATTTGTTCATTATTTAATGTAAAAAATGGCCAGGTCTTGTTAAAACAAGTTGCTTTTAGAGTATCATGTATAGGCAATTCTAAGCAAACACAGGGATGCAAACTACAGATTTTACTAAGAGACCCATGACCAACCTCTGTCCTGAGCTTAAAGGTATACCATGCAAAATCGTGCCTGCAGCCTTTTCTGCTGGTTAGACAGCTGAGTGTGAAAAGCTGCTTTCTAAAGCACCTTAAAATGACTTATTTCCACATCTCTGTGATTAACTCTGAGATCATTTTCTTTCCATGGACTCAAGTCTGGCAAGAAATGTGAAGCAAGATTTTGCTCCCTGTCCTCTCTGAGCTCTTTTCTTTCTAATTTTCGAGTAGCTCTAAAACTCTCCACCTATGACAAAGCTGATGACACCTAGTGAATTATATTTTGTTCTCTTACCTCCACAATGTTCATCACCGTGCTTTCTTTTCTGTCTACAGTTCAAATACAAGCAAGCCTATGAAAAAAGCAGAGGGAAACACATCGGCTTTCGGAGTCTAGAGGACGACCCCAAGTTGGTGCACTTCATGCAGGTGGCCAAGATGCAGTCAGACCGGGAATACAAGAAGGGCTATGAGAAGTCCAAGACGTCCTTCCACACCCCAGTGGACATGTTCAGTGTGGTGGCAGCCAAGAAGTCTCAGGAAGTAGCCTCCAACACCAACTACAGGAATGTGATTCATACCTACAACATGCTTACCGATGCCATGAGCTTTGAATTGGCCAAAAACATGATGCAGATTCAAAGTGATGTACGTGACAACCACACTGTTTGCAGAGCATTTCCTCTGGATAATAAGCAAATAATGAATGACCGTAAACAATGACATTTTGAAAACCCTGAAAAAAATTCATGTGTAAATTCCCAGTGAGGTGTTTCATTTTTTCACCTTAGATTGAACTTATTTATTTATTTTTTTTAAAAGGGGCATCGATTCTAGAAGCTAAAGTCTTATGTTCTACTATTATTGCTTTGAGCATTGTTGGATGCTGGGTTTGGCAATAGCACATGAAATTTGGCTTCGGAAAGAATGTGTTGGAGAAAACATGTCTAACAAAAAGAGTCAGAGGCATGAAAGCCTCCTGATAAAAGAGTAAGAGGGAATGCAGAAAGTGAGATGATTTGTTAGCTCTTGTTGCTCACTCCTAACCAGCTTTCATTTCACTACATCCAACTTCGTAACTGCCTATCTTACTTACTGAGGAAAAATTAAAGAGGTGATGGCTGAGGCAGCTCTCTGAATGACAGTGAGGAAGGCAGACTGTAGAGAGCCAAGGATTCAACTATAGAGGACATTTGGTGGCTGAGGAAGTGAATTTAAATTATGAACTAAAAGCAGGCCATGCCAACCCTATATTTCTCTTTGGGAATGTAAGAGCTAAGCTATGAATTGCCAGGCAGGTACTTAAGTGCCCCAATGAAAGCAGCCATGTACAGTTGTAGAGGAAAATGTCAGAGTTGAGGGGAGAAAAATGAAATTTGCAGAAAATATCAGTGAGGTTTCTGATATACCTGAGGGAGTTGTAACAGTGGTGGCTGATCAAAGCCATAGCTAAAGAGAGAAATTGGGTCCACATAAGTCACCTATTAACCAAGGGAACTTGGGAATTTTTGTAAGAAAGTTAGGCCAGCATAGTCCCCTTCCTTGAAATAATAGTCACATGGTAGATTAATCTAATTGGCATTTATCTATTAGTACTTTTTTTTCATGAGGGCATTGAGAAAAACAAATCACAAAGATATCAGTGCTTATTTTTAACTTCCCATCAAGAAAATATAAAAAATACAAAGTTTAGGGATAAAAATCACTGAAGTTCAATATACTATTGGTTGAAAACTGAAGTGGAACTTATTGGATATTAAATACCCACTCGTGGTTCTTAGAAGTTTTGGTTTCTTCTCATCCTGAACTTTTCCTTTTGCAGAATCAGTACAAAGCTGACTTTGATGACTTCATAAAGGGCGTTGGATGGCTCTCTATGGGCTCCCTGGAGGCTGAGAAAAACAAGAAAGCCATGGAGATTATCAGTGAAAAGAAGTACCGCCAACACCCAGACACTTTGAAGTATTCCACACTGATGGACTCAATGAACATGGTTTTGGCCCAGAATAATGCAAAAATTATGAATGAAGTAAGTCTTTAATGATGTAGTATCTCATATGCATCAGGGAAAAGCCAGGCACATCTTAAACATTTAATCTACAGGTTTTGCTAACAGTTTTAAGGCATCATAATTAATGTTTACTCTACCTTGAAAAGGGGTCTTAGAGTTAAAAAAAAAAAAAAGATAGGAATGAGTCCTAACTAGTCGCCCTCCAAATGTTCGATGAACCACCCTACACAATAGACATAAAAAAATAAATATGGGCTCTTTCTTTTAATGCACACCTTGAGAACGAGTCCTTTTTGTCTAAGGTGAAGTTGAGTAGATGTTCACAATGTGGAATCAACAGTGTTTGCCTGATAACAGCTGGGTATTGCAGCCCACCCACCCTGCTTCCTAGCTACTTTGATGGTATCAAAGCCAACCCCTAGATCACGTGGCTATAAGCAGCATTCTGAGCCAGCACCTTCTCTGGGCAATCATGAGAGCGATTGTTCTCCACCAGTAGCTCTGTGGATCATTAATTATTCCATCCTTTAGAAAAGCTGTACTGTATTTATACATTCCTTAGCCATAAGATGATATCAGGACCAAAAGCACATCAAACATGGACATCTGCTTCTAAGTTACAAATAATAGAATAATTGCCAGTAGCATTGGTTATATTGGGTGGACTGCAATTTTGCAATGTCATTGATTAGCAAGAAGGGGAAAAATTATTTGGACTTTAACATCAAACAGTTGCAGAAAAATGATGGTCCTATTTGCACTAGAAAGATAAAGCTGTATTATGCTAAGCCTCTGAGTAAATCCCCTGGAGTCTTCTCAGACAGAAAATGGAATTGCCAAGAAGACCAACCTCCTTGAAAAGGGTTTGCCTAAAAGACAAGGCACAAATCTCAGTGCCCCGTTTAAGGTTTGGCATTTAAATTATTACAAGCATATATTTATCTTTTAAACATTAAATAAAAACTTTTATTTTTTTCAATGTTAATGATTACCATTTCAGAATAATGATGCCAAGATGAGAATCATAGAAATAGCAAATGCTAACACTGAGAGATACCTTGGTGATCATCAGGTTGGATCCTCTCATAGCAGAGTTGAGGAAATCATGGCCCAGAGAGGCAAGGCATCTCCCCTAAAGACACACAGCAGGTCAACGACTGAGTCTGGACTAGAATTAAAGTCTGATGCCTGGTTGTTGCTCTTTCCGTTAGAATTGTGCCATCCAATATTATCACCACTAGCCACATGTGACGATTTGCATTTAAATTAATTAAAATTTTGTGTATTGTCTATGGCTGCTTTTACACTACAACAGCAGAGCTGAGTAGTTAATGACAGAGATCCTCTGGCCCACAAAGCTTAAAATATTTACTATTCAGTCCTTTACAAGAAAAGTTTACAAACCCCTGGTCTAGAAGAAGGCTGTAGAAGTTGTGTTTGTTTTCTAATTAGACTTGTTTGAAATAAAGAAAGCATTTTTCACCTGTCAGATTTACAAAAATTAAAAAAGTTGTATTATATACGGTATTGGCAAGGGAGTTTATGCTAATGTGAACTTCTAGTAACATTTTGTTAATATTTGTTAAAATTAAATATTCACATGCCCAATACCCTACAGAAACCCTTATGTATGTGCAAAGATACATATACACAATAATATATTTTGTGGGTTAAAGTCGCCAAAAGGAAATGCTGAGACGGAATTTAGAGTATTTTTGAGGATTCAGTACCTATGGGAGGGAGAACTGGGCAGGGTGAGACTAACTGTGATGCAGGCCCTACGGAGCCCCGGCCTGTTCCACAGAGGGCTCTCAAGTGGACACACCGCGCCTGGCATGTCCTGCATTGGACAGAATGGCCAGGCCTTTATGCTCATACTGTGATACATCACTGGATGTGGCCACCAGGGAAGGGAGCGCTCTTGAGTGAGGCAGTAAACCGTGAAACAGGTGACAGCTGGAGGTTGTCTGCCAAGAGTTGGGGCAGCAGGCCCTTCCTTGAATGGGTGTCTGGGTGTCGCATCTTCAAAAGACAAAGATCATGGCACCATGGCTTGTAGCATAAAAAGACTGGAAACAAATTAAATGCCTGTCAGTAGAGAATGTGTTAAATCAATTGGGTTACACCTCCTCATGGAACACTACACAGCTCTTTGAATGAAGTAAATTATTTTAAGAAGCTTAAACGATGTCGCACCTATATTATTAAGGAATAAAAGCAAGATATATGAGTAAAACATTATGCTTTTTGTATGACCTCATTTATATTTAAAAAGAACTATACGTGGGTTTTAATATGTATAGAAAATTTTAGATGCTTTCTCCAGGCTGTCAAATAGGAGGATAGGACACTTTACTTTCTTTCTTTACATACTCTTCACTGTCTAGTTTGAATGAGAGCCTTTTCCATGTAAATTTTATAAAAACTTAATAATATCTAGCTAATAAAAATACATAAAATATTGATATTTATGTACAACGATATCTGTGTACTAAGCGAGGCTTCTTTTAAGATTTTAAATACTAACTTGTACTGGGTTTTGTTTGCTTGTTTGTTTTTACTTCCTAGCGCCTCTACAAAGAAGCATGGGAGGCTGACAAGACCAAGGTCCACATCATGCCTGACATCCCCCAGATTGTTCTGGCAAAGACAAATGCAATTAACATGAGTGATGTAAGTGTAATCCCCCTGTGGCCACCTTTCCCCATCTATTTGAACCAGTAAACAAATTCATAAATTCATATGTCTCAATGTTGAATGTAAATCTTTTGAAACTAAGAGTGGGGCTCCACCACCGAGAATTTTCCTCTTTCTATCTTGCTTTGCTAAGAGTTGAAGTCAGCCTGTTGATGGGACCTGGGCTCAGCAATTAGGAATTTGAAGGGTATGTGGATTTTTGTTTTAGGGGCAGGTCCTCCTTTTCAAATAAGAGACTTGGCAGGAAGAGAAAGGTTTGGGCCCAGTAGAAGAGAAAAAGGAAGTGACCATCCTAGGACTTTGTTCTTAGCCCTTCCACCAAGCTTTTGAGATGTTTCTAAGAGGGGGTCTTGGGGAAAGCTAAATGGAAAGAGAAGATGAACATTTTGAAATTTTGGGGGCAAGGCTCATAACAAGAAATGTGCAACAATGTTAGAAAATCATAGGTGTTTTACTTCACTGCCTTTCTCATCCTAACCATAGTTGCCAGGAAATCCTCTAATCCTACCAGTAGTTTTTTTGTTTGTTTGTTTGTTTTGTTTCAATTATGTAGGGATTTGGGGTTGCTGACTTCTTTTTGGATTGTAGAATCCGCACAATTAAATAAATAAAAGTGTCAATTGCGAAACAATGAAGTTTTTATGTAAAAGTACGGCTGTTTTATAGTCGTCTCTTGACTCTTATTTGATAAAATGCATCAATCTACTGGGCTTTCCCATTTTTAAAAAGCATATTTACAACCTACTAGAGACCAGGAACTTTTACCTTTTCTCGTGGTTTCTTGAAGATATGTTTGAGTTTGTAATGGATTTTTTTTTTCAACCACAATTATGTTCTTGTGAGAACATTCTGCTGTTGAACCACCAATGAAACATTCTGCTCAAAAATGAAAATGATGCCACAGTGCTAATCTACTCTTTCAAAACAAATCCAGGCTTTCCTATTTAGAAGAAAACTATTCCTTTGCCTCTCTTTACAGAAACTCTACAAACTTTCTTTGGAAGAGTCGAAAAAGAAAGGCTACGATCTCAGAACGGATGCAATTCCTATCAAAGCTGCCAAGGCCTCAAGAGATATTGCAAGTGATGTAAGTCTGAAGTGACGTCACCTGGCTTGGGGGTTCTAATTTGCCAAATTAATAAGGGTTGAGTTCTGGAAACACTCAGTGGATAAAGTATGGGAAAATGTGTGCCTGCTAACAATAGCCTCTTTCTAGTCTGTGAATGCTTCTTACCTTGCTCTTTTGTTTTCTCTGGCATTTCTGAAAAAAACAGAATGCTACCCACATTATGACCACATAGATGTCTGCTCCCTGACTCATGAGACCTAGGTGAGTTCACTTTGAACTCCATCACCAAGGCTGTGGCCTGTAGAAATCCAAAACCATTCACCAGATTTTTTTGGTGGAAGACTTGTGTTGTTCTTACTGCCTCTTAGGATCTGTCTTCCTGCAGGATGTCTCATGAAGTGGTATGCTGGAAGTGCTGACCTTTTGAGCTCAGGACAGCTGCTTATTAAATAATCAGAAATTTTAGAAACAAGCTGTTAAACTGTTGATGGTTGACATCAGCCGTGGTGGGAGTATTTATACCACAGAATTGACAAACGCTACAAATTAGGGCTTTTCCTCCCAAGAGAGCTGGTGTGCCAACACATCACTGCCATACCACATCACCTATTTGAAACTCAATTCTTTCATTTGGTTGTTTCCACAAGAAATCCACTCACAGTGAGTATTTAATGATTCAGGTGTAATTGGAGGTGCATAGTTCAGAGCACTCTTTCCTTAGCCACCCCCGTTATACTTTGCCTCTTCTCCTCAATCACTGTTCTTCATCTTTCCTACATATTCATCCCTATCTCACTCCTACATTGTCCTGAGAACTCCAGATTCTCCTCCCTCTCTTATGCTGGAAGAATTTGGCTCTCCCAGCTCCTATCCCCTAACTTGCACACTCAAGCCCACAAGACATAGGCAGATATATCCATGTATCAGTATCTCTCCTCTATTGAGGAAAGTTGGGTGACAAATAGTAAAATTTCTTCCTTATTATACCAGTATAGAGAGTCTTAAAAGAAAAGAAGCTCCACAACTATAAAGCTACTCTAAAATTATACCACGTATCTCATAACTGAGCCTATTCTCATCAGTAAAAGACTAGGTGATTTCATGGAAGCATTAGCTGCTTAGAACATTCTACTTCCTTCTTTCATTTGTTTTACTCTTATTGCCTACTAAAGGTCTCTTTAAAAGTAACAGCAGAATATGTATGGGAGTCAGTGTGTGTATCATCACAAGACCCGGGTTCTAATTTTCAGTGACCTTAGCGAGTCGCTAACCTCTCTGGTTCTCAGCTTACTAATCTACGAAATGGGAGAAGTAATAATAACTTTGCTATCTACCTCACAAAGTATAGTTGTAACAAGTTACACAAGTAAATGTGAAAAATGTGTTTTGTGAACTGTAGAGTTTGCTATAAATATAACTTTTTATGAAATACAGAATGTTGACACTAGAATTTTCTTCACAGTATAAATACAAATACAATTATGAAAAAGAGAAGGGGAAAATGGTTGGTTTCCGCAGTCTTGAGGATGATCCCAAATTAGTCAATTCCATGAAAGTGGCTAAGATGCAATCCGATCGGGAGTATAAGAAAAACTATGAGAAGACAAAGACCAACTACCACACCCCTGCCGACATGCTCAGTGTCACGGCCGCCAAGGATGCCCAAGCCAACATCACCAACACCAACTACAAGCACCTGATTCACAAGTACATCCTCCTTCCAGATGCCATGAACATCCAGCTGAGCAAGACTATGAATCAGATACAGAGTGATGTAAGGCTCTCTTCTTTCTGGGTGATGGTTGGATTCCTAGCATGGGAAGGGAGATCACAGTCTTCTATGCCACACTTTTGTGTCTAAATTGATAAGGTAAAGTAGATTTGCCTCCTCTCTGTATAGAATGAATACAAACAGGACTACAACGAATGGTACAAAGGGCTTGGCTGGAGTCCAGCTGGTTCCCTAGAAGTGGAGAAAGCCAAGAAAGCAACCGAATATGCCAGTGATCAGAAATACCGCCAGCACCCTAGCAACTTCCAGTTTAAGAAGCTGACTGACTCCATGGACATGGTTCTTGCCAAGCAGAATGCACAAACAATGAACAAGGTAGAACAGCCCCGCTTCCATATGGCTCCCAGCGAGTCAGGGCTAGCAGCCTCTGGTTCTTGTTTGGGAAACTTCATTTGGGTCCACCACTTCTAGGCAGTGGCAAACAGCTCCAGGGAATGCCCCTACACTGCTTTCTTCTGCTGCCTACTGCTTATTTTTATTTCTTCTGCCCTTTAATTGAGTTAGAAATTATTTGTTTTTTAAAAAATTATTGTATCCTAAGTACTTCTGATCCATTCTAGAAGACAGAAAGTACCTAAAAGATTATTTTTTTAAGATCTGAGTTTTTTTTGGTGTTTTGTTTCTGAATTATATTCTACTTTAGTTACTAAATTAATTGAATCTAATTCAAATTGTGTGCATTAAAATACTCTGCTATATTGTTTTCTTTCTGGTTCATCCTAAAAAGTTGTTCTGGTTTGTCCTAAAAAGTTATTCTAACTTCAAATGTCTTTTTTTTTTAACTTCCTAGCACTTATACACTGTTGATTGGAACAAAGACAAAACCAAGATTCATGTGATGCCCGATACACCAGATATTTTACAAGCCAAGCAGAATCAAGCACAGTACAGTCAGGTAAAGTTACATAAACATTTCACTTGAAACTCATTAACCTTATTAAGTGATGTAATGGTAAGTAGTTGATGTAAATGCTGAAAAAAATGGAAATGAATGACTTAAATCAGCTAGCCTAGGGATGTTGCAAATTATGTGGTTAAAAGCAAGAGCTTCAGCTCTGACCGTATGTTCCACGGAGGCAGGTACTGTGCCTGCTTTGTTTTTCTCAGTACTCATTGTATTTGGCACAGAATACGAAATCAATAAATAATTGTTGAGAGAAAATATTGCATCAAACAGACATGGTATGAGTTTGGCTTTGCCATTTATAGGCTGTATGATATTTGGTCTAAACTTTAATTTCCTCATCCCTAAAATTGGGACTACAAAAGTGCCTATGACATTGAATTGCCGTGAGGACCAAATGAGAAATTCCATGTACAGTTCTCAGCAGAGTGCCTGGCACATAGTAAATACTGGATGACTTTCAGCTGTTTTTATTATCATCCAGTTTTCACACATATGCATCCATTCAATGAATTTGACTCTAAAAATTTAACTCATTTATTGTACCTTATAATAGATATATTTCATCATCTATTACTTTTATCACTTAGATAATAAATATTTCCTTGCCTGACTTTTTTTTATCAATTAATTTAACACCTGTGTTCAAAACAGTGAGCCTAGACTGTACATAGCAGGGGGAAGGTACCTGACATACCTGATATGCCCTTATTGTGTCTGAACAGAAAAGGTCACCCTCAGTTATACAACTGAGGAGGGAGCAGGTCTCAGAACCAAAAAAATTGAAGCCAGATCATGTGATGCTAAGTCAGTGCCCTATTAAACAGCTTGTTTTCTTTTTATCCCTATCTTTAGAGATAAGGTAGATGACGTTAGAGTCTGATCTCTATTCTCTAGGTGAATTTTTGTTCAGCAATCTGTTGAGGTTTTAATATACACTGGATGATGTTAAATGGTTTCTTTAACTTTCAGAAACTCTATAAACTTGGATGGGAAGAAGCTTTGAAGAAAGGTTATGATCTCCCTGTTGATGCAATTTCTGTACAGTTGGCCAAAGCTTCAAGAGACATTGTTAGCGATGTAAGTACTAGTTTGACTTCTATAAGGATATATTTTTATCTGAATCTTAATGCTGCTAACTATTTTTACAAATAAGCCTTACCTTTCAAAATGTAATGGCCTCTTCTTCATCTTTTCCTATGTTCTTTGTTTACCCAAACTTCACTCTTCTGTCTCACTTATCAAATATCAAAAAAGGTCTTCCTGAATAGAAATTGAGCCAGAGAATCTATAAGGTCCATTACACTAAGATGCCATGTTTTTAGACATTATAAAGGAACCAGAGATTTCAGTTTTCTCCAGTTTACCTGAAAAGTATTTTCCTATTTTCTATTTGTCTTTTTTAGACATATTCAAAGTGCCATACAATAAATAAACCTCAACAACCTAACACTGATAGATTTTTTTATGCTCATATTTAAAAATTAGCTGCCAATTATTTTTATTTAGCCCATACTTGCATTTACATAATTATAATAAACTATCTTGGAACATAGAAAGTACAGAAAATTTCAGGAATTTAGGT